>NC_137818.1:68037647-68247647 GCF_963921795.1 Nannobrachium achirus | reverse complement strand
AGGTGAACAGACTATACAACAAGGGACTGAGGCAGCAGCCCTGGGGCGCTCCAGTCCTGGTCAATATCTTAGATGAATGCTTGTTCCCTATTCGTACAGATTGTGGCCTGCCTGTCAAAAAGTCAAACAGCCAGTTGCAGATACTACTGCCAAGACCAAGACCCCTGAGTTTCAACACAAGCTTAGATGGTACAATCGTGTTAAAGGCAGAGCTATAATCTATGAAGAGTAGTCTGACATAAGAGTTCTTTTTCTCCAGATGTTTCAAGGCAATGTGTAGTGCGAGAGAAATAGCATCATCGACTGATCTATTAGCACAGTATGCAAACTGTAGTGGATCAGTATTGGCAGGGATACTGTGCGTTATATGTGATATAACCATTTTTTCCAGACACTTCATAAGAACAGAGGTCAGAGCCACAGGGCGATAATCATTAAGACAGGCGACAGGTTTTTTCTTTGCTATGGGTACAATTATGGTTTCCTTGAAACACAATGGTACCACACACAATGACAGGGACATATTAAAAATGTCAGTAAAGACCCCCGAAAGCTGGTCGTAACACAACTTAAGGACACGTGAGGCTATCCCGTCAGGGCCGGCCGCCTTATGAGTCCCAACGCTTTTAAAAGTTTTACTCACATCTCGTTGTGTCACCTGCAGCTCCACCGCACCGGGTCTTCCCCGCACCGGTGTAACTGGGTCCGTGTTGTGAGTTTCAAAGCGGGCGAAAAAGTTATTCAATTCGTCCGGTAGAGAGTCCGAGGTGTTAATAACAGCCGGCTTCGGTTTGTAATCCGTAATCGCCTGCAGCCCTCTCCACCTACGCCGTGCATCACAGCCACTGTAGTTGTTCTCCAGTTTGTCCCTATATTGTCTCCTAGCGTCCCTGATCGCCTTTCTCAGGTCGTATCTGGATTTTTTATAGCGTTCCTCGTCCCCAGATTGAAAGGCGGCTCGGCGCTCTCTCAACTTCAGACGAGTGTCATAGTTCATCCACGGCTTCTTGTTGGGATAGGAGCGAACGGTTCGCGCTGGGATGCAATTATCCACACAGAATTTAACGTAGCTGGTGACAGTGTCAGCGTAGTCATCCAAACTTGTGGCTGAGTCTTTGAAGATGGACCATTCTGTCGATTCAAAGCAGCCCTGGAGTTTAGATACATTATCTGTGGACCAGCACTGAACAGACCTCACCTTGGGTTGCTCGGACTTCATTCTCTGCTTGTAGGCAGGTAGAAGTAACACAGCTCGATGGTCAGATTTCCCAAAGTGGGGCCGTTGGATCGCTCTGTAGGCAGCCTTGATGGTGGAATAACAGTGATCGAGCGTCTTGTCGTTCCTTGTTGAGCACTTAACGTGCTGGTAGAAGTGTGGCAACACCGATTTCAAGTTGCAGTGATTAAAGTCCCCCGCCACGATTGATATGGCCTCCGGGTGCTTATTCTCCTGCTTGCCGATGACATCGCTCAGCTCGTCCATAGCCTCCGATGCATTCACTTCTGGTGGGATGTATACAGCCGTTAGCAACACACAAGGAAACTCCCTGGGTAAGTAGAACGGACTACACCGTAGTGTTAGATGTTCCAACACTGGCGAGCAGTGTTGGGAGACTATGTCCACATTAGTACACCAAGAGTCGTTGATGTGAAACAGAACACCGCCCGCTTTTGTCTTTCCTGTGTTTTCCATGGAACGGTCCGTGCGGAACACAGAGAAGCCATCTAGCTGTACCGCCCTGTCAGGGACGTCAGCTTTCAACCACGTCTCTGTGAAACAAAACACACAGCAGTTCTTTATATCCCTTTGAGAGCGCACCCGGTTTCGGAGGTCGTCCATCTTGTTGTCGATAGCTTGGACGTTGGCCAACAATATGCTGGGAATGGGTGGTCGAGAGGGACGTCCTCGTAGTTTCACTAGAGCACCACCTCGCTTTCCCCTCTTCCTCCTGTGGCCACGCCATGGTGGAACCGGGTTGTTGTTGTTGTGTAGCTCTCTCGGCAAATCCCGAGGCATCAAAACGTCTGAAGCAACAAATCTCATGTCCAGTAAAGTCTGGCGATCATAGGTCATCGTACAAGACGCGTTTCGTGCAAAGACAGTGACATACAACATTAAGACAAGCAATAAGGTGAGAGCAGCTCTCAGCGTGTCGCCCTGGAACGGCGCCATCTTCGTCCCCCCGAGGCTGCGACTCCGTCTGAAACAGAAGAGAGGAGGGTCAGAACAAATACTGAGGGTCACTCTGTAAGACATGCCAATGTTTCATGATTATATTTTTGATCGTGCCTGCTGCTGGTGTGTGTTGAGTGGAGAAGCAGAGTCTGTTTGATGATTTTTTAGATTTATTTTTTAAAAGAGTTTCGCGATCAGTGCTGAGTGCTCTGTCGTATGCAGAATCGAGGTCTGCTTTGGCATAGCCTCTTTCTGCAAATCGTTGGGTTAGCTCTGTGGCTTTTTTAGTAAAGTCTATGGTGGAACTGCAGTTCCTTCTTACCCGCAGGAATTGGCCAATGGGGATGTTGCTTATAAGCCGTTTTGAGTGGTTGCTGTCAGCTTTAAGGAGGGTGTTCCTGCTGAGAGGTTTTCTGTATAAAGTGGTTCCTAGTTTGCCATCCTCCTCTTTAAAGATGGTGAGATCTAGGAAATCAATAGTGTTAGTATCATATTCCATAGTGAAGGACAGGTAGTTAGTGGTGGAGTTAGCATATGTGAGAAATATGTCAAGTTCATCTTTCGTTCCTGTCCAAATCAATAGAACATCATCTATGTATCTACGCCATAGGGAGATTTTATGATGAAACATATTGTTCTGAGGATTGTAAATATATTTCTCTTCCCAGAGGCCCATGGTGAGACAGGCATAGGAGGGAGCAAACGCACTACCCATAGCGGTTCCCTGTGACTGGAGGTAGAATTTGCCAGCATATTTGAAATAGTTATTGGATAGAATAATTTCTGCCATTTCCACAAGAAAAGTGGAGGGAGGTAGGATGTTCATAGGGCGTTTACCCAGAAAATGTGAAATAGCTGCAAGGCCTACATCATGGGGAATACAGGTATATAGGCTCTGTGCATCCAGGGTGGCTAGTATGAAATCATTGTTGCATGTCAAATTTGTCATGATGTTGAGGACATCTGTTGTGTCACCCAGGTATGACGGCAAAGTTTGAACATGGTTTCTTAAAAAATGGTCAACATATTGGGACAGGGGTTCTGTTATACTGCCTATGGAGGAAACAATAGGTCGAAGGAGTGGATCAATGCTAGATTTATGCACTTTGGGCACACCATAGAACACAGGACTAACAGGGTGGTCTTTTGACAAAAAATGTTTCTCTTTGTCCGTTATATACCCTCTTTTGTGAGAGACATCAATAAAAGAATCTATCTTGGTTTTAATGTTGGTAATAGGGTTAGAAGGTAGAAAAACATAGTGGTCAGTATTAGTCAACTGGGATTTAATCCCCAGATCATATTTTACAAGACTCATCACTACCACAGCGCCCCCTTTGTCTGCCGGGCGTATGATTATGTCTTTTCTAGATTCTAGCTCATGGAGAGCTTCCATTTCACTTTTGGTCAGATTAGAAGTTCTCATTTTATTTGTTTGGCATAATTTGGCCAAGTCTCTGTCTACTAGGTGACCAAAGGTGACAATGGAAGAGTTCAGGTTATAAGTAGGTAAAAAAGAGGATTTCTTTTTAAAAGGAGTGACTTCTCTATCAACAGGATCAATCAGAGCCGGATCATTTATAACAGTGTCTTTGTTACTACACATTACATCATTGTTAGTACTGTTTGGTTTAGAAAAGAAGTGTTTTAAGTGTAGTATGCGAGTGAATTTGAAAGTGTCTACCTTGAGAGAGAAAGAGTCTGTTGTGTTCGTTGGGGCAAAAGACAGCCCTTTGCCTAAGATGTTCTTATCAGCCTCGGTGAGACGGTGGTCTGTGAGATTTATCACATTCTGTTGCGTGGGGATCGGCGAGGTGGGGGCTCTCCTACCCCGCGTCCCCCTCCGCGTCTTCCTCTTTTGGCTCGGGCGTTGAACAAAAAAGGAGGTTTCGATGCCCTTTTATGGGCGTGTGCGTCATCTCCGTCGTCAGATGATTCCCTCTCGCTGGCTGTAGATAGCGGCTCTCGTATGTTTCTGGGGGCAGCTGGTCGTTGTTTTGTTTGGAACGGTTTTCTTTTTCCATTCCAGTCATATACGGTGCCTTCAACGTAGTCATCGGTGTCACGGGAAAACTTTTTCACTTTGTAGGTTTGGAGATCTTTGACAAACCCCGACAGCGATGTTGTGATTTTCGTTGTGATGTCATTGAAAGCGTCGGAGTCAACTGTGTCCTTAAGCTGGTTCTCGAGTTTGATGACGTTGAGACTCACTTTTTCTTTCTCAAGTTTGGTTTTCTGGATGGTCAGTAGTATGAGGTCCAATGAGCATTTGTTGAGAACCTGTTCCCATTGCTGCATGAATTGCTTGTCGTCCATCCCGAAGGAAGGGGTTTTATTCAAACGGAGTCCTCTGGGGATCCGTTTCTCTCGCCAGTATTCAGAGAGAGTAATAGAGTGCCAGTGATATCTTTGTTCAAGTTTCTTTTGGTCTTCTAGCTCTCTTGTGAGAGTGGTGGTGCATGGCGATGAGGATTGAATGCAGTCACGAAATAGTGACTGCGGTAGAACGATACTTGTACCCTGTTCATCTGTAAAGGATAGCGTCTCTGATCGTGCTGCTTCGGTTCTAGCACTCACGTCAAAAAGAGACAGTCCATCCATAGCGGCGGCGAGCAGCGTGGAAATGTGGCCGTCCAAGTGGTCACAAGTTAGAGACTTGGCCAAATTATGCCAAACAAATAAAATGAGAACTTCTAATCTGACCAAAAGTGAAATGGAAGCTCTCCATGAGCTAGAATCTAGAAAAGACATAATCATACGCCCGGCAGACAAAGGGGGCGCTGTGGTAGTGATGAGTCTTGTAAAATATGATCTGGGGATTAAATCCCAGTTGACTAATACTGACCACTATGTTTTTCTACCTTCTAAACCTATTACCAACATTAAAACCAAGATAGATTCTTTTATTGATGTCTCTCACAAAAGAGGGTATATAACGGACAAAGAGAAACATTTTTTGTCAAAAGACCACCCTGTTAGTCCTGTGTTCTATGGTGTGCCCAAAGTGCATAAATCTAGCATTGATCCACCCCTTCAACCTATTGTTTCCTCCATAGGCAGTATAACAGAACCCCTGTCCCAATATGTTGACCATTTTTTAAGAAACCATGTTCAAACTTTGCCGTTATACCTGGGTGACACAACAGATGTCCTCAACATCATGACAAATTTGACATGCAACAATGATTTCATACTAGCCACCCTGGATGTACAGAGCCTATATACCTGTATTCCCCATGATGTAGGCCTTACAGCTATTTCACATTTTCTGGGTAAACGCCCTATGAACATCCTACCTCCCTCCACTTTTCTTGTGGAAATGGCAGAAATTATTCTATCCAATAACTATTTCAAATATGCTGGCAAATTCTACCTCCAGTCACAGGGAACCGCTATGGGTAGTGCGTTTGCTCCCTCCTATGCCTGTCTCACCATGGGCCTCTGGGAAGAGAAATATATTTACAATCCTCAGAACAATATGTTTCATCATAAAATCGCCCTATGGCGTAAATACATAGATGATGTTCTATTGATTTGGACAGGAACGAAAGATGAACTTGACATATTTCTCACATATGCTAACTCCACCACTAACTACCTGTCCTTCACTATGGAATATGATACTAACACTATTGGTTTCCTAGATCTCACCATCTTTAAAGAGGAGGATGGCAAACATAGGAACCACTTTATACAGAAAACCTCTCAGCAGGAACACCCTCCTTAAAGCTGACAGCAACCACTCAAAACGGCTTATAAGCAACATCCCCATTGGCCAATTCCTGCGGGTAAAAAGGAACTGCAGTTCCACCATAGACTTTACTAAAAAAGCCACAGAGCTAACCCAACGATTTGCAGAAAGAGGCTATGCCAAAGCAGACCTCGATTCTGCATACGACAGAGCACTCAGCACTGATCGCGAAACTCTTTTAAAAAAGAAATCTAAAAAATCATCAAACAGACTCTGCTTCTCCACTCAACACACACCAGCAGCAGGCACGATCAAAACTATAATCATGAAACATTGGCATGTCTTACAGAGTGACCCTCATATGTCCAGTATTTGTTCTGACCCTCCTCTCTTCTGTTTCAGACGGAGTCGCAGCCTGAGAGACCGCCTGGTGCACTCTGACCTAACCCTCCCCTCCCCTTCATGGCTTCCCAAACCTCCTGAGGGATTTCATAAGTGTGGCAACTGCTCCCAATGTTCCAACTCCACTAACTCCAAATTCTTCACCCACCCCCGTACTGGCAAAAGGTTTAAAATCAAGTCCTTTATAAACTGTAACTCCACTCATGTAGTTTACCTACTTAAATGCCCTTGCGGCCTAGCATATGTAGGTCAAACAAAACGACCTCTCAAAATTAGAATCAGGGAGCATAAAACTGCTATACGTTCAGGGAACCTAGAATATGCCATGGCCAGACATTACATCAAGGCCAAGCATGGCTCCCCAGCATCCCTAAAATTCTGGGGTATAGAAAAGATCTCCAATCCACCGCGAGGTGGAGATATAATTAAGAAATTGTTAACCAGAGAAGCATACTGGATACACACCCTTAACACTCTTGTGCCTACAGGCTTGAACGAAGAACTTAACCTATCATGTTGTATATAAGTTTCCTTTTAATTCCCTTTCAGAGCAACCGCCAGGGGTCCCTCAGGCTGCTACACCTTTGCTGCTTGTCTTGTCGTCCTCCCCTTTAATAGGGGTTCCCATACCTTAACTTACTGTGCTGTTTGTCCATTGGCCATTTGGCCCTTTATGTAGTCTATTCCCAAACCTACTGCGTTTGGTCTTCTGCCCTATGTGTTTATTGTTTTTTAAAAATATTTATACAAACAAAAAAAATTGTTTATACAAAATGTTTTTTAACGTTTATTATCGAAACTGTACTTTGAACCTATAGGCCTTTGCACTGCAACAGATGTAATGTGTATCTTTGCTATTCAGATGACTATGTATGCAGCCCTTTGGGCACTATTTTCACCCTCCACGTGAAATAAGATGTAGTCATTATTGCTGGCTTTCGGAGATTGGCTAATTGAAGGGCCAACCCCTGCTATCTATGTATAAAAGCCATTTTGTAGACGCTTCATGCTATGACCTAACGAAGATGTATTGACATCGAAACGTTGTCACTCTTGCCTGCACCCTGTATTAATAAAAAAGGCTCTAAAAGTCTGTGTTTGCTCCAGTATACTCCTTCTACATAAACTGACTACTTGATATGAAGGATATTGATGTAAACCAGTAAGACTCCCTAATCGGGAGATAAGCGACCGTTGGTCGCTTATCTCCTGTCACACTGCTGACATCAGTATGACATCACACCGTACACAAATGACCCTTATATAAGACCGGCATTATCTACCGACAGATTAGTAACAAGATGTCAAAATCATTGAAGGTTTACCCTACTAACCAACTGTTTACCATAGCAACCATGTTTTTTACCTTAGCAACCAACTGTTTACCCTAGCAACCAACTGTTTACCACAGCAACCATGTTTTTTTTACCCTAGCAACCAACTGTTTACCCTAGCAACCAATTGTTTACCATAGCAACCATGTTTTCTTACCCTAGCAACCAACTGTTTACCCTAGCAAGCAACTGTTTACCATAGCAACCATGTTTTTTACAGGGCCTGGGATTGATGACATCAGAAATCTCCATATATGGGCATGAAAGGGATTTTGTTTCTGGAAATATGTCTGTGGGGTGCCACATTTGGAATAAAACACTTACATCACACATCTGGATATCCATACAGCCCATCTAGTTTGCCTGTGTCCATTTATGCCCATATATCTGATGACATTGGGACAATGATCTCCATATATGGGCATAAAACTTATGTTAATTAGTAAAGCCTGGGGATCTCCATATATGGGCATGAGGGGTACCCTAAAAGGGCATCATCTGGGAATAGCAAATATAGTTATCCTAGAAAGTGAAAATCTTACATCAAAGGCCATAACTACCTACCTACCACCATACTGCATTCCTCATTAAACTACCTACCAGTGCAGAAACCAACAGAAGTATTTGACCAAGACTCTTGATCTTCAAGAACCCTGAGAACCTGTATTGTTTGGTATTTTACCATTTTTGGTGTTTGAAATGTTGAACTGGACTTTACATCGTGAAAGTGGATTCAATATATTGAGACTAGGGTAAAAAAATGGTTGCTATGGTAAACAGTTGGTTGCTAGGGTAAAAAAAAACATGGTTGCTATGGTAAACAGTTGGTTGCTAGGGTAAACAGTTGGTTGCTAGGGTAAAACCATGGTTGCTAAGGTGGTTGCTAACGTACACTAACAGACCAGCAACAACAGACTGTTGCCACAGCAACGTACACAAAGGTTTGTGTACACATGTGGTGTGATGTCATACTGATGCGGAGATATGAGCAGGGCAAAGGTGTGACGTGTGACGTGTGACCGACCGACCGACCGACCGACCGACCGACCGACGGACGGCCGGTGGAGGTTTTGATACCAGTAAGACTCCCTAATCGGGAGATAAGCGACCGTTGGTCGCTTATCTCCACAAATAGGCCAAAAGTTTGTTTTACCAACCAGTAAGACTCCCTAATCGGGAGATAAGCGACCGTTGGTCGCTTATCTCCACAAATATCACAACCTCCACCTCTCACGTCATACGGGCAGCCATAGTTACACCTGGAATGTTGAATCTCCATATATGGAGATAACCTACGCATCACACAAAGTCTGACCTCACCAGCCCATACTTGGGCATGGACGACTTATATCTCCATATACGGAGATGGCCATATATGGAGATACGATGACATCACAGAGTCCACAGCTGATGATGTGGCGTGATGTCATACAATACACAAACAAGCCCTATATAAAGGGGCAATTCTCACCAGGGAAGAGAGCATTGCCTGGAATGTTGAATCTCCATATATGGAGATAACCTACGCATCACACAAAGTCTGACCTCACCAGCCCATACTTGGGCATGGACGACTTATATCTCCATATACGGAGATGGCCATATATGGAGATACGATGACATCACAGAGTCCACAGCTGATGATGTGGCGTGATGTCATACAATAAACAAACAAGCCCTATATACTGATGCGATACGATGACATCACAGAGTCCACAGCTGATGATGTGGTGTGATGTCATACAATAAACAAACAAGCCCTATATACTGATGCGGAGATATGAGCAGGGCAAAGGTGTGACGTGTGACGTGTGACCGACCGACCGACCGACCGACCGACCGACCGACCGACCGACCGACGGACGGCCGGTGGAGGTTTTCATAGTAAACTGCTCCCTGACGGTCGCAATTATCAAGACATACGGGCAGTTGACAGTTTGCCATGGTTACTCATTGAAGTTGAATCTCCATATATGGAGATAACCTACGCATCACACTAAGTCTGACCTCACCAGCCCATATTTGGGCATGAGCAACTTATGTCTCCATATATGGAGATATGATGACATCACACAGTCCTCAGCCGATGATGTGGCGTGATGTCATACAATACACAAACGAGCCCTACAGTATAAAGGGGCAATTCTTGCCAGGAAAGAAGCATTTCTTCGACTCAGACCTTATCGCCAGGGTTGGCTTATAGCAGCTGTCGGTAGGACCATATATGGATTCTGTTAGTGTGGATCTCCTAACGGCATCATCTGGGATACAATCCCTTTTATGCCCATATATGGAGATCCCTAACAGAATCCCTTTCATGCCCATATATGGAGATCCCTAACAGAATCCCTTTTATGCCCATATATGGAGATCCCTAACAGCATCCCTTTTATGCCCATATATGGAGATCACTAACAGCTAACAGAATCCCTTTTATGCCCATATATGGAGATCCCTAACAGAATCCCTTTTTTTGCCCATATATGGAGATCCCTAACAGAATCCCTTTTATGCCCATATATGGAGATCCCTAACAGAATCCCTTTTATGCCCATATGTGTCCGAGGCTGGAGGAACCGGGCAAATGTCGGCAATTTTAAGTCAGAAAACGCGAAAACAAGAGTGATTTAGTTTTTTCTTTGTTTTTCGTTTTTTTGATACAAACACAGTTTGAATATATTAGAGGGTTTTCATTCCATAAGATATCTTTATTAAGGTCGCTAAATGGCAAGATTAGTGTAGCAAAGTTGCCTCTTTGGGAGAGTTTTACTGCTGTTTTAGGAGGCGGAGAATTGAGCTCTTTAGATTTGCATAGCGATTTCACGGGAGCGCGATTGGTTTAAGGAATGCATTGTCTCGTATTTCAGCACGCCCATACAGCGTGCTATCTGCTTGTAAACAGTCTACACAGTAACTAACTTCATCTCGCTAATGTTAACGGTTTGCTGAAGACACTATTCTGGAAGGATGTATTTTTTTTATGTATAGCCTACGTTGTGATCTCAGTCGCTCTTGGACGCACAAAGAAAACGTGGAAAATCGAAGCAGCGTGTTGAAAACGTTATGTCATCATGAGTCCTTGTGCTGGCATTACAGGCGGCACGCTCACTCGTCTGTAGTGAAAATAAAAGATACAGTTTCGCTACTCACCAAAACAAAGACGGATTTGGGGAGTTGAAAGCCTACTTTACTTGGTGGGAACACTCAGAGTCCCCAACATCGCGTCTAAAATACACTTTTTTATCAAGAGAACAGAATATTTCACCGGAAGGCAAAATTTGGTCAATGGACATTTCTATTGACAAGATCTGTAGAGGGCGGTGTGGAGTAACTAAAACCTCCGGTGAAAAAGTTTATTCTCTGGTATAAAAGTGTATTAAAGTGTATTTTAGACGTGAGGTGGGGCTTTCTGAGTGTTCCCACTAAGTAAAGTAGGCTTCCATCACCCTTACGCCGTCTTTGTTTTGTTGAGTAATGAACCGTATTTTATGTTTATTACATGCAGACGAGAGGGTGCTTTCCTTTCCTGCCTCGTAAGGGCTCATTGGTGACATAGCGTCAAGGCTCATTCTAACGCTGCTCTCCTCCTCCTCCTCCTCCTCCTAACGCTGCTCCATCTTGAATCGGTCGATGTTTCGGTCCTAAAGTTATTAATTGTTTCACTGGCTTTAGGGTTTGGCTTTAAGCATTAAATAAATAACCTGCTGAGAGACTCTGAACTCACTTACTCAGCGTTTACAAATCATTAGTGCAGCACACTGGTGCGTGGACAATGACGCTCACAACCGCGACCACCGACTGTAAACAAATCAACGTGATGGATATAATTCCAGTGGATTTTATATTAAGAATGCACCAATGGATTGGATATACACAACACTTTTCCCTGTACCTTCAGAAGTGCAGAACGTGCCGAACTAAAAGGTAATAAATCGCGGGGGCGCCGTTTTTTATTGCAAAACTGGGACTACACATTTAGAGCACTGGTTCTCTAAGTGCTTGAGGGAGTTTTAGGGGGTCGCCAGCTAAATGATAGGAACCAAATGGACCCTTATGGGTATGGGTACACATGGAATGGGTCCATTTGGTTCCGTATACACTGCAGAACCTGATGCATGACAAACTGGGGGTCCTTGAAATGTAAATGGTTGAGAATCAATGATAGAGGCTTGGACATTAAAATGGGGGTCCCTGGCGTATCTTTTCAAGTGGGGGTCCATGGGCTAATCTGTCCATTTGGGGGTCCTTGACATTAAGATTACAAGTAGACCAACACATGATGTGTGCCATCTAAATGATAGGAACCAAATGGACCCTTATGGGTAGGTGCATGTGTTATAGCAGCTTTGCAAAGTACAAGTACAAGATCTGCTAAGTGGGTAATGTATATGTTTTGCAATAATAATCTAAATCTAGTCTACTAAATAACTAGTAGTTTTAAATAATTGTAGTGGAATAAAAGTACAACATTTGAAGTTGACAGCTATACAACTGTGGAGGTGGTTTGACTTGGGGGGAGTGATTTAGGGGTGTAGACAAGTACCTATTGTCCCTCCCATTGTCACACCCACGTCTGGCTACCTAGAGGTGTAAAAATGTTTCTTGCTTTCAAATGGCTTTTTAAGCCCTTTGGGTTTTATGGTGCAACAAGTTTAAAATAACTTCTTCAAATATGCTCCAATTTCAACAAATGATACATCATATTAAAGCTTAGATTCTGTACTTGGATAATATGTACAAAAACGAAAAATGACCAATGCAGACATAAGGAACAAAGTACCAGACCTAGTCACATATATGGAGATCCCTAACAGAATCCCTTTTATGCCCATATATGGAGATCCCTAACAGAATCCCTTGTATGCCCATATATGGAGATCCCTAACAGAATCCCTTTTATGTCCATATATGATGGAGAAATCCCTGCTCTGAGTATCTGACATCAGTGTGATGTCACCTGTTTATGCCCATATATGGAGATCCCTGCTCTGCGTATCTGGTTGCTATGGTAAACAGTTGGTTGCTAGGGTAAAAAAACATGGTTGCTATGGTAAACAGTTGGTTGCTAGGGTAAACAGTTGGTTGCTAGGGTAAAACCATGGTTGCTAAGGTGGTTGCTAACGTACACTAACAGACCAGTAACAACAGACTGTTGCCACAGCAACGTACACAAAGGTTTGTGTACACATGTGGTGTGATGTCATACTGATGCGGAGATATGAGCAGGGCAAAGGTGTGACGTGTGACGTGTGACGTGTGACCGACCGACCGACCGACCGACCGACCGACCGACCGACCGACCGACGGCCGGTGGAGGTTTTGATACTAAACTGCGACCTACGGCCGCAACTAAACTGCGACCTTACGGTCGCAATAAGATATCCGAATGGGTAAATATATTTTATAGACCCGTATTTGTTATTAAAGGACAATTTATGTAGAGGTTCCTCATATAATCTTGGGCTGCGGTGAGAGGGTGGAGGAGAGAGAAAGCACGAGACTGTCCATGACGTAACAGCCCGAGGGCAGTGGATCCACGCGTCAGAGCCTAATTATGCAGAAAATACAAGACCACACAGAAACGACTGCATGTTGAAATCTCCGGGTTTTTTGGTGTAATTGAGGCCAGATAAGATAAAAAAAAAAAAAACATAAAAAATAGAAAAATGTTTTTTTCATGTCATGTTCACTTTAATCATTTAATCATTAAATGGTCGGGTCTCTCGGAACCTCGGAAATAAACGGATTTCAGGCCAAATGGTGGAAAAAGAAAGTCGGAACGGGGCGGAATCGGACGTAATGTGGCGGTCCATTTCTATTTCGGTTCATCTTTTTGGACCCGTGAAGACCTCTGGTCCACATCTATTTCAGTGTGAAATAGGCTTGTTGAGTGGACAATGGACGTGTGCGCTATTATAGCCAACAGCCGTTTTCTTTATTTTTTACTTTTTTTGTTGAAAGTGTCCCGCACCAAAAATAGGCAATCTACAAGCTTTATGCTGCATTCACACTGAGAGAAGCCAAGCTAATGGTTGGCTTGGTAATTCAATGTAATCTCTATGCAAACCAGCTTTAAAAAAATCCCAGCTTTTTTTCCAGCTAGGAAATTTTAAAAGCTGGTTTGCATAGAGATTACGTTGAATTACCAAGCCAACCATTAGCTAGGCTTTTCTGTATGTGAATGAGGCATAAGGCTATAATCTGCATGCATTCTATCTGCTTCCATGTACTGTATATAGGCATCACTTCCGATGTTTCTTCATTTGCTGTGTTGATCTACTCAACAGAGTCATGGCTTGTGTCGGGAAATTGAGAATAGGCTATGGTTCATGTTGTGGCCGCTTCCCTTTCCAAAATGGACACCAGCAGCATAATAAATCTGCGCAGTCGCAAATTGGCTGATTTCGTTTGATATGGATAACAGTAATGTACACATCCCAAGGAATATTTTCCCATCACAAGACCATTTGTGCCTATTTGGTGGAAATAAAATCCTGTTTTAGCATCTGCAGTACAACTACCTTTCAAGAATAGGGGTCCCAGCCTAATTTACAGTACACTAATTAGACCGAATAAGCGGTAATAAGAGATTTGCTGTTCACAGTCAAACAAACATACAGACATATGGTACAGAACATAATACTGGTCAAAGTAATTAAGGGAACAAAATGTTCCATTAATTTATTTGAGTGTAGTATATTGTAGCACTGCTCAAAGAAATTAAAGGGGAAGACCACCCATTTTCAATATTGAACTATGTCATTAATATAACTTAGAGGAGTTGTGTGGAAATAGAAAAAAAGTTCCCCCTCTTCTGTGTTGTTGCCTAGAACTGGAGGATTGATTTTGGGGTTTGTATTGTAAAGTACAACGGTGTGATGTCATCAAGTTGTACTTTACAATACAAACCCCCAAATCAATCCTCCAGTTCTAGGCAACACAGAAGGGGGGGGACTTTTTTGTATTATTATTATTTCCAAACAACTCCTCTAAGGTATATTAATGACATAGTTCAATATTGATAATGGGTGGTCTTCCCCTTTAAGGGAACAAAACTGTAACACAATGGAGATCACAAAGTGGTGCAGTTTTGGTTGTCTGCCTGGTAACAAGTGACGAGATTGTATATTGTTGTGTCATTGGTTGTTTTAGAGTGGAGACCTCTGTCAGTGTTCAATTCCACTGTACACCAGAATGTCAACCGATCAACACGACTTCAACTATAAGCTCTTAAACATCTCAACTCATCAACTCTTCAGCTAAAATCAGAAACATCTCAACTCATCAACACTTCAACAAAACTCTGAAACATCTCAACTCATCACCATGACTTTAAATAAACTCTGGCTCTGTGTTTCACTGAGTTTAATCTGTTTTCATGGAACAGGTAAAACTGTAATTCATTACTTAGAATTACAATTCATTTATTCAGTCTGAGTCTGACGTCATTGCAATAATAGAAATATGATAAACATGATTGTTAACATTTTACATTTCCTATTTCCAGGTGCATTTCCATTCTGTATAGTGAATAGGTGTGTGTTTAACTCCACTGAGCTGCAGGACATACAGTACATACAGTCATTTATGTTCAATGAAGAACATTTTACCAAGTGGGACAGCAGGGTGGAGAAGTATGTTGGCGACTCCGAGTTTGCTGTGAAGGTCGCAGAGATCTGGAATAATAATCCTGCTGTAAAGGAAAGGCTGAAAGAAGCCCGAAAGGACTTTTGCAAACGCAACATTGAGCTCATCTACTCCAAGGTTCTGAATAGGACAGGTGATTGCAGAACACCACTCAACACTCATCACCTCATAAACAATAACGTGTTATAATAATAAATAATTACTATTCACAGATGATTGATGTTTACATTGATCTACTATTATAAACCATTACTTTAGGTCAGGGGTCTTCAACAGGGGGTCCCCAGAGTTACTACAGGGGGTCCTCCAAATCTTTGAGTGATAGAAACTTTTTCCTCATTTTTTTTATTAACCACTTGAACTCTAGTGTCCATATTCTGAGAACTTTAGCCAAAAATAGCAGATCTACAAGCTCACAACGCCTTGCGCTGCGAGGCGTTGTGAGCTTGTAGATCGTCTATTTTCGGCAAAGACGTTTGGTGTAGAGGGGAAAAAGAGCAGACCAAGTACAGTGTGAAATGTCAAGTTATGTATTGGTGGTTCAAGTGGTTTACTACGTATCTGAAAACACAAATTGACATGAATCCAAAATACACTGATGATTGTGCTGTGAAACAATGGAATCTATGAACAGGTTGTGGGTGTCCCTGCTTCATCTCTCTCTCAACTAAGAGGTCCTTAGCCTGAAAACATTGAAGACAGTTTACAGTTTAGGCATTTAGAAGACACTTTTAATCCAAAGCGACTTACAATAAGCAGATAAAACATCACAATAATAAACAAGATAATATGTCAGTACATCAACAGCAATATAACAAATGCAAATGAATATCTATCTAGAAAACAAAATAATCAGTCAAGAAAAAAGTTCTAAAAACCTAAAAACAAATGCTAACTAGCTTCATGTAGGGTCAATGAGTGTTTCAGTAGTGCTAAGGGTTTAGGTGGAGTCTGAAAATGTGAGTCTTCAGTCCACGGCGAAAGCTAGCGAGTGAGTCCGTTGTTCTAAGTGCGACAGGGAGTTTGTTGCACAACTTTGGGGCCAGGAGGGCAAACTGTCTCGGACAAGTGGATTTTTGCCCTGGGGTTTTTAGCGAGGGTTCTGTCAGCATCCCTGTGTTGGCTGATCTAAGTGAACGGGTGGGAGTGTAAGGGTTGATCCGGTTCTGGAGGTATGGAGGAGCCATACCTTTGGCTGCTTTGAAGGTCAGCATCAGTGTTTTGTATTCAGTGCGGGCCGCAACCGGGAGCCAGTGGAGGGACCTGAGAATGGGAGAGACATGTGAGAACTTAGGCTGGTTGAAGACCAGTCGTGCCGCGGCATTTTGGATCAGTTGGCGAGGTTTAAGTGCACATGCCGGGAGACCAGTGAGGAGAGAGTTACAATAGTCAAGTTTTGATATGACAGATATCTGGATGAGGAGCTGGGCTGCCTCCTGGGTGAGGAAGGGTCTAATTTTACGGATGTTATAGAGTGTGAACCTACAGGACCGGGTGACTGATGCAATGTGTGCCTTGAATGATAGCTGGCTGTCCAGGACCACACCAAGGTTTCTAGCAGTAGGAACCGAAGTCACCAATGCATTATCTATGGAAATAGTGAGATCTCGCATGAGGCAAGACTTACCGTAGCTGGGAAGAAGAGAAGCTCTGTCTTGTCTGGGTTCATCTTGAGGTGGTGGGCTGACATCCACTGTGAGATGTCGGCCAGACATGCAGCAATGCGTTCTTCCACCTGGGTGGCAGAAGGGGGGAAGGACCCCTGCTTTAGGTGTTAAAAACACTTCACATCCTCTTGAGTAAACTTTTAAGACGTCATCCTGAAATTAAATGTAGATGTACATCCTTTAGACCAGGGGTTTTCAAAGTGGGTGACGGGGCACCCAGGGGTGCCGTGATGGCAGTTAGGGTGACGTGAGATAATTTGATAATATTTGGAATTCATTTGGACACTAACCCTTGAACAATATTTAGTATAATTTTAAACTTGAAGTACATAAGTTATTTTCAGTTAGAAATTATAACGTAGGGGTGCCTCGGATATTTATAGGGGTGCACTGAGCCAAAAAAGTTTAGGAATAGGAACCACTGCCAGGGGTTTTCAAAGTGGGTGACGGGGCACCTTGGGGTGCCGTGATGGCAGTCCAGGGGTGCCGCAAGATCATTTGACAATATTTGGAATTATTTTGGACACTTAAAGCTATACTGTGTAAGTTGCTCAACTAGTGGTCAGAACTGTATAGCAAACTTTCGGCCGTTTTTCGCCGCGGACCGGGCCTCTCACCACCGCGTCTGCCTGTGCGTTCAGGCATTCCGGAGAAACTGACTCCTTCACCCGAGTATATGCTGTTGTTATGTTGAGGCAAGCTACTTCCTGAGAAGTCAGCAAGATGCGCTGTGATTGGCCGGCAGTCTATAACCCTCGCTGTGATTGGCCGGTAGTGTATGATGACGTAATTTTGCCGCGAAATCCGGTCCCCGGTCAGAATCATAGAAAACATATTTAGAGAAGGCTTTAGGGGATGAAATTCACAGAGTGGGTGTTCTAAAACTTTAGCGATTTAACAGTTAGGACAATTTTAAGATTTGTTTTATAAAAAAAAGTTACATGGTATAACTTTAAAACAATATTTAGTATAATTTTAAACTTGAAGTACAGAAGTTTCCTTGCAACATCTAATAAATATAAGGTGTTGGGTGTATTGGGAATGCTCCCTAATTAGACTGAATTCTGAAAGGGTCCAGGAAGGATTTGAGAGAAATAAATGAAGAGTTGAGTTGTAGAGTTGTTCCAATTTATTGGCAGAGTATAGATCGGTTCCATGAGACAACCTTGCCGGAGCAAGAGCTTCCCAGCGCAAACGGACAGCCTTCCAGCTTGTCGCTGGCTTCTCTCTCTCCCATACACTTTTTGGTTACATTTTATACATTCAGGTGAAAATAAAGGAGGGACTAAAACTTGACTTGCTCAAAGGGCCAGACAGCTGACAAAAGGGACCTTCTCACAATAGCATGGGCTGCGAACACCCTGTGGTTTTCGCAGCCTGTGGGCTCTGGGGGAGGTAGGCACAGTTTACGACCTGCCTCTCAAACCTAACCCTAACCCTAACCCTATTTTTAATCAAGCAAATGTAAATGTAAATGTCTCTTAATATAATGTCTACTTTAATATTCAATGTGTATATGTCTCACGTATATAAACCAAAACCCTTAAAAACATGTGTTTGTATCTTACCATTTAAAAGAGAGTAAACCTTAAATAGTACTGTGCTAAGGAATGCAAATATCAAGAGGATAAGATCACCATGGTCTCTTGAATGCCACAGAATCATCACAGATATCACATATAAGATATGATTAACTCAACCTGCCACCTGTGTGTTTAACTCCACATTTTACCAACTTACATGATTATTTAGCTAGTATAATATTACACAATATAGTCCACCGTGAAGCTCGACAGATGCCCTGTTGACGCCCTAATCAGCATATGCCCTGGGGTCAGTCTCACTGTCTTTATGACTTTACGGTCCACAGGTGGTCATTCAAACAAAGAGCAGGATTTAGAACTCAGTTGAAACACAAACAAACATAATCAGATCTCGTCTTGCCTTGGGGAGGTTCTCGGAGACTGTCTAAACAGCCATTTGCTCAAATTCCACACTAAATTATAATAGTTGATATTATGACAAATTATTATGCATTATTGGTCTGATCAGATACTTCATAATTACATTTTATTTATAAAGCACCTTTCAAAATATTGCTACAAGGTGCTTTACAGTAAACAGCATTGAGAACAAGCAATACGATCAATAAGAACAAGCAATATATAAACAATGTAAACAATCAGTTAAAACAATATACAACAAGGGCACATGAGAAAAATAGCTTCACTAAGTAAAATGCATTTGAAACAAGAGAAATCCAAGAAATTCCACAAATTAGTAAACAAAAGTTTAAGAATGAGTGAAAGTAGACGATCTACGAGCTCACACCGGTGCTAAACGATTTCGTCTAAAATGTCTAAACTCTTTTTTGGGTCTTGACCAGAAAAGTTTAGGAACCACTGCTTTAGACCTCTGGCATTGGTATACTTTTAGTCCATTCGTTGTATGAAAAAACCTAAAACAAATTGCAATAGTAGCAAACTCAACTGATTTTGTATCCTCAATATGTCCTTAGTGAGGGAAAAAAAGTCCCAAGGAATCCCATCAGGGGAAAGTTTTGAAAACGACCTACCTACCTTCACTATAAAGAAAAAAATGACTCCTAAAAAATCTCCTTTAAGTGGGATGTGAGGGGTCAAACTAGGGGTTTTTAATTATTCTGAATCCATTGCAAGCATTTGTTTTGCATGAAAAACATTCCTTGGGCTAAAAACTACTGGGAAAATCACTAAACCATCGTTTTGAGGGGCCATTTCTTGCCCAAAGTGTATTGAAGGACCACAACAGCTTCACATGGTTTTGCAACTCAGAGTGTCATGCCATAGGACAATCATCAGGCAAAAAGCCTGCAACAACAAGGACATACATGAGATAATATGACATTTGTAAAAATACAGGCATATCCGCAAATCACAAAAATCTAAAAATCAATACATGAGTGTACATCAGGTTGATAGCAGGTATGGACTAGAGTAACTCAGACCACTATCCAGTAAACAGACCAGGGCTGAGTTAAGTCATAGTACATGCAAGTTCTATACTGTATGTGCAAACAAAAGTGCATATATATATATATTAGGCACACAACAGATCGGCTGTTTTCACTACTTTTGTGCGACGGCCTTGTCTGATGAAGCAGGGCTTTACTTCGCGGAAAAACTTTCAAATTTGAAACCTGGAGATACAAGGTTTTGGCCCGACAGTGACGATAATATATATCTTTTTTTTTTTAATGATTTTTCCCCAGTGAAGCCTTATGTGAGACTGACCTCGGCGATGCCTTCTGATCCCACACACACACACATGCTGGTGTGCAGCTGCTACGACTTCTACCCCAAACCCATCAAGGTGACCTGGCTGAGAGACGGAGAGCCTGCCACCTCTAATGTCACCAGCACCGATGAGAAGCCTGATGGAGACTGGTACTACCAGTACCACTCCTACCTGAAGTACACACCCAGGTACACACCTAATAGACACCTACACATAGAAACACACACCTCTACTGGTACTACCAGTACCACTCCTACCTGGAGTACACACCCAGGTACACACCTAATAGACACCTACACATAGAAATACACACCCAGGTACACACCTAATAGACACCTACACTTAGAAATACACACCCAGGTACACACCTAATAGACACCTACACATAGAAATACACACCCAGGTACACACCTAATAGACACCTACACATAGAAATACACACCCAGGTACACACCTAATAGACACCTACACATAGAAATACACACCCAGGTACACACCTAATAGACACCTACACAGAGATACACACCCAGGTACACACCTAATAGACACCTACACATAGAAACACACACCCAGGTTAGTACACACCTATAGACACCTACACATAGAAATACGCACCCAGGTTAGTACACACCTAATATACACCTACACTTAGAAATACACACCCAGGTACACACCTAATAGACACCTACACATAGAAATACACACCCAGGTACACACCTAATAGACACCTACACAGAAATACACACCCAGGTACACACCTAATAGACACCTAGACATAGAAACACACACCTCTACTGGTACTACCAGTACCACTCCTACCTGGAGTACACACCCAGGTACACACCTAACCAGTAAGACTCCCTAATCGGGAGATAAGCGACCGTTGGTCGCTTATCTCCTGTCACACTGCTGACATCAGTATGACATCACACCGTACACAAATGACCCTTATATAAGACCGGCATTATCTACCGACAGATTAGTAACAAGATGTCAAAATCGTTGAAGGTTGAATCTCCAGATATGGAGATAACCAACACATCCCTCCATATATGGAGATAACCGACGAATCTCACTAAGTCTGACCTCACAAGCCCCATATTTGGACACGAACAACATATAACTCCATATATAGAGACATAGCTGCTGACATCAGTATGACATCACACTGCTGACATCAGTATGACATCACACCGTACACAAATGACCCTTATTGCGACCGTAAGGTCGCAGTTTAGTTGCGACCGTCAGGGAGCAGTTTACTACCAGTAAGACTCCCTAATCGGGAGATAAGCGACCGTTGGTCGCTTATCTCCACAAATATCACAACCTCCACCTCTCACGTCATACGGGCAGCCATAGTTACACCTGGAATGTTGAATCTCCATATATGGGTCAGTGACGTGACGCCCCAAAAAATGTGTTTTTAAAAAAACTTTAAATTGCAGGCATAAAAGTTATTTACTTTTGTTCTACTCACTCTCAACCTTATGGAAATACATTTTGTTTTTAGATATTTTATTGGAATCAGACTTTATTCAGCAGTTTGTTGTACTTGTGCCTAAAATCGTCATATGGTGTGACATGAAAATAATTGTTCATAAAATGAAAATGGAGTACATCTTTCTTAAGTTACTCACTTTATCAAAGTCCTTTATCATAACTAACCAGTGATCCACTATAGTTTTTTGAAAATTAATTATATCTGTATATTTTTTTCATAATCGACACTCTGTGTGAGGCCCATGTTTATGATCTTACAACATATTTTAAATGTATTCTGTCAAAACTTTCTCTAAAATTACACAAATATTTGTGACTCTTCCTGATAATATTCTCTATGTAATCCATAAACATTTTTTTGGTTTAATCATTAATAAAGGTATGATTTCTCACTATTTGGAATGTCACACCAAATGATTTAGTGTCACACCGTATGATCATATCTTCATGTGTCAAAGCAAACTGTGTTTTAACCTACCTATTAGTGAGTACTGAACTTTACTGATTGATTAAACAATTACCCAGGATAACATGGCCTTAATATTTCTGAACAGGATATTATTGTAGGGCTTTAACATGGGATAAGAAAGAATTGTAGTAGTAGATGGATGATGAGGATGTGCACAGGAATGCTACGCACACCTAAGTCTTCTGCCGGCCCACGGCAGAAGGATCCTAAAGGGACAATAAGGCGCATAGCCACACTTGGAAAGGCATTGAAGGCAACATTTTATTAACACCAATTAGTGGAAACAGAACTCAGCATTCAGGTAAATTGCTTTTTTCCGAAGTCTCCTGAACTTGAACACAGCATTTTGTGTTGAACAAATGTAATTAGGAATCATGACATTACACCACATCTCCACTAGCTAAAGAGTGCTGGGTTGCGCAACTCCGAAAATAGCTGATCTACAAGCTCTCGCAGCACAACGTGTTGAGAGCTTGTAGATCAGCTATTTTCGCTAGTTTTGTCTCGGGTCCTACCTTAACACTGTCCACTGTCCAGTCCAGTGAGTGAAAGTACAAAAGTATTAGATCAGATTAGATTATACATTTAGACTGTATTGTACATCAGCCAGTCGTATTTGGTGAGGGTAGCAAACCGGCTGCCTTGTTGCGGTTCTGCTATGCCACAGACAACCTCCTGCTCTTCGTAGAAAATGCAGTCTCGCCCCTTTGGCTCCTCTCTCCTTGCTGGGTCATTGTTTAGTTTCTCCCTGTACTTTCTCGTTCTCTCAGCACTTGTCATTTTCCAGCTGACAAAAGAAAATGGAATGTATAGTTTAAGACAAAGAGAAAATATTGTTTAGATTGAAACAATATGTTAAGGTTTCTGTGAAGGGGTTTCTGCTCTGTCTGATGAATTTGAAGTATCACTGAATGAAGCTAAATTACATTTTATGAAAAAATGTTTAAAACAAATGTTTAAATGTACAAAAGAAACATGGAACTTTGTTATTTGTTGTTATATCTGTAGTTAAATACAGTATAAATCATATGGTGTGACAGTCAAGTCATATGGTGTGACAAGCAGACATGTCACACCATATGATTAAGTGTCACACCATATTACTGTTTTCTCCATTTAGGTTTACCTTGAGGCTACTATGTACACATTAGCATGCTAACAGCATGCTAGCTATAACAAAGCAGCCTAGATCTACATGGAAATATGACCAAAACTTCAAATAACTTAAGCTTTTTTTAAAGAAAAGGTGTCACACCAAAAGACATCCAGAA
The DNA here is from genome assembly GCF_963921795.1 of Nannobrachium achirus. NCBI lineage: Eukaryota > Metazoa > Chordata > Actinopteri > Myctophiformes > Myctophidae > Nannobrachium > Nannobrachium achirus. The sequence continues at coordinate 68,224,211 of NC_137818.1, read as the reverse complement.
TGGTGAGTTTGTCAACGTTTCAACAAGATGGCATTTCATGAAAATGTTAAAATCATAACTCACCTCAGACACCTGTCTTGCAGTTGTGCTGGGAGTGCTGAATAGCCTTACAGAAGAAGGACCTCTCTAGCCAATAGGTGTCCAAATAATTGCCTGTTTAATTTTTCCAAACTAGTGTCACACCAAATGATTTTGGGTTGGGGGACAAAATGTTTTTGATCAGAAATGACTGAAAACATTATGCTTTGACTTTGAAAAGATATAGGCTCAAAATAGACATTTTTTTTAGCCTAAATTCATTTTCAAATGATTTTTAGCAATTCTTTTTCTTAGTTTTATTCAAGTTCCCACTTTGAGAAACAAGGTCAGGACAGTCACACCATATGAGTTTTGCCATGTTTGGTTGAAGATTCTGAAGAAATGAGGAATGAAATGTTTTAATCTTGAGTAAGTTCACATAAAGCTTAATGTCCTGCACAATATTCAGAAGGTTTTTGACAAATATATTTTTTATTTATACATGTTTGACACCGAGGACAGCGAAAACGTTACGTCACGTCACCCACCCATATGGAGATAACCTACGCATCACACAAAGTCTGACCTCACCAGCCCATACTTGGGCATGGACGACTTATATCTCCATATACGGAGATGGCTATATATGGAGATACGATGACATCACAGAGTCCACAGCTGATGATGTGGCGTGATGTCATACAATACACAAACAAGCCCTATATAAAGGGGCAATTCTCACCAGGGAAGAGAGCATTGCCTGGAATGTTGAATCTCCATATATGGAGATAACATACGCATCACACAAAGTCTGACCTCACCAGCCCATACTTGGGCATGGACGACTTATATCTCCATATACGGAGATGGCCATATATGGAGATACGATGACATCACAGAGTCCACAGCTGATGATGTGGCGTGATGTCATAAATAAACAAACAAGCCCTATATACTGAGCTGATGATGTGGCGTGATGTCATACAATAAACAAACAAGCCCTATATACTGATGCGGAGATATGAGCAGGGCAAAGGTGTGACGTGTGACGTGTGACCGACCGACCGACCGACCGACCGACCGACCGACCGACCGACCGACCGACCGACCGACCGACCGACCGACCGACGGACGGCCGGTGGAGGTTTTCATAGTAAACTGCTCCCTGACGGTCGCAATGAAAACCTCCACCGGCCATCCGTCGGTCGGTCGGTCACACGTCACACCTTTGCCCTGCTCATATCTCCGCATCAGTATGACATCACACCACATGTGTACACAAACCTTTGTGTACGTTGCTGTGGCAACAGTCTGTTGTTGCTGGTTTGTTAGTGTACGTTAGCAACCACCTTAGCAACCATGGTTTTACCCTAGCAACCAACTGTTTACCCTAGCAACCAACTGTTTACCATAGCAACCATGTTTTTTTACCCTAGCAACCAACTGTTTACCATAGCAACCAGATACGCAGAGCAGGGATCTCCATATATGGGCATAAACAGGTGACATCACACTGATGTCAGATACTCAGAGCAGGGATTTCTCCATCATATATGGGCATAAAAGGGATTCTGTTAGGGATCTCCATATATGGGCATAAAAGGGATTCTGTTAGGGATCTCCATATATGGGCATACAAGGGATTCTGTTAGGGATCTCCATATATGGGCATAAAAGGGATTCTGTTAGGGATCTCCATATATGGGCATAAAAGGGATTATGTTAGGGATCTCCATATATGGGCATAAAAGGGATTCTGTTAGGGATGTCCATATATGGGCATAAAAGGGATTCTGTTAGGGATCTCCATATATGGGCATAAAAGGGATTCTGTTAGGGATCTCCATATATGGGCATAAAAGGGATTCTGTTAGGGATCTCCATATATGGGCATAAAAGGGATTCTGTTAGGGATGTCCATATATGGGCATAAAAGGGATTCTGTTAGGGATCTCCATATATGGGCATAAAAGGGATTCTGTTAGCTGTTAGTGATCTCCATATATGGGCATAAAAGGGATGCTGTTAGGGATCTCCATATATGGGCATAAAAGGGATTCTGTTAGGGATCTCCATATATGGGCATGAAAGGGATTCTGTTAGGGATCTCCATATATGGGCATGAAAGGGATTGTATCCCAGATGATGCCCTGTTAGGAGATCCACACTAACAGAATCCATATATGGTCCTACCGACAGCTGCTATAAGCCAACCCTGGCGATAAGGTCTGAGTCGAAGAAATGCTTCTTTCCTGGCAAGAATTGCCCCTTTATACTGTAGGGCTCGTTTGTGTATTGTATGACATCACCCCACATCATCGGCTGAGGACTGTGTGATGTCATCATATCTCCATATATGGAGACATAAGTTGCTCATGCCCAAATATGGGCTGGTGAGGTCAGACTTAGTGTGATGCGTAGGTTATCTCCATATATGGAGATTCAACTTCAATGAGTAACCATGGCAAACTGTCAACTGCCCGTATGTCTTGATAATTGGTAAAACAAATTTTTTGGCCTATTTGTGGAGATAAGCGACCAACGTTTGCTTAGCTCCCGATGAGGGAGTCTTACTGGTTGGTAAAACAAACTTTTGGCCTATTTGTGGAGATAAGCGACCAACGGTCGCTTATCTCCCGATTAGGGAGTCTTACTGGTGATTGCGACCGTCAGGGAGCAGTTTACTATGAAAACCTCCACCGGCCGTCCGTCCGTCCGTCCGTCGGTCGGTCACACGTCACACGTCACACCTTTGCCCTGCTCATATCTCCGCATCAGTATATAGGGCTTGTTTGTTTATTGTATGACATCACGCCACATCATCAGCTGTGGACTCTGTGATGTCATCGTATCGCATCAGTATATAGGGCTTGTTTGTTTATTGTATGACATCACGCCACATCATCAGCTGTGGACTCTGTGATGTCATCGTATCTCCATATATGGCCATCTCCGTATATGGGAAATATAAGTCGTCCATGCCCAAGTATGGGCTGGTGAGGTCAGACTTTGTGTGATGCGTAGGTTATCTCCATATATGGAGATTCAACATTCCAGGCAATGCTCTCTTCCCTGGTGAGAATTGCCCCTTTATATAGGGCTTGTTTGTGTATTGTATGACATCACGCCACATCATCAGCTGTGGACTCTGTGATGTCATCGTATCTCCATATATGGCCATCTCCGTATATGGAGATATAAGTCGTCCATGCCCAAGTATGGGCTGGTGAGGTCAGACTTTGTGTGATGCGTAGGTTATCTCCATATATGGAGATTCAACATTCCAGGTGTAACTATGGCTACCCGTATGACGTGAGAGGTGGAGGTTGTGATATTTGTGGAGATAAGCGACCAACGGTCGCTTATCTCCCGATTAGGGAGTCTTACTGGTATACTGTATTCCATCTTAGTCATAACCAACCCAATGTAGTATTTATTGCGACCGTAAGGTCGCAGTTTAGTATCAACTGCGACCGTTTGTGTATTGTATGACATCACGCCACATCATCGGCTGAGGACTGTGTGATGTCATCATATCTCCATGTATGGAGACATAAGTTGCTCATGCCCAAATATGGGCTGGTGAGGTCAGACTTAGTGTGATGCGTAGGTTATCTCCATATATGGAGATTCAACTTCAATGAGTAACCATGGCAAATCACACCGTACACAAATGACCCTTATATAAGACCGGCATTATCTACCGACAGCTGCTATAAGCCAACCCTGGCGATAAGGTCTGAGTCGAAGAAATGCTTCTTTCCTGGTATAAGACCGGCATTGTCTGTCGTACATTTCGGTCAATTCCAGTGGGGATGCCATTGAAAAGTTAATCTAGTTGTACAAAGTAATCAAAGAATGGGTTGACTGGTAGGCTGGTTGACTGCTTTATCTGTGGAGAGTGTATGTCACTGAGAGTCGTTTTATAGCGATTGAAATCATGATGAGGTCACGATGAGTCATCTATGCCCAAATATAGATTTCTAGGTCAGATGGCCCATGGAGTTTGTGATGTCAAACCCAGCAACCCAATATAAACAAACCTGATGTCAGACCTGAAGTATCCTTTTATACCCATATATGGAGATACAGAGATCTCCATATATGGGCATATTAGAAAGCCCATATATGGGCATATACGGATGACATCAGGGATATCCATATATGGACATAAAAGGGACAAGGGCTTACAGTTAAGAGATCTCCATATATGGGCATATCAGAAAGCCCATATATGTTCATATACTGATGACATCAGGAATATCCATATATGGGCATAAAAGGGACAAGGACTTACAGTTAAGAGATCTCCGGGCATAAAGGGACAAGGACTGTTACAGTAGATATAGAGATGTCCATATATGGGCATAAATGAACAAGGACTGACAAACACTGAGATCTCCATATAACCTATGGGAATATAAGGGACGAGGACAATGCGTAGCATTGTGAGCTTGTAGACCTATTTTCTAAATATTGTTGTACATTAAAAACTTGAAATGGGTTGTTCTGCATAGTACTTGGGATTTGTTGATGTAAATGTTCACATAGAGTGTAATAATTGGTAAAACAAACTTTTGGCCTATTTGTGGAGATATCTCCCGATTAGGGAGTCTTACTGGTATCAAAACCTCCACCGGCCGTCCGTCGGTCGGTCACACGTCACACGTCACACCTTTGCCCTGCTCATATCTGGGCTCGTTTGTGTATTGTATGACATCACGCCACATCATCGGCTGAGGACTGTGTGATGTCTTCATATCTCCATATATGGAGACATAAGTTGCTCATGCCCAAATATGGGCACTTCAATGAGTAACCATGGCAAATCACACCGTACACAAATGACCCTTATATAAGACCGGCATTATCTACCGACAGCTGCTATAAGCCAACCCTGGCGATAAGGTCTGAGTCGAAGAAATGCTTCTTTCCTGGTATAAGACCGGCATTGTCTGTCGTACATTTCGGTCAATTCCAGTGGGGATGCCATTGAAAAGTTAATCTAGTTGTACAAAGTAATCAAAGAATGGGTTGACTGGTAGGCTGGTTGACTGCTTTATCTGTGGAGAGTGTATGTCACTGAGAGTCCTTTTATAGCGATTGAAATCATGATGAGGTCACGATGAGTCATCTATGCCCAAATATAGATTTCTAGGTCAGATGGCCCATGGAGTTTGTGATGTCAAACCTAGCAACCCAATATAAACAAACCTGATGTCAGACCTGAAGTATCCTTTTATACCCATATATGGAGATACAGAGATCTCCATATATGGGCATATTAGAAAGCCCATATATGGGCATATACGGATGACATCAGGGATATCCATATATGGGCATAAAAGGGACAAGGGCTTACAGTTAAGAGATCTCCATATATGGGCATATCAGAAAGCCCATATATGTTCATATACTGATGACATCAGGAATATCCATATATGGGCATAAAAGGGACAAGGACTTACAGTTAAGAGATCTCCGGGCATAAAGGGACAAGGACTGTTACAGTAGATATAGAGATGTCCATATATGGGCATAAATGAACAAGGACTGACAAACACTGAGATCTCCATATAACCTATGGGAATATAAGGGACGAGGACAATGCGTAGCATTGTGAGCTTGTAGACCTATTTTCTAAATATTGTTGTACATTAAAAACTTGAAATGGGTCGTTCTGCATAGTACTTGGGATTTGTTGATGTAAATGTTCACATAGAGTGTAATAATTGGTAAAACAAACTTTTGGCCTATTTGTGGAGATAAGCGACCAACGGTCGCTTATCTCCCGATTAGGGAGTCTTACTGGTATAAGACCGGCATTATCTACCGACAGATTAGATGCAAGCAGGATCTCGACTCTGACACAACTCATCAGCTCATAAGCTGGTTCTCCCTCCATATATGGAGATAACTGACGAATCTCACTAAGTCTGACCTCACAAGCCCCATATTTGGACACGAACAACATATAACTCCATATATAGAGACATAGCTGCTGACATCAGTATGACATCACACTGCTGACATCAGTATGACATCACACCGTACACAAATGACCCTGACGGCACACACCAAGCAGTGTGATTGCGACCGTCAGGGAGCAGTTTACTATGAAAACCTCCACCGGCCGTCCGTCGGTCGGTCGGTCACACGTCACACGTCACACCTTTGCCCTGCTCATATCTCCGCATCAGTATGACATCACACCACATGTGTACACAAACCTTTGTGTACGTTGCTGTGGCAACAGTCTGTTGTTGCTGGTTTGTTAGTGTACGTTAGCAACCACCTTAGCAACCATGGTTTTACCCTAGCAACCAACTGTTTACCCTAGCAACCAACTGTTTACCATAGCAACCATGTTTTTTTACCCTAGCAACCAACTGTTTACCAGATACGCAGAGCAGGGATCTCCATATATGGGCATAAACAGGTGACATCACACTGATGTCAGATACTCAGAGCAGGGATTTCTCCATCATATATGGGCATAAAAGGGATTCTGTTAGGGATCTCCATATATGGGCATAAAAGGGATTCTGTTAGGGATCTCCATATATGGGCATACAAGGGATTCTGTTAGGGATCTCCATATATGGGCATAAAAGGGATTCTGTTAGGGATCTCCAAATATGGGCATAAAAGGGATTCTGTTAGGGATCTCCATATATGGGCATAAAAGGGATTCTGTTAGGGATCTCCATATATGGGCATAAAAGGGATTCTGTTAGGGATCTCCATATATGGGCATAAAAGGGATTCTGTCAGGGATCTCCATATATGGGCTTAAAAGGGATTCTGTTAGGGATCTCCATATATGGGCATAAAAGGGATTCTGTTAGGGATGTCCATATATGGGCATAAAAGGGATTCTGTTAGGGATCTCCATATATGGGCATAAAAGGGATTCTGTTAGCTGTTAGTGATCTCCATATATGGGCATAAAAGGGATGCTGTTAGGGATCTCCATATATGGGCATAAAAGGGATTCTGTTAGGGATCTCCATATATGGGCATGAAAGGGATTCTGTTAGGGATCTCCATATATGGGCATAAAAGGGATTGTATCCCAGATGATGCCCTGTTAGGAGATCCACACTAACAGAATCCATATATGGTCCTACCGACAGCTGCTATAAGCCAACCCTGGCGATAAGGTCTGAGTCGAAGAAATGCTTCTTTCCTGGCAAGAATTGCCCCTTTATACTGTAGGGCTCGTTTGTGTATTGTATGACATCACCCCACATCATCGGCTGAGGACTGTGTGATGTCATCATATCTCCATATATGGAGACATAAGTTGCTCATGCCCAAATATGGGCTGGTGAGGTCAGACTTAGTGTGATGCGTAGGTTATCTCCATATATGGAGATTCAACTTCAATGAGTAACCATGGCAAACTGTCAACTGCCCGTATGTCTTGATAATTGGTAAAACAAATTTTTTGGCCTATTTGTGGAGATAAGCGACCAACGGTCGCTTATCTCCCGATTAGGGAGTCTTACTGGTTGGTAAAACAAACTTTTGGCCTATTTGTGGAGATAAGCGACCAACGGTCGCTTATCTCCCGATTAGGGAGTCTTACTGGTGATATACTGTATTCCATCTTAGTCATAACCAACCCAATGTAGTATTTATTGCGACCGTAAGGTCGCAGTTTAGTATCAAAACCTCCACCGGCCGTCGGTCGGTCGGTCGGTCGGTCGGTCGGTCGGTCACACGTCACACGTCACACCTTTGCCCTGCTCATATCTGGGCTCGTTTGTGTATTGTATGACATCACGCCACATCATCGGCTGAGGACTGTGTGATGTCTTCATATCTCCATATATGGAGACATAAGTTGCTCATGCCCAAATATGGGCTGGTGAGGTCAGACTTAGTGTGATGCGTAGGTTATCTCCATATATGGAGATTCAACTTCAATGAGTAACCATGGCAAATCACACCGTACACAAATGACCCTTATACCAGTAAGACTCCCTAATCGGGACAAATATCACAACCTCCACCTCTCACGTCATACGGGTAGCCATAGTTACACCTGGAATGTTGAATCTCCATATATGGAGATAACCTACGCATCACACAAAGTCTGACCTCACCAGCCCATACTTGGGCATGGACGAATTATATCTCCATATACGGAGATGGCCATATATGGAGATACAATGACATCACAGAGTCCACAGCTGATGATGTGGCGTGATGTCATACAATACACAAACAAGCCCTATATAAAGGGGCAATTCTCACCAGGGAAGAGAGCATTGCCTGGAATGTTGAATCTCCATATATGGAGATAACCTACGCATCACACAAAGTCTGACCTCACCAGCCCATACTTGGGCATGGACGACTTATATCTCCATATACGGAGATGGCCATATATGGAGATACGATGACATCACAGAGTCCACAGCTGATGATGTGGCGTGATGTCATACAATAAACAAACAAGCCCTATATACTGATGCGATACGATGACATCACAGAGTCCACAGCTGATGATGTGGCGTGATGTCATACAATAAACAAACAAGCCCTATATACTGATGCGGAGATATGAGCAGGGCAAAGGTGTGACGTGTGACGTGTGACCGACCGACCGACCGACCGACGGACGGACGGCCGGTGGAGGTTTTCATAGTAAACTGCTCCCTGACGGTCGCAATAAGACCGGCATTATCTACCGACAGCTGCTACCAGTAAGACTCCCTAATCGGGAGATAAGCGACCGTTGGTCGCTTATCTCCACAAATATCACAACCTCCACCTCTCACGTCATACGGGTAGCCATAGTTACACCTGGAATGTTGAATCTCCATATATGGAGATAACCTACGCATCACACAAAGTCTGACCTCACCAGCCCATACTTGGGCATGGACGACTTATATCTCCATATACGGAGATGGCCATATATGGAGATACGATGACATCACAGAGTCCACAGCTGATGATGTGGCGTGATGTCATACAATACACAAACAAGCCCTATATAAAGGGGCAATTCTCACCAGGGAAGAGAGCATTGCCTGGAATGTTGAATCTCCATATATGGAGATAACCTACGCATCACACAAAGTCTGACCTCACCAGCCCATACTTGGGCATGGACGACTTATATCTCCATATACGGAGATGGCCATATATGGAGATACGATGACATCACAAGTCCACAGCTGATGATGTGGCGTGATGTCATACAATAAACAAACAAGCCCTATATACTGATGCGATACGATGACATCACAGAGTCCACAGCTGATGATGTGGCGTGATGTCATACAATAAACAAACAAGCCCTATATACTGATGCGGAGATATGAGCAGGGCAAAGGTGTGACGTGTGACCGACCGACCGACCGACCGACCGACCGACCGACGGACGGACGGCCGGTGGAGGTTTTCATAGTAAACTGCTCCCTGACGGTCGCAATAAGCCAACCCTGGCGATAAGGTCTGAGTCGAAGAAATGCTTCTTTCCTGGTATAAGACCGGCATTGTCTGTCGTACATTTCGGTCAATTCCAGTGGGGATGCCATTGAAAAGTTAATCTAGTTGTACAAAGTAATCAAAGAATGGGTTGACTGGTAGGCTGGTTGACTGCTTTATCTGTGGAGAGTGTATGTCACTGAGAGTCGTTTTATAGCGATTGAAATCATGATGAGGTCACGATGAGTCATCTATGCCCAAATATAGATTTCTAGGTCAGATGGCCCATGGAGTTTGTGATGTCAAACCTAGCAACCCAATATAAACAAACCTGATGTCAGACCTGAAGTATCCTTTTATACCCATATATGGAGATCCCTAACAGAATCCCTTTTATGCCCATATATGGAGATCCCTAACAGAATCCCTTTTATGCCCATATATTATGGAGAAATCCCTGCTCTGAGTATCTGACATCAGTGTGATGTCACCTTTTTATGCCCATATATGGAGATCCCTGCTCTGCGTATCTGGTTGCTATGGTAAACAGTTGGTTGCTAGGGTAAACAGTTGGTTGCTAGGGTAAAACCATGGTTGCTAAGGTGGTTGCTAACGTACACTAACAGACCAGCAACAACAGACTGTTGCCACAGCAACGTACACAAAGGTTTGTGTACACATGTGGTGTGATGTCATACTGATGCGGAGATATGAGCAGGGCAAAGGTGTGACGTGTGACGTGTGACCGACGGACGGACGGACGGACGGACGGACGGACGGACGGCCGGTGGAGGTTTTCATAGTAAACTGCTCCCTGACGGTCGCAATAATCACCAGTATATACACACCAAGGTACACACCTAATAGACACCTATACATAGAAATACACACCTCTATGGTACCAGTACCACTCCTACCTGGAGTACAGACCCAGGTCAGTATACACCAGTACACACCAGTGTACACCAGTAAGACTCCCTAATCGGGAGATAAGCGACCGTTGGTCGCTTATCTCCACAAATAGGCCAAAAGTTTGTTTTACCAATTATCAAGACATACGGGCAGTTGACAGTTTGCCATGGTTACTCATTGAAGTTGAATCTCCATATATGGAGATAACCTACGCATCACACTAAGTCTGACCTCACCAGCCCATATTTGGGCATGAGCAACTTATGTCTCCATATATGGAGATATGATGACATCACACAGTCCTCAGCCGATGATGTGGTAGATAGCAGTTGTCGGTAGGACCATATATGGATTCTGTTAGTGTGGATCTCCTAACAGGGCATCATCTGGGATACAATCCCTTTTATGCCCATATATGGAGATCCCTAATAGAATCCCTTTCATGCCCATATATGGAGATCCCTAACAGAATCCCTTTTATGCCCATATATGGAGATCCCTAACAGCATCCCTTTTATGCCCATATATGGAGATCACTAACAGCTAACAGAATCCCTTTTATGCCCATATATGGAGATCCCTAACAGAATCCCTTTTATGCCCATATATGGAGATCCCTAACAGAATCCCTTTTATGCCCATATATGGAGATCCCTAACATAATCCCTTTTATGCCCATATATGGAGATCCCTAACAGAATCCCTTTTATGCCCATATATGGAGATCCCTAACATAATCCCTTGTATGCCCATATATGGAGATCCCTAACAGAATCCCTTTTATGCCCATATATGGAGATCCCTAACAGAATCCCTTTTATGCCCATATATTATGGAGAAATCCCTGCTCTGAGTATCTGACATCAGTGTGATGTCACCTGTTTATGCCCATATATGGAGATCCCTGCTCTGCGTATCTGGTTGCTATGGTAAACAGTTGGTTGCTAGGGTAAAAAAACATGGTTGCTATGGTAAACAGTTGGTTGCTAGGGTAAACAGTTGGTTGCTAGGGTAAAACCATGGTTGCTAAGGTGGTTGCTAACGTACACTAACAGACCAGCAACAACAGACTGTTGCCACAGCAACGTACACAAAGGTTTGTGTACACATGTGGTGTGATGTCATACTGATGCGGAGATATGAGCAGGGCAAAGGTGTGACGTGTGACGTGTGACGTGTGACCGACGGACGGACGGACGGACGGACGGACGGACGGACGGCCGGTGGAGGTTTTCATAGTAAACTGCTCCCTGACGGTCGCAACCATATGCAGTATAAGCGTTTATAGCTCATTGGCTGCTACTGTTCATTGGCATGAGGTGCATTGCGAAAGCCAGGCATGTGCACGCATAGACATCAAAGGGGGCTTGAGCCCAGACCATGGGTGCAGCATTTACTATGTTGAAAGAAACGCAAATTCCCACCTTTCCATGCCATACCCGAAGGCAGCATTCAAGGGAATTGCCTTCTCCTTACTCTCCTGAACAGGCAAGTGCACATATAGACATCAAAAGGGGCCTGAGCCCCTTCCCTTTTATCCGTCTGTAAAAAAGTGCCCTTTCCAAGACCATAACTATGGTGAAAGATATGCAAATGCCTACTTTCCAGGCCATACCTGAAGGCAGCCTTCAAGACAATAGTCTTGTCCAAACTCTCCTGAACTTGAATGCAGCATCTCATGTTGAAAGAATTGCCCTCTCTCTGTAGAAATTCATGCCGTTCACCACATCTCCAGTATTGAGTTGATTATGCTTAGTTCAGTGTGGTATCACACACCGAAAATAGCCGACCACCAAGTTCACAACACGTCCGCCATTTTCGATATTTCCACCAAAAGGCCCTTTTAAAAATGTCAGCCCCTGCCTCTCTAAGGGTCGATTCACACTCTAATAATGAGCCTAACTAATTTCAGTTCGGGAGGGCTCCCCGACCCGAAATTCTTTAAGTTCGGGGGGAGTCCATACTTTCTGTGCTTGTAAATATTGGAGGTCCGTGGCATGACAACGTTTGTGGCCGATACATGAGCGTTTGCATGGCGGATACATATCTGCCTGGCCCTCGCGCTGCACGCTGAATGACTGGAGGTCCAGTGAGTAGCAGCTCCAGAAGGCAGCAGCACCACCTGCACCAGTGACGGGGTCTCTTCTCTCTCTCTCACTCACTCTCACAAACGCTCGAGCTCTGTCGAAAACATTTAATCTACAAGCTTACATTATAGACGTGCCGCCTCTCTTGCTGCATGCATGTCATCACAACAGTCACAACTCGTTGTGGAAAACCTATCAACACGTAACACTAGCAAAGTTGTGTTTAAGCTCTTCTTTTCTCTTTAAAACGGTCGGCGACTAAGCTGTGTGTGTGTGTGTGTGTGTGTTTGTGTGTGTGTGTGTGTGTGTGTGTGTGTGTGTGTATGTGTGGGTCTGTCTTGCACACACGCGCCTCCCAGTCCATCACTCTCGTCTCCAGCCAGAGCGAGAACCAGCTGACAGTGTATCCGCTCTGCGATGCTCTCGGCATTTGGAAGTCGGCATGTCTCCCTCCCAAACAATCGCTGTTTCCTTGGCTTCACAGCCGAAAATATTAACTTGGAGCCGGGCTGAATGAATGAAAAGACACCGCTGAGCACCGAAATTAAGTCGGGAGGTCACAATATTTCGGCAGCACCGAGGAGCCGAGTTTAGTCGGTTGATGCTCTAGCGAACCGGGAGGGGAAACCCATATTTGGGTCTGGACATTGCCAAACCGAAATTAGTTAGGCTTCTTATTAGAGTGTGAATTGACCCTTACATTCTCTGCACTTCCCTCAACTTGAACGTAACATTTAGTTTGAATCTACAAGCTCAAAACAGCGACGCGTTTTGAGCTTGTAGATTGGCTATTTTTGCTATGTATATGCATTGTGGCCCTCTGGGGTGAGTGTGGAAATATAGTGGCCCTCTCCATCATCACAGTTGTCTTGAAACAAGCGTCGGTCATGTGATCAAACTGGTTCGGGTTGAAACCTGAACCTACCATTGAAGCCTCTCTCCAAACTCCCCAAACTGTATACTTCACCATTCACTGAATGGGAAGTAATAATACTTCCCTCTGCTTGCAATTCTGCTCCCTCTGTTTTGCACACTCAATCAGGATTATTGTTTAGCGAGGGGTCATCAGTTACAAGTGGCAGACAATCGGAGAGCGTTAGAAACAGGGCCTGCTGTGGGGTGTTAGTAATAGGTGGGCAATTTGTCAGTGGCACACTACTCAATATTACCCAAATTGATATTTTATCTGACCGTGGATGGACCCCACCATCAGAAAGTATTTTTTTGCCAGGGACCCCCAGAAGTGAAGAAGAAGAAGAAGAAGAAGAAGAAGAAGAAAATAGCAGATGTAATAGCAGATGTACAAGCTCACAGTGCACTGTGAGCTTGCATATATCTGCTATTTTTGAATAGATAACGTCAATAATGTGGATAAAGTGGCCAAAATGATTATGATAATGTAGTAACACATTTAGCTGGGGACCCCCCCTGGAACCCCCTCAAGGACCCCACTTAAAGCAGATTTTTTGGGAGTAATTTTTTCCTTTATAGTATGGTAAGTGAATGAGACTGAAAATGACCCTAGCTGTCAAACATTTTGCCTGCATTTCTGCGAGGGACATGGGAGCTCAATTTGTTATTTAACCTTCATAGTTGACAAAACCACTGAGAAACGGACCTTTGCTCTCGCGGTCACGGAAGTATCGGATTCGCCCCAACTAGGTAGCCTGAAGGCTGCTGGTTCCCATGTCTGTCAAAATGACAGAATGACAAGAAGAGGGCTGTCAGATCAGATGGAAGCTAGACGCTAGAAATAGTATTCTGTTTTATTGTGTTATCATTAAAATTAGGTTCGGATCACCTCCGTTACATTGGTGCCGTGACCGTCAGTACACATCACTACAATCCAGTATACACCAGTGCAGACCATAGATATGCAGTATAAACGTTTATTGCTCATTGGCTGCTACCGTTCATTGGCATAATGTGCATTTCGGAAGCCAGGCATGTGCACGCATAGACATCAAAGGGGGCTTGAGCCCCTGCTCCAGACCATGGGTGCAGCATTTACTATGGTGAAAGAAACGCAAATGCCCGCCTTTCCATGCCATACCCAACGGCAGCATTAAAGGGAATTGCCTTCTCCTTACTCTCCTGAACAGGCAAGTCCACATATAGACATCAAAGGGGGCTTGAGCCCCTTCCCTTTTATCAGTCTGTAAAAAAGTGCCCTTTCCAAGACCATAAATGCAGTTTTTACTATGGTGAAAGATATGCAAATGCCTACTTTCCAGGCCATACCTGAAGGCAGCCTTCAAGACAATAGTCTTGTCCAAACTCTCCTGAACTTGAATGCAGCATCTCATGTTGAAAGAATTGCCCTCTCACTGTAGACATTCATGCCGTTCACCACATCTCCAGTATTGAGTTGATTATGTTTAGTTCAGTGTGGTATCACACACCGAAAATAGCCGACCACCAAGTTCACAACGCGTCCGCCATTTTCGATATTTCCACCAAAAGGCCCTTTTAGAAATTTCAGCCCCTGCCTCTCTAAGGGTCGATTCACACTCTAATAATGAGCCTAACTAATTTCAGTTCGGGAGGGCTCCCCGACCCGAAATTCTTTAAGTTCGGGGGGAGTCCATACTTTCTGTGCTTGTAAATATTGGAGGTCCGTGGCATGACAACGTTTGTGGCCGATACATGAGCGTTTGCATGGCGGATACATATCTGCCTGGCCCTCGCGCTGCACACTGAATGACTGGAGGTCCAGTGAGTAGCAGCTCCAGCAGGCAGCAGCACCACCTGCACCAGTGACGGGGTCTCTTCTCTCTCTCTCACTCACTCTCACAAACGCTCGAGCTCTGTCGAAAACATTTAATCTACAAGCTCACATTATAGACGTGCCGCCTCTCTTGCTGCATGCACGTCATCACAACAGTCACAACTCGTTGTGGAAAACCTATCAACACGTAACACTAGCAAAGTTGTGTTTAAGCTCTTCTTTTCTCTTTAAAACGGTCGCCGACTAAGCTATGTGTGTGTGTGTGTGTGTGTGTGTGTGTGTGTGTGTGTGTGTGTGTGTGTGTGTGTGTGTGTGTGTGTGTGTGTGTGTGCGGGTCTGTCTTGCACGCGCGCGCCTCCCAGCCCATCACTCTCGTCTCCAGCCAGAGCGAGAACCAGCTGACAGTGTATCCGCCCTGCGACGCTCTCGGCATTTGGAAGTCGCCATGTCTCCCTCCCAAACGATCGCTGTTTCCTTGGCTTCACAGCCGAAAATATTAACTTGG
Source organism: Nannobrachium achirus (assembly GCF_963921795.1). NCBI lineage: Eukaryota > Metazoa > Chordata > Actinopteri > Myctophiformes > Myctophidae > Nannobrachium > Nannobrachium achirus. The sequence continues at coordinate 68,208,517 of NC_137818.1, read as the reverse complement.
AACCGGGCTGAATGAATGAAAAGACACCGCTGAGTACCGAAATTAAGTCGGGAGGTCACAATATTTCGGCAGCACCGAGGAGCCGAGTTTAGTCGGTTGATGCTCTAGCGAACCGGGAGGGGAAACCCATATTTGGGTCTGGACATTGCCGAACCGAAATTAGTTAGGCTTCTTATTAGAGTGTGAATTGACCCTTAGATTCTCTGCACTTCCCTCAACTTGAACGTAACATTTAGTTTGAATCTACAAGCTCAAAACTCGTCGCTGTGCGACGCGTTTTGAGCTTGTAGATTGGCTATTTTTGCTATGTATATATGCATTGTGGCCCTCTGGGGTGAGTGTGGAAATATAGTGGTCCTCTCCATCATCACAGTTGTCTTGAAACAAGCGTCGGTCATGTGATCAAACTGGTTCGGGTTGAAACCTGAACCTACCATTGAAGCCTCTCTCCAAACTCCCCAAACTGTATACTTCACCATTCATTGAATGGGAAGTAATAATACTTCCCTCTGCTTGCAATTCTGCTCCCTCTGTTTTGCACACTCAATCAGGATTATTGTTTAGCGAGGTGTCATCAGTTACAAGTGGCAGACAATCGGAGAGTGTTAGAAACAGGGCCTGCTGTGGGGTGTTAGTAATAGGTGGGCAATTTGTCAGTGGCACACTACTCAATATTACCCAAATTGATATTTTATCTGACCGTGGATGGACCCCACCATCAGAAAGTATTTTTTTGCCAGGGACCCCCAGAAGTGAAGAAGAAGAAGAAGAAGAAGAAAATAGCAGATGTAATAGCAGATGTACAAGCTCACAGTGCACTGTGAGCTTGCATATATCTGCTATTTTTGAATAGATAACGTCAATAATGTGGATAAAGTGGCCAAAATGATTATGATAATGTAGTAACACATTTAGCTGGGGACCCCCCTGGAACCCCCTCAAGGACCCCACTTAAAGCAGATTTTTTGGGAGTAATTTTTTCCTTTATAGTATGGTAAGTGAATGAGACTGAAAATGACCCTAGCTGTCAAACATTTTGCCCGCATTTTTGCGAGGGACATGGGAGCTCAATCTGTTATTTAACCTTCATAGTTGACAAAACCACTGAGAAACGGACCTTTGCTCTCGCAGTCACGGAAGTATCGGATTTGCCCCAACTATAGGTAGCCTGAAGGCTGCTGGTTCCCATGTCTGTCAAAATGACAGAATGACAAGAAGAGGGCTGTCAGATCAGATGGCAGCTAGACGCTAGAAATAGTATTCTGTTTTATTGTGTTATCATTAAAATTAGGTTCGGATCACCTCCGTTACATTGGTGCCGTGACCGTCAGTACACATCACTACAATCCAGTATACACCAGTAAGGCTCCCTAATCGGGAGATAAGCGACCGTAGGTCACTTATCTCCACAAATAGGGCAAAAATGTGTTTTGCCAAAATCTTCCTGATCCATGTTGATGACATGAGTGTAGACATACTGTGTAGTGATTTTCGTGATTTTAGGGCGAAAATTGTAGGAGCAGTGTCCAAAAATGTGTTTTGCAAGAATCGGCCTCATGGTGGCGCTAGAAGAGGGCCATGTGAGAAATGAGGGGTGGGGTCTCCGCGCCGGCAAGGCGGACGAATAGGTACCGGCCCCGGCTGTCCCGGTCGCTCCTAGCCGGAGTTACGGCATTTTATGTGAGCTGCAGTGTAGGGGGTCCTCCACTGGGGGCGCCACCACTTTTGCATCCGTTCTGGAGCACCAGGAGTCGGTGGTCCCCGGGAATTCCCCGTGAGCAGCCCCGTTGGGGTGGTCATTTGGTCATGTTTGCGCATTTGGTCATTTTTTACATCTGGGGGTCCCCCAGGGACCTGGGGGTCCCTGGAGCTCCGGGGGTCCTTGGAGGTTGTAGTTTGGCAGGCAAGGAACGTGTGTGCAAAATTTGGCATGGATCGGGGCAACGGTTGCGGACATATAAGCAGGGAAAAAGTGTGACGTGTGAGGTGTGACAGACAGACTGACGGACTGACGGACTGACGGACTCACTCACAGTTTGTGCAGGTTGTGCAGTATAAACGTTTATTGCTCATTGGCTGCTAATGTTCATTGGCATAATGTGCATTTCGGAAGCCAGGCATGTGCACGCATAGACATCAAAGGGGGCTTGAGCCCCTGCTCCAGACCATGGGTGCAGCATTTACTATGGTGAAAGAAACGCAAATGCCCGCCTTTCCATGCCATACCCAACGGCAGCATTAAAGGGAATTGCCTTCTAATTACTCTCCTGAACAGGCAAGTCCACATATAGACATCAAAGGGGGCTTGAGCCCCTTCCCTTTTATCAGTCTGTAAAAAAGTGACCATAAATGCAGTTTTTACTAAGGTGAAAGATATGCAAATGCCTACTTTCCAGGCCATACCTGAAGGCAGCCTTCAAGACAATAGTCTTGTCCAAACTCTCCTGAACTTGAATGCAGCATCTCATGTTGAAAGAATTGCCCTCTCACTGTAGACATTCATGCCGTTCACCACATCTCCAGTATTGAGTTGATTATGCTTAGTTCAGTGTGGTATCACACACCGAAAATAGCCGACCACCAAGTTCACAACGCGTCCGCCATTTTCGATATTTCCACCAAAAGGCCCTTTTAGAAATTTCAGCCCCTGCCTCTCTAAGGGTCGATTCACACTCTAATAATGAGCCTAACTAATTTCAGTTCGGGAGGGCTCCCCGACCCGAAATTCTTGTTTGGGGGGAGTCCATACTTTCTGTGCTTGTAAATATTGGAGGTCCGTGGCATGACAACGTTTGTGGCCGATACATGAGCGTTTGCATGGCGGATACATATCTGCCTGGCCCTCGCGCTGCACGCTGAATGACTGGAGGTCCAGTGAGTAGCAGCTCCAGCAGGCAGCAGCACCACCTGCACCAGTGACGGGGTCTCTTCTCTCTCTCTCACTCACTCTCACAAACGCTCGAGCTCTGTCGAAAACACTTAATCTACAAGCTCACATTATAGACGTGCCGCCTCTCTTGCTGCATGCATGTCATCACAACAGTCACAACTCGTTGTGGAAAACCTATCAACACGTAACACTAGCAAAGTTGTGTTTAAGCTCTTCTTTTCTCTTTAAAACGGTCGCCGACTAAGCTGTGTGTGTGTGTGTGTGTGTGTGTGTGTGTGTGTGTGTGTGTGCGGGTCTGTCTTGCACGCGCGCGCCTCCCAGTCCATCACTCTCGTCTCCAGCCAGAGCGAGAACCAGCTGACAGTGTATCCGCTCTGCGACGCTCTCGGCATTTGGAAGTCGGCATGTCTCCCTCCCAAACGATCGCTGTTTCCTTGGCTTCACAGCCAAAAATATTAACTTGGAGCCGGGCTGAATGAATGAAAAGACACCGCTGAGCACCGAAATTAAGTCGGGAGGTCACAATATTTCGGCAGCACCGAGGAGCCGAGTTTAGTCGGTTGATGCTCTAGCGAACCGGGAGGGGAAACCCATATTTGGGTCTGGACATTGCCGAACCAAAATTAGTTAGGCTTCTTATTAGAGTGTGAATTGACCCTTACATTCTCTGCACTTCCCTCAACTTGAACGTAACATTTAGTTTGAATCTACAAGCTCAAAACGCGTCGCACAGCGACGCGTTTTGAGCTTGTAGATTGGCTATTTTTGCTATGTATATATGCATTGTGGCCCTCTGGGGTGAGTGTGGAAATATAGTGGCCCTCTCCATCATCACAGTTGTACAGTTGTACAAGCGTCGGTCATGTGATCAAACTGGTTCGGGTTGAAACCTGAACCTACCATTGAAGCCTCTCTCCAAACTCCCCAAACTGTATACTTCACCATTCACTGAATGGGAAGTAATAATACTTCCCTCTGCTTGCAATTCTGCTCCCTCTGTTTTGCACACTCAATCAGGATTATTGTTTAGCGAGGTGTCATCAGTTACAAGTGGCAGACAATCGGAGAGCGTTAGAAACAGGGCCTGCTGTGGGGGTGTTAGTATAGGTGGGCAATGTGTCAGTGGCACACTACTCAATATTACCCAAATTGATATTTTATCTGACCGTGGATGGACCCCACCATCAGAAAGTATTTTTTTGCCAGGGACCCCCAGAAGTGAAGAAGAAGAAGAAGAAGAAGAAGAAGAAGAAGAAGAAGAAGAAGAAGAAAATAGCAGATGTAATAGCAGATGTACAAGCTCACAGTGCACTGTGAGCTTGCATATATCTGCTATTTTTGAATAGATAACGTCAATAATGTGGATAAAGTGGCCAAAATGATTATGATAATGTAGTAACACATTTAGCTGGGGACCCCCCTGGAACCCCCTCAAGGACCCCACTTAGCAGATTTTTTTGGGAGACATTTTTTCCTTTATAATGAGACTGAAAATTACCCTAGCTGTCAAACATTTTGCCCGCATTTTTGCGAGGGACATGGGAGATCAATTTGTTATTTAACCTTCATAGTTGACAAAACCACTGAGAAACGGACCTTTGCTCTCGCGGTCACGGAAGTATCGGATTCGCCCCAACTAGGTAGCCTGAAGGCTGCTGGTTCCCATGTCTGTCAAAATGACAGAATGACAAGAAGAGGGCTGTCAGATCAGATGGCAGCTAGACGCTAGAAATAGTATTCTGTTTTATTGAGTTATCATTAAAATTACACATTAATAAACACTTAATAAACTAGTATTCTTTGCAATGTTATTGTATTGTCACTTCCGTGTTGTTGTATTCTAATGTATACAGTATAGTATTCTAATCCATGTGTTTTTATTCTTTGTTCTATTCTAATACATGAAGTAGCCTAGTATTGTATTGTGTTGTATTTTAATTCATAAAGTAGTATTTTATTCTAATTCTAACACAAACGCATTAATCAATTTTTTGGAGTCAAGATACGTCAAGATGTGTGTGTGTGTGTGTGTGTGTGTGTGTGTGTGTGTGTGTGTGTGTGTGTGTGTGTGTGTGTGTGTGTGTGTGTGTGTGTGTGTGCGTGTGTGCGCGCGTGCATGCGTGTGTGTGCGTGCGTTGCAGATCAGGAGAGAAGATCTCCTGCATGGTGGAACACTCCAGCCTGAGCGTGCCCATATTTGAAGACTGGGGTCAGTCACTCTACAGTGACCTACTGTACTTTAACTGGTCTCTACTGTCTGTAACCTACTGTACTTTAACTGGTCTCTACTGTCTGTAACCTACTGTACTTTAACTGGTCTAGTTAAAGTACACAGAGGAGAATTTCTGCCCCCAGTTTCCGTGAATCGTTTTACTATTTTTACTAATTACACATTTTTCTTCTCTTTGTTGTTGAAAGGAAAGTGTTAGAATTATACTTTAGTCGTTATTTTTGTCTCGGATCTGTTGAAATAGCGAGGAACAGATATTGACAATAAATCTGCTTGGAGGTCTGACTACAAAATGATGTCACGGCTTAAAAGCCCCATACCTAAAGGCAGCATTCACGAGAATTGCCTTGTCCAAACTCCTGAACTTGAATGCAGCATCTTATGTTGAATGAATTGCCCTCTCTGTGTAGAAATCTATGCCGTTACGCCACATCTCCAGTATTCACTTGATTATGCTTAGTTCAGTGTGGTATCAAGTACCGAAAAAGCAGACCTCTAAGCTCACAACTGCAACACGTTGTGAGCTTGGAGGTCTGCTATTTCCGATATTTTCACCAAAAGGCCCTTTTAGAAAATCCAGACCCTGCCTCTCTAACACTCTCTGCAAGTCCCTGCTCCTGGACAGCCTCTCTATGGCCTATGGCAGGGGTTTTCAAAGTGGGTGACGGGGCACCCTGGGGTGCCGTGATGGCATTCCAGAGGTGCTGCGAGATAATTTGATAATATTTGGAATTTATTTGGACTCAAAATATTTAGTATCGTTTTAAACTTAAGTACACAGTTATTTTCAGTCAGTAACCAAAATGGCTATTATCTCAATGTTTTCCTAGCAGCATAATCACTAAAATATCGTCACTGTCAAGTGTACGTCGTTAAAGCAAAGCCCTGCTTCATCATACAAGACTGTCGCACAAAACGAGTGAAAACAGCAAATCTACAAGCACACAATGCCTCACGATGCGAGGCGTTGTGTGCTTGTAGATCTGCTGTTTTCACTAGTTTAGTACATTTTTTAGATGATAAATACAAAAAGAACGGTTTTGGACATACAAGGTTTCCACCCGACAACGACGATATGCTATAAATATAAGGTGCTGGGAGTGAAAATTATAATGTAGGGGTGCCTCGGATTAAAAAAGTATTTATGGGGTGCCCTGAGACAAACAAGTTTGGGACCTACTGTATGGCCACCAGACAGTTCTAATACTACTGTATTTGGTTGTTTTGTTCTCAGACGACTCCATGCCAGAGGCAGACAGGAACAGGATGGCCATCGGAGCATCTGGTCTGGTTCTGGGCGGGGTCTTGTTCCTGTCTGGATTCATCTACTACCGCTGGAAGAAACATGGTCAGATGTGGAACATGCACTATCATCACACAAACACAAGTAGTGTTATACACCCAGGCCCATGGCCAGCCTAATCAGCGCTCTATGCCAGCTCTCTCGAAAGCGCCTCTCTCCACTCTCGTGCGCGCGCGCACGATTTTTTTGCGGGATTGGGGTTGATTTTAGTCGGTTTTGGTTTGGTTTTGGTGGCTCATTAACTAACTAATAATAATAAAAAATCCCTCCATTTCGGCGGCGCCCCCTTGAGATTGCGCTCGAGGGGTCGCCTATACCGCTTATTAGGGGTGTGTATCCATCCCTTACAAGGCGATTCGATACGTATCTGATACATGGGCTACGATTCGATTCAGAGACAATACATCTTACATACAGAACGATTCGATACGATTCGATTCGGTGCCATTTCGATACGATTTCGATTTTGTGGAATTTTATGCGATTCGATTGGATTCGATACGATTGGATGCGATACGGTGTGATCTGATACATAAGTTTAATGAAACATTAATTTTCCATTCAATTAAGAAGCTATAATCTATAAAGTAGCATTGCTGACCTTCAAATAATGGATATCTCATAAAAGACCAAGGAATAACAGAGAATTGTAAAGAAAGATGGATGACAAATCATTTTAGTATCATGTCATTGTTGTGTTCATTCTAAATAGACACAGACATGTAGATACAAAAAAAATATTTATGTAAACTACAAAGCCTACTGACATGGTTTGAACATCTGTCTCACACACCCATTTCTAAGAGCTTCACTTAAGCAGTTACAGTTAGGGCTCGAACACACTGTACGATTGTGCGTGGTCGGCGAGTCATCAGATCATTAGAGTATTTCACATTGCACGAGTGACTTTCTTGAAATCGTCTCGTTGTGGTTTTCGCCGACAAGATTGATCACCGACAGATCACCGACAAGGGGTCACACACTGCCAGATATTTCACGAGGATGCATCCCCGATACATAGCCAATATTACATTTGTTTTTATTCTATTTGTGCACGAGAGTGGGCGCTAATGATTTTCCTCTCTCGACTCTATGAAACAGCATCTATATTATTATGATGAAAGTCATGAAACAGCAATATTACTAGTGATCTATACGCTGGACGGTCCACTGCGTTATAATGCCCTCTCCTCTCCAGCTCTCCTCTTGTTAAATTCTCTCTCCCTCTCTTTCTCTCTCTCGCCTCCGTGTGTCGAGAGAGAGAGAGAGAGAGAGAGAGAGCGAGAGAGAGAGAGAGAGAGAGAGAGAGAGATCGGTGCGCTGTGACAGAGTCATAGAACCGAATATCAAAGCTGTATAATAGGCCTATCTAACGCTCGGGAAGCTGTCGGCGAACGCTGGAATCGCGCACGGATCTTCTCGCAGTGCTTTTCACACACAGCGTGTAAAACCCCTGCTAGCAATGCCCGATCTTGCGTCAGATCGCCGTTTTTGTCGGCGAGCGCCAAAATTGATCGGTGACAGCATAATCGGCTCAAAAAGTCAGACAGTGTGTTCGAGCCTTTAGTCAGGTGGAGAAATATAAAACAAACGCACAAAAGGCCTGGCCCTTCAGGCTTCAGTACAGTGCAATAATTGTACTTTGCAAAGCTGCTATAATAACACTGAAAAACTAAAATACATCCTCACCAATGCCACAGATCAGAACACCAAATAAAACTAGTAAAAGAGCCTGCTGTTATTCAGCCAATAAGATCATTTCAGAGATCCACATTACAACAGTAACCACAGCACTATAAAGTAAGTGCAACATTTGAAGTCTGGCACACATCATGTCTACTTGTTATCTTATGGCTCTACTGCAGCATAAAAAAAATCAATGTCAAGGACCCCCAGTTTGACATGCATCAGGCTCTTAAGTGTAAATGGAACCAAATGGACCCCCCCATTAGGGTCCATTTGGTTCCATGTGTACACTCCCCTGAGTTACACATACCCAAGGGTCCATTTGGTTCCTAGCATTTGTGTAATATCCAATCCATTACTGTCGCATTCTTATAACATCCAAGCGTTGCGTTTCTCCACTGGAATAATCCATAGAGTTATGGAACTACCAGGTTGGTTTGTTTACAAGTCGCTGTGTCGCACAGTTGCGAGCGTCATACACGCACCAGTGTGCTGGGCTTGTAGATCTGGGCTTTCCCGCAGGACAGAACAGGCAGCTTTTTCTCTTTTTGGAGCGGTGTGCTAGCACAGCTCCCTTTGTGTGGCTTTGTGTGTCCAAATTGTGTTGGTCAGCACGGCGTGTGTGTCCAAATTGTGTTGGTCAGCACGGCGGCATCTGCACATGCGCGGACTTTTACCACACACACACACACACACACACACACACACACACACACACACACACACACACACCCGTGATAGCCGCTAGAGTGGAGGCTCACGAAGCATGCAGCCACCGTAGCGAGCCACGGGCAATCAAGAATTGACACATGTCAATATATAAATTGGTGAAAAAAAAGTCAGGGACTATTCTATTCTCTTCCCCCTGCCACGGGAGGTTAATGTTGTCAATCTGTGGGTCAAGACCCGCAGAGAGGTCCCCAAAATATGTATATTCAATATTCAATTATATATATATATATATATATATATATATATATATATATATATATATATGTTACGGGGACTTCGGGTAACTCAGTGAAAGCGTGGTAAGAGCGCTTGTTTTGTCGCGCTGACGTCACTCGTTTGCGACGCTCTTTCTTTATTTACTAGCCTAGCTCGGCGTTTATCGTGCGCTTGCCCAGGCCTTACGGCCTGGGCATAAATATAACGATTGCATTCACCACGGCTTCGTAACTCGCGCGGCGCTCCGCCGGCCGCGCGGCCCTGGCCCGCTCTTCGCGGCCACTCGCGCCTGCGGCGCTCGGGGGCGAAGAGCAGGACCAAGGACCGCTGGCCTTCGCGCCGCTTGCAGTGTCGCACGGCGCCGTGCAGCACGGCGAGCGCTCCGTTTCTCGATCTCCCTGTTTCTCTTTATCCCCGTGACATATATATATATACCGATATCTCTGGTTCACATTGACACATTTCCTGGGGCAATCTGCCCAGATCATGCAAGTCATGCATGTCTTCTCTTCTTTTTTAGTTTTATACTTTTTTAAAAAAAAGCATCTGCAATGTAGTGCATTTGAAACTACATTGCAGTGCACATCATGGGGTGATCACTGCTTGCCTCCTGTGAATTGTTTTATTTTCATTTTTGGTTATTTTATTTTTATTTTGTTGCTGAGTGAGGTCAGCAGACAACGTGACATGAGTGAGATGAAAAAACCTGAGTGAAATGTGCCAATGTCAACCAGAGACATCGGTATATTTACCTGGAACTGCTCAAATTCACCGCTCCACTTCGAACCGAGGTTTGATTTTTTTCTTTCCGTTGCACTGACTGTGTTTAGCAGCGCTCACTTTTGAACTAATGATTTGTAACAGTAAACGCTGAGTAAGTGAGTTCAGAGTTTCACAGCAGGTTAATTATTTAATACTAAAATCCGGTGAATCCGATTAATAACTTTAGGACCGATACATCGACCGATTCGGCCGCAATTTGGACCGATCCGGGTAAACGCGCATCGATGCAGCCGTATCGCTGGTGTTGAAACCGATAATCGATTCATATCGTTTTTTTTTCCGGAACCCTTACCGCTTATACCTAGCCACGGCCCTGTTGTTGTCACGGCCCCACACAATTTAGAATGCGGTTTTTAGGTCGGGACCCAAGCTAGTGAGCGTCAGTTCAGAAAAAGCTAAGGTATGGCAACATGACTGGTTTCTTGCATGTGCGCCTTCACGCGCGTGCAAGACACCAGTCATGTTGCCATACCTTTCAACAGGCATGATGCATTTATTTTAAGAAGTACATTACATTTTTTCCCCCGTTTCTATGGTTTCTTCAAGTGCAGCTAAACTTGGCATGTTAGTAAACGTGCCACAATTAACAATAAAGAATTGCACCTGTGCAGCTGATCTGGGAATATACCATTTTGTCAAGATGGGGAGAATACAAGTGTGAAGAATATAATTATAATACCTTGTTAAAGTGACCATTTTGCATTTGTAGCCTAGTTATTTTACTGTAATTTAACAACATAATAACTAGAACAGAACTGATAGAAAAATATACATTCATGGATTTAGATTCAAAAGTAACTTTTATTTTTACATCTGCATACCCCTGCCATACCCAATTGACGCCCCTGTCAACAAGCAGCACAACACTTTGCTTTGCGTCAGGTTGCCAGCTTGTAGGCCTAGATCAGCTATTTTCACGACTTCTTAATTATAATTATTTATGGATTTTCTTGGATTAGTTTGTTTTAAACAGTAACATTATTATTTTTATCATCAACAAGCACTTGGAATTGTAGGAGTTGGCATTACATTTAGTTTGACTCGATCTATTCCATTGTGAAAATATAGCCTTACATAGCATGTACTGTAGATCGACTATATTCACAATGTCTGCCTCTAATATTTGACAATTTTACCAATGTTTGACCAGAGGTTCTAAAAAGGTCTTTAAAGTCCTTAAATTGTCACTTTAGAAATGTGCAGATACCCTCTATACACTTACAGTATTGTTCTGTTTACTGTTAGTGAGAAAACAATGTTAACATTTAGCTAAAGACCTGGGAACCCCTCTGGGGGTCCCAACCCACAGGTCGAGAACCACTGTTGTAAGCTACAGTGATGTTAATAGGTTTTTAATGTAATGAGTCCCGGGACCCAAGGAGGGTCTTTCGGATGAGTCCCAGGGATATTTTATGGGTCCCACAAAAATTCAACGCGTCATGTCATTTTTGACAAAGTGCAGCATTTAACTTGAATTGGTTATTATATGGTTATGTTCATGTTACGTAGAAATGTGTCTGAAAGAAATGAACCACAATTCCAAATCTTACAATTTTAATACTTCCAAATAGTCATGTGACGGTTTGATTTTTTTTAATACCGAACCGGTAATATCGGATGTTGACCACTTGGGGGCGCAGATAGAAGCTTTTACAGAGTCTTCATAATCAACAGCCACCTGTTATTTTATATACATCGATAATATATAGATCTTCTCAGTGAGATGTCTCCTGTTTGTACTGTTACTGCTTCTATGGAATGGGGGAAATGGTCTCTGCCGTGCTTGTGTTTGCTCTGCTGTACAGAGAACCAGTGGACTGGGTCAAAAGGGATTGCTTGTAGATCGGCTACTTTTGTTTTGAACGGTTGATCATAGAGGGACGTGTCGCCCCTCTATGGATGCGGGAGGGCAAGGCACAGGCGGACCACCAAAGGGACGGCGCCGCCACGAAAACACTATAATCAATCAAACAGTTAGGCAGCCTAGGCTACATACATACTATCTCAGATAGCATACATGCTAGGCTAGCTTGCTTCCTCCGTGTTGTAGTTGAGCCAATAAAGGTCATTTGACCATGTTCACCACAACGTTAATCGTCGCTATTGTTGTAAAGACGCAATGAAGACCTGTGTGGCTTCTAACACGTTGTCCAATGTCCACCACATCTATAAACAATAGCGCGTGTATCCAGTTGTTATTGAATGAAGAGGATGAAGAGGACAGGGGGAGAGGGGGGGAGGAGGCGGGGTCGCTGTCTGAGCAGTGAGCAGTGAGCACGTCACGTTTCTGCGCCGTGCCTTGCCATACACGTTCTGTGGGGGAACCCTTTTTGGTGTATCACCTAACACCCTGTGCCACTATGGTCAGAGAGCGGCCCGGTGCTACGCTAAAACTCAGGCACCCATTGAATTCTGTGACCATGCACGGACACACAAAATGGCGTTCAAAACACACTGTCGTTAGTTCTATCGTCTGTTTTAAGACTTTCTACGCGGATTTCATTTGTGTTAACATAGCGTAAAGTAGCATGCCTTCACCCATGAACAATGGTGGCGTCTGTGGACTTTTTAAAATATTTTTTTTTTCGCGACGTGGTAAATTATTTTCACGTGGACTCCAATGGAGGCGATGCGTCCGTGGGACCCCAGAACACTGACGTGAATGCGTCTCTAGGCAACGTGAATGCGTCAGAGACGCGGGACGCGCACGTAATGACGTCACTGAAGCTATCACCCTATATGCTTTGTTTTCTATGATAACCATGTCTTGTTCATGTCTGTCTGTCTGTCTGTCTGTCTGTCTGTCTGTCTGTCTGTCAGTCTGTCTGTCAGGACGTGTTCTGATGCCGACAACTAAAGGTGAGAATCTTAGGCTCCTCCCACACTTCCTCCTCTTACACACAATCACATGTAGTCGGGGGCCTTAGGGAGATAGAATGGTAATTTCGTAATCAGCTAATCAGTCTAAAAGCGCCACATTTTGCTCAGATGTAGCCCAGGGCATGCTCTAATGATTTAGCTTCGGGGTCGCCACAGCGGCCAATTCAAGTTGGGCTCCCATCGATTTTCTATACAGGAGGAAAATACCCCGATTGTTTTCTTTTTTTTCTGGGTACTTAAGTAGGATGTGAGGGGTCTAACTAGGGGTTTGTCATGATGCTGAATCCATTGCAAGCATTTGTTTTGCACAAAAAACATTCCTTGGGCTACAAATGACAGTCTGTGGAGGAATTATCATTTAATAAGTAGCACCATCTTAATTGGAGATGTTCCTCTAAATCTGGATATAAATGTAAATAAAATCCCTAAAAGCTCCCCTCAGCCACTGTCCCTCTACACGGGATCCAGGCATTTCTGTCCCTCTACATTCCCCTGTTTGTGGTGCACACAAAAGCCAGGGGACACGTTGAAATGGCCCCAGAAAGTGTATTTCATTTTGAGGGTAATTGTAAACTATTTTAGACTTTTAAACTATTTTAGAATGGTTAATTTTCACACTTGAAGTGCAGTTCTTATTGGTTCATTGTCTTTTCACAGAACAATCTGCCATTCTAATGGCATGTTTGTGTTTACAGAGATGCAGCCAGCCGTCGCTGCCCCCTAGAGGAGAGAGGAGGAAGTGCAAGTGTGTCCAATCAGCACAGGGATGACTTAAAGGGCTAGAGCACTTTGGTAGAGGTTTGGGTTGTGTAGTTGCCTTGCTAGAATAAACTATAATAATCGCCGTCTCACCACATTAATCTGATGATGATGTCTAAGAAAGATACAGTTTTTTGTTGATCTCCAGTCCTCAGACTGCGAGCGGTTGGATTTATTGCTAAATCGCTTTATGTATCGCTCGACAATTCCTTCTTTGTTGTTGTTGTTGTTGTTTCGTGTCTGTGCCACTGCTGCAAAGAGGCAAACTTAACTCACAATAGACCCCTCCCATCTCCAGTCAGACCTAACTCGGTAGATTTTTATTTTTATTTTTTGCCTCTACCACTTGTTAATGGATGGAATAACATCAAATTGCCACAAGAAAAGCACTCCTCCGAAATTCCCCTTACAAGTAATACACATTTGTATGAAACAGGGACGTGCTGGCCATTGGGAAAAGCGGGACAACTCCCGAACGGCCGGTTCATTCCCGGCTGGTCCAGGCCGGCCATTAGGAAAAATAAAATAAAATAAAATGTCGGCTTTTGTTCCATTTTGGGGGCTGGGCGGCCAACAAAGTAAATCGTCACTGTCGGGCAGAAACCTTGTATCTCCAAGTTTCAAATTTGTAATTGTTTTTGCGAAGCAAAGCCCTGCTTCATCATACCAGGCCGTCGCACAAAACTAGTGAAAACAGCACCGCGAGGCGTTGTGTGCTTGTAGATCGGCTGTTTTCACTAGTTTTGTAGCCGATCCCGAGAATACTCGTGAAAAATACTCGAGTATTTAGAGTGCCGATCCCGAGAATACTTGCGAAATATACTGTAAAGCTGGCAAGGTTACCGTACGGTCCGTTGGAAAGTCCTGGCACGGATGGACTCGCCGATTCATCATCATCGCGTATCCACGTGCACACAATAGTGATTCCTTAACATGGAAGCCGACGGTCTATCTCATCTTTGATGTCCATTTTGTCCAAAAAACACTTTTGAAGCCAAGGATGGCATTGGATTCTCGCTAAAATAGCACAAGCTGAAAGGCAACGATCCGCCATTACTGCACCCACATGGGACGATGATCACTTCCCGTCGTCAAGTAAATGACGTCAAGAAGGAATTGTTTGCGCAATCGACTTCCGGCCTTCAAAATAAGAGACTGGCCGCGGACGGAGCCTGCGAGAGGCAGCCTGTACATTTTAACCCGTTCATGTCTGGAGCACAAAATGAGTTAAAATGATAACTACAAAACAAATGGTTTTGGACATACAAGGTTTCCACCCGACAACGACGAAATATAACTCATGTAATTGGCCCACTGGCTTGTCACTTTGTCACAAATCTTTGAGTAGCAGCAGTGCTATAGACGGGTTTCTTGTTTACAAACATTGAGACTAAATGCACAGCTGACTGTATCATGTAATCAATTCCGTCCAATCCCCAAACCTGTTGTTTTGGGGAGCGCTGGTTTCATTGGCTAATTTTGGTACGGACCCTGCGCACGCATCTAGTTTTATCAGTGTAACGTGGACCAGAAACCCGTCTATAGAGAGAGATCTCTCTATAGCGCGCAATGAGGGCCACTCCAACTCTTTTTCCCGGGCTGAATCAGGGGCCCAGCATGTCCCTGGTATGAAAGAGGGAGTAAGTTGGCCATGCTTGTGGAAACAAATAATTTACCATTTATTGATATGTGGTCGCTTTTAGTTTCAATCATAATATGCAATCATTTGTAACAAGTAAACATGAATACAGAAGCTTGATCAATAATGTAAACATGAGTGGTTATATTGTTTGTTCCGTAGGCTAGCAGGAGTATCCTGCATGTAACTTCAGCTCTTTGGTAAACATAAAATTCATTTGCAGGCGGGTTGCCAATTTCAGCCAATCAGGAGAGAGTCCTACGCATAGGCCTCTATAAGCTTACATTTTATAATGTTCCAGTTAAAAGATGTTCCTGTTCATTTCCTTAGTGTCATCACTTCCAATTTCACTTGTTTAACCTGTGTGAGTTCTCACTCCTGATTGGTCAAAATTGGTATCCTGACCCTGAAAATGAGCTGGAGAGACAAACACTCTAGCAATGATTACTATCACAATATAGAGCTTTTTAATGCTTAATTGAACAATACAATTTCACTTACACTATCTTAAGTTTAGCTTTTAGATTTGAATTTTTAAATTGCAGTCTGTATATGTCTGTATATTTTTTTAAATATACATTTTTATTTGATTTTATAAAAGACAATACAAGAACAAGACGTAACAAGACAACACACACCAGACTGGAGATCATATATATATAGACGAGAGTAGTAACCTATCATACAAAAGGTACAAAAGTCTTATTTATATAAATACTTGGGACAATTATTTAAAAAGGTAATAGCCTACAGAGGTATACAAGTTGTACAACATATTACGGTACCATTAAACGTAAACTTGATGTCATGGGCAGTCATAGTCTATGACTCATAGAGAGTCGAGATGACCCGTAATAGGACCCCATATATTGCAAGACTGTCCTGTCTGTGGCATCGCAGCCTCTCCAAGTGTATTAATGATATAAACTCATTAAGCCATTTATTAAAACTTGGAATGACAGCGGTCTTCCACTCCGTTAGAATGATTTGTTTCGCAATTAGTGTACCAAGCATAAGAGTTTGCTGGACCGCATACGGCAGAGCGAGAGAGGCTTCGGAGCAACCAAACCGCGATCCCACATTAAACGCATTTGCACTTAATTTGCACACGTGCATTTTCAAAGTCGCATCAAAAAAAGAATACATTTCCCACAATGCTTTGTGGGACGTGGGCCGTTCTGCTAGACACATAAGTGTACGGAGCTTCCAGTAGTGTAGTTATTTTTTGGAGAGCAGAGCTCTACGGAGCAGAGCGGTTGTTGTTGTTGTAGCAGCGCTAAGTTATCGTCAAAAAAGGGGAAAACAGCGAGCCTCTTGGTGACACAAAAAGGATGTTTTACGAAAGGCTTTGTTGTTGGCGTTGTTGGTGGCGACTGGCGAGAAGAACAAGCTATTATTATATGCAGAAATTGTTCCAAACTGTGCTGCGTGCATGACATAATAGTGGAATGGTGGTGGTGTAAAAAGAAATAACCATATAAAGTGACTGGTGTGGAATGTCATTTTAATACTGATTGTTTTTAATAAACTAGGACTTACTGGTGTTCAAATGTCTTTAATAACTGCTTTCTGCTACTATTATTGACCATAGTATGTGAATGGTTGGCTGACTGGGCTCCTAATGTGAGCACGGTATGCTCACTTGAGTATATTATTATTCTCCCCCCTTTTTCTATGTGAGAGATTTCTTATGTTAATGCGAAAATACCGCTATAACTATGCTAGACTAGGTTGTTTTTAAGGGGGCGTTTCAACGTGCGTCATTTGGGGATTTAGAGAACCATCAGACAGCAGAGGAGGAGGAATGGAGGATTTCCACACACAGACTGCATAACGACACGAGGATGGACTGGAGCACCACAACATTCATAATATAAGTAACAGTACTACAGTATGTCAGAAGTGCCTACAGGTATAAAGTGGTTTATGTGTGTTTGATAATAATATTATAATTATCTCCGCCAGGCCGGGTCGGCATTTTGTTGTCGGCTAACACATATTTTAGTGTGCTGATCAAGTTTAAAATGAGTAATACACCGCCTGGATGTCATCTTGAAAGATTCAAAACGGTGTGGTTCTTTATTCACCATATTCCTGGCCCTCTCTATGGAGGCAGCCATTGCCTTTTACAGAGGGCGCTAGAGAGTTTTTCTCTGTGTGCTGCTTCAAAAAACATCTTTTCACTTCCTCCCAAGTTAGGAAGTGACACAGAATTGTCTGTTGCCAAATTCTGCCAAAGAAATAAGCCCAACAGAAGCAACTAGGACATACTACTTTACATTTACAATTGAAAATAGCAGATCAGCAAGCTCACAATGTGTCACATTGCGACGGGGACGTATCTCCATTCCGACATGTCTCCATTCCGACATTGACTTCTTATTGTCGGAGTGGCAACACTTCTCCATAGAGGTTAAGTTTAGAGTTAGGGTTAGGGATAGGGTTATCCATTGTGACACATTGTGAGCTTGTATATTTGCTATTTAAAAAATATTGTGGGGAAAAAAGACATTTGAATATTTTTGAAACATTTTAACAACATACATCTGTGTGGAGGTCCCTGGCACCACATATTTTCAGATAGGGGTCTGCGACTGTGGACAAATATGTTCATCTGTCTGGGGTCTTTGATATGAAAAGATTTGGGAACCACTGGTTTAAAAAAAATATTAGAAAGTAAGCCCAATAAGCAACTATACTATTTTTTTAGAGACACAAATTGCTTATTATAAGCAGACATGGCAACCCAGGTACATTCGGAGCCCAGAGCCTAGAACGCCAACTACTGACACTTTAATGCAAGGACAACAGGAAACCAAATGATGTTTTTCACACAGAGAGGGCAGGCTGCCACTCAAAAAAACTACTGGCCAATCACAACACTTCTTTTCCGGGACTTTTCCACTCAAACCTGTCTCTGATTTGCCTACCTACCTTGTTGTCTGTTACGCACACAGCAGAATTCCAAGCCTATCAATCAAAAATGCCCACCAAGGCGAGACGGGTACCAGAGAGCCGGAAGAGGCGTCTACTTTTTTATGTCTGTGGTGTTTCAGGCCAGCTTTTTCAGCCTCCGCCTCTTTAAGGATATGAACAGGAAGCTGGGGGCGGGGCCAGGAATAACGTGAATAGGTTGGTATAATAGACAAGCTTGTAGATCTGCTATTTTCAAATGACTAAACAGGGTTAATGTTATTGGGGTCTTTATTTGGATGTGAAAGTTGTGTCACTGTCACAATATAGAGCTATTTAACATTTGGTTCCATTATTGTTACAGCTACTCAGAGTTAAAGACCTGTAAGGGTCCATTTGGTTCCATTTGTACACTCTCAGAGTTACATATGTAAGGGTCCATTTGGTTCCATGTGTACACTCTCAAGTCTCATCTCTCTGTTGTTCAACAAGTTTGGGTGAGAGGTGTGGTATTTAATAAACAAAGAAATTAGATGACAGACTGAAAGACATGTTTCAAATAAAAGGTTGGTTTCTTGATGAGATTGAAAGTCCATTGAGACCCACCAGATGGCGCTAGCTACCCACCCACCCACCCAGTTTGATGTATCAGGACCTGTGGTAGGAAGATTCAAGCACATCTTGACTCCATTACCGGATAAAACAGCAGAGAAATGTCTTAAATCACAATCATCACATCTATACTTATCTTTCCACTATATGTTTGGGGTGGATATTTTTCTACAAGCTCATAGGGAGTCATTTTGTGGCACAGTGGGGGGTGGGGACCCCCGTGGGTCTGTGGACCCACAGAGGTTGTTGGGGGCATACCAAGGGGGTCCCCAGTAAAACCATCATTTTAACCATTGTAAGATCATTTTTACGCATAATTACTTCAACCATTATTTTATGCTTTAACTATTTAAAAATAGCAGATATACAAGATCTGCTATTTTTGAAAAGTATTGAATATTTGTGCAAGTCTTGACCTGGTTCTATGTCAGTGGTTCTCACACGTTTTCATGTCAAGGACCCCTAGAATTATATATAATTGGCCGCTGACCCGGTCTCAAAATATTATGTATCAGGGACCCCCCAGAAGCAAATATTTGAGTTACAAATGTTCGCTTTAAAAAATATATATTCAAAAATTCGCACAAATGTTCACAATTTTGTTTCTATTTTTTAATAGTTAAAGTATAAAATAATTAGAGTTGTGGTCTTAATGGGTTAACTTGGAGCACCAGTTGGTGTGTAGACTTAGGCCCGGAGCTTTTCTTATTATGAGGATAAAATGTTAGAAGACCTTTTTTAAAGATCAAAATCATGTTTTTCACACTTTTAGAGCATGTAGTGATAATATGGCCAAACCTAACACTGGATGCCAAAAAGTATATGAGTATTATGATGATTAAACAAATAGAGCCCTAAGCCCAGCCCCTATTATGAGGATAATAGGGGCTAACATCTTGCTAACATCTTGCGTGATGACGCAAATCAAGGAAATGTTTAATTCACGAGGTCAGAATGACTGACAGGTGTCTGTCAGGTGGACTGTTGAATAATTCATTATCTGGTGACTATCCCCACCTTTGTAGCCACCTGCCTTTCTCGCGTCAGCATTCAGCATTCAGCATTCAGCAACATGCCGTCGCCGAAGAACAGATGTGTTCTGGGATGTTCAGGATCCCAAACTACGCTTTTCAGTTTCCCCAAAACCCCATGGCTGCGTGTTCACTGGCTGGAATTCCTCCATTTCGAGGAGGGTGGTAGGCTATTTCAGACAGCTCCCGGTTGTGCGCAAGACATTTCACGCCGGACAGTTTGAGGAACCACATGGCTCATGGCATGGGCTTCAGTCGCCTGCTACTTGGTGAAAATGCCATCCCCACTGTATACACTGTCGGGGCCACGGCCACATCAACGGATTCAACTCCTCTGAGAGTAAGTACCCTTGCAAACGTACAACTAGACTTCCTGCAAAAGGCGAGTAGAGTAGACTACATGGAGCGGTGCACGCGCGCTTGCGTTTGTGCGCGGGCATTTTGTACTTTGGCCTGTGTGTGTTTGTTGTTATCGTTATGAGTAGGACTATATATGTTACCGGATGTTTGGGTAACGCAGGACGTTCTATGTAAGAGCGCTTGTTTTGTCGTTCACCACACACCAATCACCACCAGGTGGCGACAACAGCCATTCACTAGTGAAGGCGCTGACGTCACTCGTGTGCGACTCTATTTGCGACTTTATTTACTAGCCTAGCCTAGCCTAGCCTAGCCTAGCCTAGCTTAGCCATTAGCTCCATTGTAGTCACTTGGACAGGGCGTTTATCGTGGGCTTGCCCAGGCCTTACGGCCTGGGCATAAATATAACGATTGCATTCACCACGGCTTCGTAACTCGCGCGGCCGCTCTTCGCGGCCACTCGCACCTGCGGTGCTCGGGGGCGAAGAGCAGGACCAAGGTCCGCTGGCCTGCGCGCCGCTTGCAATGTCGTGGACAATCGAGCGGCTCCGCTCCGCCCCGTGCTGCATGACGAGTGCTACGTTTCTCGACCGTCCTGTTTCTCTATCATCCGGTGACATATACGCCTCAAACATTGTACAATTCGTGACGGTCGGGCTACACCAAGCCTTTTTACGCGCGTCAGTGCGTATATGCGGGGCGTGCGCGTGTATGCGCGCTTGGAAAGATCCAATGTATATCAATTCAGCCGGCTACACCAGGCTCACGGATAGCGCGAATGACCACGGATACGCATTCCCTAAAAATAGGATCGGTTCTATTTTGTACGTGCGCGTATGCGTTTTGTACACACAGACTATCTGATCACCGGCACATACTGTATACTCCCTCCTTGGTGTAAGGCTACCTTTGTGTAGCCAGGGGCTTTTCGCACATGCACAGACAGCTGTTCTTAGTTGGTGGAGATTTTTCTTGTGACTCAGAATATGAACAAGATGGCTTGTACTGCCTTTAGTCACATGAGAAGGAGCAATAACAGGTCTGTGACATCCTTAGATGTCTGGGGCTGCACAACCATCCTGCTTGTATTGTGCATTGCTAATAGTCCCCATGAACTAAAATACAGTAGTAGTATGTTACACACAGCCAAATGGAAGATTACAACAATAAAAAACAACTAAGGCTTGATTCAATTGTGATTGTCGTTTACCAATTGTGTAACTTTTCCATGTAAATATCTTATGTACATTATTCATACAAATGTCCATAACCAGCAATGGGTTGCCTCTAAACACTGGAATGAATCGACATTGATGTAAAACCCCTGCAATTTAGCAAAAACACTTTTTGACATTTACCAATCATGTGTAACTTTACCCAGTGTGCAGATTGTTGTCCTTGTTACGGTCTAGCAGACAATATGCTATTTAAGCTTTGCACTGCAACGGCAGATGACAACGGCAACCGGAAATGATCAACCTGCCGCTGTCGTGGCCGTCTCTACTACGGCAGAGTCTACCTTTCCACGTATCGGCTACAACGCGTCACCATGGAAATCAAAGCGTTCAGCGAAAGGGGTGGGACCCCGTCGCCGACGGCTGGTTGCTTAACAATTTTGTAGTAAAAATGCGCCCCTTAAACCGTTTTTACCACTGGGCCATCAGGCTACACATGGCAGTACTGTGTAGATTTCTGCAAAACACCAGCAACCAAGATATGTGTCAGTTCTGCACCAGCAATGACACATACCCAATGAGCTAATATTTCTATATACTTCAACATTGACCTTTTATATTCATATAGGTACTTTTGTACTGCAGGTTGTTATACAGTGCAATTCTTTTTTTTATCCTGTTTAACCCGACTGGTGCTTATTGCTGATCTGACCAAAGTGTGAACTTCGTTTACACCATATAATGCTGGAGTGAATATAATAATCTTTGAAAGTGGGCAGCTTCAGTTTTTGAAAGTGGAAAATGTTGGAAGTTTTGGTTTTCTCTTCAAGAAGGTAAAGGTATGAAGTATGTTTATTTTGGAACACTTATGGATTCAGTGGGATTTTGCTTGAGTATGATTGACCTGTAAACACATGTGCATTGTGTGGTAGCTGCTACAAGTGTGTACAGTAGCACAGACTTTGTGTTTGAAGCAATAGTAAGGTCCACAATCTCTCTTATACTTCCTTTTTGTGATTGGTAGGGTATGATGTACCCGATGTTTTGTCATTAATAATGGTGTGTAAAAATGCAATCATAACATTACAATGGAACAGGCCAAGTCTTTGACACAATTGTCTGGGTTCATGTTGATGACCCCTGTATAGTCCAAGTTCAAGTTTTATTAGAAAACATCATAGCATAACAGTATGAATTGTTAGCACAAATTGAACATGGCATTATACAACCATATGCCATGTACATCCATGATGCATACCGGTACGTTCAGCAAGGTCTGTATTTTGGGGTGGTGATACGGTATGATTGCTGAAGAAGTGTCATATAATCCCATGAGGGGATTATATGATAGTTATTTCAAATGGGGCTTGGTAATATAACTTGCCTTTCACCTAATACCTCTATCGATATTGTGACATCTTTTTTACACCCCTTTTTCTTCATGGTGTTTTATGGAATTAAAACTGTAGATGACAAAACCCAACCAGGAACATGACACTTGAATTAAATATCTTAACTGCAAAAAACCCGAATGCAAGTTTTCTGTCATTGTTATTTATTAGTGAAAAACAAATAATCATGGCAGTGAAAAACAAATAATAATCATGGTATTTAGTGTCGAGGTCGCCTTGGCATTTGGAGTGGAGGCAGCCTGAAGCCAGTATAATGGTCTGATGGGTAGGATGCTCTCACTCTCTTTACAACGCAGGATGGGTTGACCACGCGGTTGTTCTTCCCCAGGTAACCCCAACACCATCTAACAAAGGACCGGAATGCCGTATACCGGTAACGTCTAAACTAAATACTAATGCAACATGAACAAAGTGAATAAGAGCAATATGAGACTGATGGAAATGTTGCATTTGGATAGAGCATGGATTGACGAGCACTGACACCAACAGGAAATTGACAATAATGGCTACAGGAATACAATTGTTATTTATACTCACTCTCTCTCTCTCTCTCTAGGTCGTCCTCAGACGAGCCCTCCATCGTTGTTTCCAGTCATCTCGGTTCTCCATACATCTGGCCAGCTCATTGGTGTTCTGTGTCCCTACGTCTTCCTTGAGTACGTCCACGTATGTTTTTGTGGGACGTCCTCGCGACCGGTGCCCATGTGTTGGCTCCCACAGTACCAATTTGCTGGCTGGAAGCTCCTGGTGTCTTTGGCAGTGTCCTGCTAGTCTCATTCTTCTGGTGGCAATTTTCTCGCTTACCCTTGGTATTCCCTCATACAGGCTCCTGTTGGTAACATGTGCACTCCTGTTGATGTTGAGTACTGCACGCAACATTCTAGTGTAGCACCCATCTAGAGACTTCTGCAGGGTTGGCTTCAGGGTCCAGCATTCACTGCCATAGAGGAGAACAGACTCCACTGTTGCAAAGAAGAAGCTAAGTTTGATTTGGCGGGGGAGGCTAGAGTTCCATACACTGTTCATGCCGTTTTCAGGGCCCTCCAAGCGAGTGCCTTCCTTACTTTAAGGTCTTTCTCAGTTGAGTCGACCCATGCGCCCAGGTACTTGAAGTCCTTGACTTCCTTCAACACAGCTCCTTCTGTTGTTGTCAGAGGTGAGTGATCAGGTAGGTTATAGGTGATAACCTCAGTTTTCTTAGCATTTAGCCTGAGACCAACTTTGGCACACTCTATCTCCACCCTGTTCAGGAGTTCTTGTGCTTGTTCCATGCTGTCGGAGAGCAGGCTGATGTCGTCCGCATAGTCCAGGTCTGTCAGAACTACTGCGGGATGCCGCCTTGACCTCCTTGGGGTTAGCGTGAAGCCAAGCTCTTGTTCTCGTCCACCTATGGCTTTCCTGAGCGCATAATCTAGAACTATGATGAAGAGGTAGGGGGCTAGGGTGTCTCCTTGCATTACACCAGCTCGGATGTCAAACACCTCACTGCTGCCATCTGGGGTCACCACTTTGGCCCTTGTTCTTGCGTACATGGTCTCGATAGCCCGGAGAATGTTGGGAGGGACATTGTAGGCCTCAAGGATCTTCACCATCTTGCTTCTGTGGATAGAATCAAAAGCCTTTTTGAAGTCAATGAAGCACAGTACAGCTGCTAGGTTGTCCTTTTTCACCTCCTCTATTAATCTCCTTAATGCCAGGATCTGTGCTACGGTTGTTCTCTCCTCTCGAAAACCATTTTGGTTCTCTCTCAGGTGAGGGTCGATGGCATGCCGTATCCTGTTCAGTATCATTCGGTTGAAGACCTTAGCAGTGATACATGTCAGGCTGATGCCTCTGTAGTTGTCTGGCTTTGAGAGGTCCCCAGCTTTAGGCACCGGGATGATGTTAGACAGAGACCATATTTCAGGTTGCTTGTTGTGCTGTAGAGCATTGTTGCAAAAGTCTAGGATGAGGTTGTCTAGGTCGCAGTTCTTCAAGACCTCTGGAGGTATGCCATCCGGCCCAGCGCTTTTTCCCTCTCTCAGGGTGGATTTTGCCCTGGCGAGCTCGCTGATTGTGAAGGGTCCATCGTCGATGTTCAGGCCCTGGAGGACTGCTGGTATATTTTCCTCCTCTCCCTCTTCCACTGATGTTCCCAGGAGCCTTTGGAAGTGGTCGAACCATGTTGCCACTCTCTCCTCTGGGCTGTGTCCCTCAACCTGGCCCTCCTTGGCCCTCTTCTGCCCTGTCATCTCATTTATTACCTTCCAGGCCTCCCCGTATTGCCTTTCACCTTGCGCTGCCTGCACTCTTCGCACACTTTCCATCACTTCCTCCCCTTTGATGGTGTCGTAGGTGCTGAAGAGAGACTGTTTGGCTTCGTTCAGTGTCTCGCGACCCTCCTCTGTTGGTTCACGCTCAAAGTTGAGTCGTGCTTCCTCCATCCTGCCTCGTGCTGCTACAACCTTCGGATGTCTGGACCGTCGTGGTGCTCTTACTCTGTTCAGCACTGGTACGCACAGTCTGGTCGCCTCCTCATTCGCTGTGATGAATCTCCCATATTCACGGCTGGGCTCCTCTCCCCTATCAAGCTGCCGAAAGCGCTTCCTGACTTCCTCCGTGTACCTGGTTTGAAGGCCCGGATTGGTCGTGAATGCCTTCCAGTCATGCCGAATCTTGGGGCTTGGCTTGGGGACCCTGAGGCTCAGTCGCACCCTCATGGAGACCACACGGTGATCAGAGCCTACAGAGCTGAACGTGCTGTATGGCTCAGCGTTCAGGATGGAATTCCTCCACTTTTGCCTCACTAGGATATAGTCCAACTGATATAGCCTAGATATAGGCTATATAGCCTAGATATAGCCTATACTCACTGCTCAGCTGTGAAATTCCCTTCAAAGTCACCGAAGTGCTGCACCATGGAGTTGTATTCCATCTGTTGGATCCATGGATTGAGGCAGACGCCATCAAACCCAGGGTGTAGAGTGCAGGCTCCTCTGGCTCGACCTCTGCACATTTAGCCATAACCTGCATAAGAGAGCAAAATAAATGATCACATGTCCCGTTACATTGTTCTGGGTTGATTGTTTTGCCTATATTTACCTGTATCCAACATGCTAAATGGATGGATATACTCTAGCAAGGGAAATTATGGTGTAGGTAGGTTATATGCAGAGCAACTATGTTCCATGTGGGTTTGTTAGGGACACCTAAGCCTAAACAGTGAATTGCACCAACATAATGTGTATTTATTCATACCACTTGACAAGTCATTCTGCTGTAATACTAACCACGTCATAGTCCTTATAGCACACCCTTTCAATAGTTTGGTCCATGTTCTGGCAGTAGCCACAGGTACACCTGAATGATAAGCAGATAAGCAACATGTGAGGCCTGCACTTATTGCTGTGAATGAACACTGCAAATCGCTAAATAAATGATTGGTTAGAATGCCACGTTACCAGATGGACACAACGGTATTCTCTCGTCGGTGAGGTTCATCAGCTGCTGCTGCGGCTGCACCTCCGTCCCTTTCGTCAGCTGCTGCAGGGGGACGCGGCTCAAACATGTAAGGCCTGACGCCATGGGCAGGAAAATATTAGTGTTCTGGATCTGTTGGCTCATCTTCCTCCAGCTCATGCTCGTCTGATTCAGATTCGGCGCCTGATGGTATGGGTGAAGTTGGTGGCGAGAAGTCCTCCACAGTTGAAATTAGTCCAGCAGCATCCTCCGCATCTGGCTCTGGGTCACGTTCAGCCATGGTTGTTTGTTTTGGTTTCAATGAATGACCCGCCCTCTTTAAATATTCATATCAAGACCCTCCTACTTTTTGACCATCAAATCACATTCCTCTCATTTGCCTATTAATGTATTCAATACGTTATGGCCCTCCCTCTTTTTGACCGTCAAATCACATTCACCTAAGTGCTTTGTCCCTCCTTTCTGGAGCGTTTCAGGAGGAAACGCATCACTATAAGGAAGTGGAGCAAGTGGAAAACTTGGCTTCATCTCGACTTTAAGATGGTACAGAGGACTTTTGCCTGCATTTCCCAGGTGTCGGTGAGATATATGTGATGTATGGCTGCATGGTGGAAGACGTCCAGAGGTCTGTGGTGAGTGACACACTCCGATCTTTCATATCACCTTTTAATTGGGCTCGCATTTCAAGATACTGGTGTTTGATGTGAGGGGATAACGTAGTCAGGTTCAAAGAATTTGATGATTTCCTTAAAGCCACGTCCCTTCACTACGGCCAGTGGTCTTGTGTCCTTAACGATGAAGTTGACAAGCAGAGTTGTAATTTAGTTTTTTCTGCTGTCTGTCAAGCTACGGGTGGAGTATTCGCAGAGCATTGTCTGCCTTTGTTTGCAGCTTGCATTGCCGCTGCGGTCGGCTGGGCCTGAAGGTGCTGGCTCGCTGCTGCTTGTACTTGCCAACGGCAACGGGTGAGCTTTCAAGTGGTTCTGCATACAGGTGGTACTGTTGTGATATTGTAGCTTGGCTTCGCATAGTTTGCAGATCACAGTATTGCCTTCTTGTAAAAAGTATTTCCACACCTTGGACGTTTTCGATCTAGTACTAGTGACAGTTGCATTAGCTGCTGGCTCTTCCTCCATCATGAAATCGAGTTTGCCGACTGGCCGCTGTTTTTCCCACTGGCAATTCGTTCTGGGAGAAGAAACGTGATGCATGACATCAGTATATAGACTGTTAACCAATTCATCCACAAGGGGCATTGACAAATCATTTTTACGACTTCCTATCAAGCCAAGCTGTATGAACCATGAATAAACAATAATAATAATAATAAAAATAAAATCAAAATAGGCGAATAGTCAACTTCAGTTTACAACGCCGAATAGTGATGTCGGTATTCGAATATTCGAATATTTGGTGAATGCCCTGGCCTACAGGGTTCCCAGTTCCACACATTTTTAACAATTAATTTCCAAAACATTTCCAGAATATTTAACCCAATTTCCAGGACTATAGAACAATAATTCAACTCAATAACAGGTCGCCTACTCCTATGCGCAATGCCCAAAGACAGGCCAGTGGTTCTCAACCTTTTCAGGTCGTGGCCCCCGAAAGAATCATATTTTCACAATTTCTGCCTCTAATAATTGACAATTTGGCCCATGTTTAATTTGTCATTTCAGAGGTATTAACACAATCAATAACCAAAGACAATGCATAGCTATTTTTTCCAGGACCCTCCAGGACCCTTGATAAATTCCAAAACTTTTCCAGTACGGGAAAAAAAAATCTAATTTCAAAATATTTACAGGAATTTCATGACCGTGGGAACCCTGGCCCTAATAGACAGACTAATGCGATGAATAATTCATATACTTACGCAAAATCAATCCACTGGCAATTCTCTCCAAAGACACAGACTCCCAGAATTCGTCAAGATTAACCTCACCATCAAAGTTTTCTGGGGGGTTCTCGATGTCACTCACTGTGAGAAGATATTAGAGCAGTATTTCATATATACTTTCCATTCATGCATAGAGTAGCACAAATGTAATTTCATTAATAACAAAAGCCATGCCAGCTGTTAATACACAAGGTGTTTCTTAATAGAGGTGTGTAACCATTGAAAGAATGGCAACACCAACCTGGCATGTTAAAGATGTGGTGCCATGATTCCCCCCCCCCCCCCCCCTCTAAAACATGATTATCAGGTATTATGATTATACTAGGAGGAAGATTTTTTTCCAAAAAAGTATACAGAAAGAGTTAAAATTGGGTTTTTATGTGGCCACACCCCCAGTTCATTAAGTATGCATGGATGTCATGGTGGGTGGTGACCCAGCTGATATAGCCACACCCCACAGTGTTGGTAATTGGGGAGGAGTTGATACTGTGACATACTTACTATCTGTGTTTTTTAACTTACACTTTTGACCACAAGGTGGCAGCCTCCAAGAGAAAACAAACAAATACTAAGAGAATACATCATTTCTCAAAAAAAAAAAACACACCAGGGGGTCTAATGAAGTACTTTCAACCTCCTAGACACATGAAAAACAGAAAAAGTACAAAACTATGGCACCACCTCTTTAAATACTGATTTTCTATGAAGATCCATGATCACAACGGGTGGATAAGAGCCACATTTATTGCATGAATATGAGTAGTTGTGATCCGTAAGGGCCTCAAAGTGTAGATATCCCTGAAACACCTGTGTACTGCACGGATACTTAACTCCTGTAGTTTTCTCTAGGCTCTCAACCACTCTGCCAACTGCAGTGTGTGTCTGTAAAGCATTCAAAGGAATTATCTGTATTAAATGACACAGAAATCTACAGCCTCTGACAATGCTGGGCATTGATCCAGCACTAAAAATGTAAAACGTGTAACATTGCAAGATGTGAGGTTGTAGATCTGCTTTTGAAGAATATTCCACCCAGAGAAGGGATTAAGTGTCAAATCAAAATACAAAGTGAATTTAAATTCTAATTGTAAGCCAACAAGAGGGAGATTAGACAGACAGATACTGCAACTATGGAACTGAACTACTGTAACAATAAACTAGCCTATCAAGCTATACACCAATTAAGTCATACCTCGATAGAGCTTTTAAGAAATAAACACAGCTGCAGGCTGATGATGATGTGATCGTGACCGTCCGTCCACTCTTGATAACGGTATGTGAGGTTGCACTGTGGACATCTTCTACAGAGGGTGGATATCTCTGCAAAGAATGTAGTGAGGATATTACATAGGAAGCCAAGACAATTCAGTGTTGACACAATACTATTGGGAATGTTATGATGATCCATACAAAGCTATACAAACCCTCAATTACAGATGTCAAAGTGAGGATCCTTGCTTTGCCTGTGATCTTTATTGGTTCCAGTTATGTTATGGACCCAGGACAATATGTGCAGAAAGTCTCTTTAGGAAACAGTTCTGTGGGGAGGAGTTGTCTTTACGAAATATGCTTTGTAACATGTTCTGGCAACACAGCTGGTAGTCTTTTATATTTATAGATGTAGTGAACCATCTTCTCAAGTTCCTGGTTTACTGGTGGATAGACTGGGATGTGGGACTGATTCTCTAAACATTCGTCATCTGATACTGGTGAAAGCCCAGCAAGTGGGTCATCTTCTTCTGTGTTGTTTGTGCTGGTGAACAGATCTCTTTTTGTTTGAAAAAGATACCTCTTGCCTAGACAGACACTTGTGGATGCAGGACACCCGATCCTTGCAACAAGGACAACAACGTGTTTCTTTTTGAGTTGTACCATATCATCACCCTGCCTAATCTACTGTAGTATTTAAGTTTTGGTTCAAAAATGGAGAGGAAGTAGTTATGGACTGAAACATTAAGATCCACGTGAGCAACAAGGGTGGTTCTATGTGTGTTGGCTTCTTCCTGTTTCAGGCACTTCTCTCTCTTTTCTTGGCCAAACCATTTATTTTCTACCATCTCTTCCAACACATCAGCCTGCAGGTCATCTGATGTGCAACAGATTTAAGACCACTCATTCTCTTAAAGTCCGCCATTGTGTTGCATTCATCCATTTCACAAATGACTCTGTGTATATTACCCCATGTTTTCTTGATGGCATGGATGGGAAAACAAGTCCCCCGGAAAGACTTTGCCACTGCAAACACCCCATTCTCCTTGTCAATGCACTAACTTCTTAGATTGCCAGCGGCTGTGATGTCATTGATAGTAGAGAGAGGGGCGAGGGGGAGGGGAGGGGGGAGAGGGGAAAGGAGGGGGGGGAAGAAGAGGAAAATATAAGATAAGATGTGTCGCATAACTATGCGTTGTGAGCTTGTAGATCTTCTATTTTCAAAGTAAAACATTTGAGTACTTTTTCCACCACTGGCCATGTGCACACACGCACACAAACTCCTCCCTCCCATTCGCGGAGTGATCCCTTTCTCAACAATAATGTACTTTCTGACAGCTCAGCCTCTTGGGGAAAGACTAGCTTTTGGTTCCCTTGTGCTGCATTTTGGTTGTTGTCCTGAGCTCAGCAGAGCTCCGTTTGAAGGCATTCGTTCGCACGTTTGGATTTATTCAACAGGCTGCGTTAGATAAAACTCCCGTTTAGCCCGGTGATGTTTTAGTGTTGTATAAACACTGTGTCGCGGGACTCCGGCGGCTCCACTATGCGGCGGCTGCTATGCTGCTACTACGAGTGTAAATGGAATCTACTACTGGTCATGTGAGCAGCTCAACCAACCACGCACTGCTGTTACCGTAATGACTGGAAAATCGCGCAGAGGAAAACACGGTAAAAAGCAGTTAACACATTCAATGCTACTGTTTACTGGCCTGCTCTATTCCCATGCCACTATTATAGGCTACTATTTTCACCATTCTTTCTAGCTCTACTGAGAATTATCAAAAAGACAAAAAATGTCACCCAGTATCTCAAATAAAGTGCAACTCGTGCACTTTCAGCAGAAGTTAACCAGGGGTGTCAGCTATGTTCGGTTCTTGCACTATATTAGTTTTAAAACTGTCTGCTCTTCCCCAGAGTGGACCGAAACAAACAGAAACAGGAGAAATTGGCCCTTTGTGAATGACACTTGTTCAAGCATTTCCTTCTCTTGAACCTTTAATTTTTTGGCTTCTGTGACATCATACATGTATAAAGTATTGTTGTCAGACAAATCAAAACATAAAAATATATTTAAAAAAGATTGTCTTTGTTTTTTTTTATAAAGAAATAACGTTTAGTGTGAAAATCTCTGTAGTTCTATCTATATATATAGGCTATACTCTATGCTCCGCCCCACGACACAGCCGCGTGCACAGTATGCATACACTGCACGCAACGCGTGCACGCAGCGCTCAAACAGTAGCAGTCACACACGCGCACACGACGCGCGCACGGAAGAAAAACGCCACGTTTTGGGATGTTTGTTTGGCTACTACGCAATGGAATGGAGTCTTCCTAGTGTACACATGGCGCGCGCTCATAGTTGGCACACGCGCGCGTGTGGAAGAGAAGCCCAAATAGCCCACGTGTTGTTTCTGTGCTAAAAACCCCACGAAAAGAGGACATCTGGTACAAAGACTAACTAAAGGACGAGGGATTATCATCTTCGTTGGCGACCCCGCCTGTTGATCGTCCTAAAACCACCAATAACTGGAATATAAACTTTATGTGTCGTGTGTAGTGGATAAAAAGCTGATCTGGCCGCTATTCAGCTACCAACAGGTTGTGCGGCAGCGGCTGGGGAGACGCTTGCGTTTCGCGAACATTCTTACCTTTTGTGAACATTAGATCCTAGGATCCCAGGTAATATGCCTCTCTAATCTGTTTATTTGTCAAGCGTGGAAGAAAATCGAAGCAGCGTGTTGAAATAAGGAGTTTAAATCGCTCATATTCTCAAATGGTTCCATGTTTTTAGCGTGGTCACGTGGTATAAACATAGAGAAAGATGGTGGGGAAAATAATGCACTGGCTGACAACATGAGCGATATAAACTCTATTTAAACACGATGC
Organism: Nannobrachium achirus; assembly: GCF_963921795.1. Classification (NCBI taxonomy): domain Eukaryota; kingdom Metazoa; phylum Chordata; class Actinopteri; order Myctophiformes; family Myctophidae; genus Nannobrachium; species Nannobrachium achirus. The sequence continues at coordinate 68,176,439 of NC_137818.1, read as the reverse complement.
TTGGATCCTCTTCCACGGTTGAGAAGTAAACAGATGAGAGACCCGCATAGGACTTTTACTTTTTTGATAGGATGTTCACAAAAGGTAAGAAGTGTTCTGACGGCAGAGGTGTCCCGCAAAGGTACTGTACTGCTCTTGTCTTTGTTTTGTTTTTTTCCCTCTTATCTATCTTTTCTTACGTCTCTGTAACTTTGTAAATAACTGTATACTGCTGTGCTACTACTGGACAACTGAATTTCCCCCTTGGGATAATAAAGGTATTTATCTAAAGGGCCGATTGTGTTCGACATTAGCGAGGAACTTGACTCGATCGTGTGCACATTTGGAATGGATTACACTCCCCAGGCTAAATGCTAAATGGCCCTGTGGAATACTTTCTTTCTTTGTTTCCTCATCTGTAACACAACTCCTCTAAAAGGTAAGGTGTGTGTGTGTGTGTGTGTGTGTGTGTGTGTGTGTGTGTGTGTGTGTGTGTGTGTGTGTGTGTTTGTGTGTGTGTGTGTGTGTGTGTGTGTGTGTGTAGGGGTGTGTGTGTGCGTGCGTGCGTGCGCGCGTGCGTGCGTGTGTGTGTGTGTGTGTCTTTCTCTGGCTGAACAGAGCAGCAGTACTGCAGCATGGCTCTGTTGTCTGTTTTGCTCCTTGGGAGCTGGTTTTGAGGATGTGTGTGTCGATGTGAGAATAAGTTAGAAGTCCCAAACTTTGTCACAGGGTGGGGAAGAGTGTCAGCTAGGGGTACTTTCTGTTTAGTACTTTTCTCGTCAACCTACGTCTGTGGCCTGATTGCCTAATCAATGATTCTCGTCAATCTACCTCTGTGGCATGGAAAGAGTTAATGGACTGCTGTGGGCGCCAGGGCACCACGGCCACTGTGGCCGTTTGGGCATGTAACACGGCCAAAGAGAGGGGGCAACGACGGCCATGGCTGCCATGAATTTCCTGCCCTGCTGCCAGCGTCGTGTACGGGTGAGCACTCTGGCAGCTGAATTCTGTACGTACTGCAGTCTGTCCAAGATTGTATTGGGGAGACCGAACAAGACACCGTTGCAGTAGTACAGGCGGGAGGAGATGAATGAGTGAATGAGTGTCTCAGCAACAGAGTCTGTGAGTGATGGCCGGAGTCTGGAGATGTTTTTCAGGTGGAAGAAGGCGGATCTGTTATGCTCAAACAATCTATCTGATCCACCACGGAATGCCATGTTTTGCATAGCCATTACTCTGATGAGAGTACTCAAACAAAATAAAATGTTGTGCCAGTGCAGTGATGTTTGCACATCTATGGTGTTTTGGGAGGCCAATCTTTTGTCCGACTCTTTCCATTTCTGAAAACTGTCTATACTGTATACTGCGCTGTGGATTTCTCATGAGAAGCAAGGATATTTGAGGCATTATGCCAGTCTCTAATACCTTCTTCTCTCGCAAGAGCTGACTTTCTCTCACTTACAGTATACAAAAAAGTTTACAACAGAAGCAAAACATAACGTCTTTGCTTTGTGAATAAACAAGCCAGGGCCTTCCCAGTTTCTCTCCATTTATTAATTTGCGACTGTAATGAGCCTCTGAAAGAAAATCCTCTTGTATATTCATCCTTGCGGCTGCACTTGGTTTTGGGGAAATGAATTCCTCTAACTTGGTGAGGCCCTCTCTGAACCAAAATGTCTCTAAGCCCCTGTGATATTGTTGCTGGCCATTTACCTAGATCATTTAAATCTTCCTCACTGTGTACAGTTACTGGTTCAACTCCTGGTCCTTGTAGTGTATTCTCTTGTCAACACTTGACAGTGGACTTAGGTAGATCTGAGGGCTGGTTAGTGTCTGCTAGTTCTTGTTCTGGACTCAGTGGATCTGTTATCATGTAACTTGGCCCGGGGATATCGTCATCTCCATTCGGTGCATCTTGTGGAGGAGATGGACATGGTGTACTATCGGTAGCTGAGCCTGTGGCTGTGTGGCTGCAGCCAGCATTCTCCTCCGCCTACGACTCCTTGCTCCCGGTCCCGGGATTAATATACTTTAAAAATGAACCCTTCTGTTTTTCTAATTCTTTCTCCTTCAATTTCCGCCTCTTGTTGTATTCACAGCCTGACAGTGTTGGTCTTTTTGACATATTTGCTAGTTATATTTGTTCACTGATTACTACCTGCCTGTGCTTCCTGTTTACTTCAGTTCAGACTTTGAGTTGAGTGGGTGTGTGTTTACCAGGGCAGGGCTGCTGCTTGGGCATTACGTGGGCGCCCCTCCCTCTCCTGAGGCGGCTTTCAGGTGCAGTGATTGGAACATTTTTGAATAGCTGCAAGCACCGGGTTGGCCAACACTGCTGCTATCCCCCCCCCCCCCCCCCCCCCCCCCTCTCTCTCTCTCTCTTACTCAAGTAAAAGCATCAATACTGCAATGTAGAAATACTCTCTAGGCCTGGAATTTATAATGTACCTTAAAGTAACAAAAGTAAAAGTATGCCTACAAAAAAACGAAAATAGCATCTACAAGCTCATAACGTGTTGCCTCGCTGAGACGCATTTTCAAATAGCGTAGGTATAAAATAGGGCTAAAGTGGTTTATGCATAGTTTATAATATAATATATGTCTGCAAAGTAAATTGTAATTAAAGTTTTCAAATAATGTGAGGCGTACTCTTAACATTATAGATGAAACTGTAGTAATGAAACAACAGATGTTGACATTAACTTTAGACGCCGAAAAGGCTTTTGGTCGAGTCTCATGGTCCTTCCTATTTGGAGTATGTGAGAAGTTTGGTTTTCATAAAACATTCATTAAATTAATGGAAGGAATGTATAAAGAACCAAAAGCAAGAGTGAGAGTAAATGGGATGCAAGACATTTAACCTAAAAAGAGGAATAAAACAAGGAGATCCGATATCACCTCAAATTTGTAATTTGTGTATTGAGCCTTTAGCAGAACACATCAGGGAAAACAATAAAATAAAGGGAGTTATTTTTAAGGGAGAAGAACTTAAATTGTCAATGTATGCAGATGATATCATAGTGTACCTTACAGATATTCACAAGTCCCTTCCGGGCCTACTAGATGAAATAACTAAATATGGCGCTATGTCAGGCTATAAGCTAAATTTAAATAAAACAGAAGCTATGTTAGTGGGTGGTCACCTGGAAAATGACTTTAAAAAACAGTTTAATATCAAATGGGATCAGAAAAAGGTTAAATATCTGGGAGTAATCATACCTAATCATTTAGACAAACTATATCACTGTAACTATGGGACTTCAGTAGATGGAAAATAATACCCTTATCCCTTTTGGAAAGAATTAAGATTATTGAAATGAACGTCCTACCACGCTTCCTATTTTTATTTCAAAACCTGCCATTGTATATCACCTACATGTTTTCATGTCTGGGAGGGTCTGATGAGAAAGTTTGTATGGGACGCAAAGAAGCCAAGGGTTAAACTTAACCCTTAAGTTCTGTTCAGATTCACTACACCTTCGTTCTGTTCGGGTCATTTTGACCCGGTGGATATTTGGTTTAAAAAAAACAACACTAATATAAATTTTAACTTAACAAATCATCATGATACATTGACTTTGACTCAATACCAAACAATTCATATGATATATTTGGTAAATGTTTGCATTTCTGCTTTGCTATATCACATTAAACACTGAAAGAGCTAGGCGTTTTTACTGATTTAGCTGAAATCCATGTAAAAAAACTACTTCATTTAATACTGGGCAATATTGCTCATGCTTATAGGAAGGGGGGGAGGGTTCGGAATGGGGCTTCGGAAGGGGGGTGTTAGAAGTGGGGGTGACTGTGTGTCTGTGTTTTGGCATAATACTGTGTATTTCTGTGCTTCCGGGTCAAAATGACCCGAACAGCACTTAAGGTTCAAAAAATATGAGGGGGGTGTAGCATGGGTGTAGTGCAAAAACATTTTTTTTACATGTTCATCTCAGAAGAATCTTTAAGGCCAGTGAGTTTCAGGTGGAAACATTTTTAACTTCTACCTTTTTTTTCCAAATGAAAATGTAAAACGGGTCAAAATGACCCGAACAGCACTTAAGGGTTAAAACACTGCAACAAAACAAAGACAGAGGTGGTCTGGCATTACCTAATCTAACCTATTACTCCTATGCAGCACAGAATAAATCTATATTGATTTGGACGAATAATAAAATGAACCCTAAATGGAAGCTCATGGAGACTAAATCGGTTGGATCACTTAGTACTTTGATATTTACAGCTTTTAATAAAGCACAGATTAAAACACTCAACTGCTCTATAAGAAATACATTTAAAATTTGGAAAACAATTTGTAAAATAAGTAAAGTCAAAGAACAAGAAATGACTTGTTTGAGAGAAATGTCACGTGACTCAGATTTCACTCCAAATACTATGGATCAAGTCTTTAAGATATGGGAAGGGAAAGGTCTCACAAGATTCTATCAAATGTACAAGGAAGAAGAGGTGGTCTCTTTTGAATATTTAGTAGATCAATATGGAATTTCTAGAAATCACTTTCATCGATATTTGCAAGTGAGGAGCTACCTAAAAGACCGCCTTAAAATCTGAACTCTTGTAAACCTTCACCCTCTCCTAATATATATAATAAAATCACATTAAAGAAATGACTATAGAAATACCAACAAATATTTCAGGAAATCAAATCTGAAGATTTAGTCCACATTACAATCTCCCCGCCAAAAAAGACGTTTCTATAATAAAAACGTCTTTTTAACTATGGACCTCCCTGCCAGACGTCTTCTGGACGTCTTTTTTAAATAAATAATTAAAAAAATAACTTTTTTTTTTTAAAACATGAAAAAAAAAATGTTGGACCTCCAACAGTGTACTAGGCATGATCGCGATCGCGAAATCGCATGTTTAACCCCCATACCAACCACATCTTTCAAACATGGCAGCCATGTTTGTTTACATTTGAAGAAAACATAAGGGCTGCCTTCTCCTGAATGCCTGAACGGATTTCCAAGCGGATTTTTTTGTTTGAAAGCTGTGAAAAGCATGCACATGCATAGTGCATGATCTGTTCACGAATGTGTGCACCAGCATGCACACTATTTTTTTAACCCTTTGTTGGCGAAACGGCAATATAAGAGGTCCCACTTTATGGCACCGACTGAGTTAAGGATAAGTGGGATAAAGAACTGAGAATTACTATAAATGGAAACGAGTGGAATCAGAGTTTCAAAGACATTTTTAATTACTTAAGATCACCCTTCTGGCAGGAATATGCCTGGAAAATCAATATAAGGTACTTCCAAACACCTCTGTCAATATCTAAGTATCACTTAAACTCTAACTGCTGGAGAGAATGTGGGGAGAGCAATGCGGATCATACCCATATCTTTCTCACATGCCCCAAAATACAAACTTTCTGGTCAAGAGTCACGCAAATAATAGAACAAATATTTGGGAGAGCTTTAAATTTACAAAACCAGAATATACTCCCGGGAACACGTCCCAAAAGCCTGCAGAGCAGAGATCTATTTCTCTTTTGGATTATGAGAATTACAGCACTCAAACAAATATCAAAGGGCTGGAAAAGTTTGGAACCTCCCAGGGTGGATAAATGGTTGGAAAAAATGGAGGACATGTGCTCTATGGAGAAGGTGACATATAAAATTAATGGTAAGGAAAATGTATTTGAAAAAGGTGGGCCTCTTATTTCTTAAATAAGGATAACATGCCCTCTCAACCCTTTCTTTGTATTGTCCTATTTTACTTATCCTTTTGTTCAAACCAAAAGTATTTCAGATACAAACATCAAATAAAAAAGCCTCTTTATTTTATGTATTTTCATTTTCATGACGACAAAAATGACACAACAAAGCCAGACCCCCTTTTTTATTATTATTTGTTTTATTTTCTAGGTACATGTGTGGGTCTGTGTTGTATGTGAACATGAACTGTGCGGTGAATGGGAGCAAGTACCCAGTTTGGTTTTTATTTTTGTCTTTTGTTGTCTATGTATGGTGGTTCTCTTTTTGTCTTTGTGTAGGTGATGATTTTTTTACGTGTTCACGTGTTGGGTCAGGATGTCTGCTCAGGGACATGACATGTAAAAAAAAGAATAGCCTATGTATATGAGCAATGACAATGAAGTTGTTGTTTAGAGGATAATGTTGCATGCGGCTGACTCAATAAAGTATTAAAAAAAAGAAAATAAAAACATTCCTTCGCCATAAGGAAGAAGGAGGCTATCGAGGCACTGGCCATGGCCAACATGTAAAACAACATGTAAAATCTGTTTAATGTCAGTTTTCTTGTTTTTTTGTGACTGACAATAAATACACTTTTTTCTTGCACTGTACATTTTCAAATAATGTACTGGGTACGCCATGATTGTAAGTAACGTTAGCTAGCCACGTTGATGTTAGCTGCCAGCTAACATTAGTTAGCTGCGTAGCTAGGGGTCCGTACTAGCTATGTAGCTAGGGGTCCCTGGTTGTGGCATATATTTTTAAATGGGGGTCCACGGGTTATTATAATTTGGGGGTCCTTGATATGAAAAGGTTTGTGATCGGTGGATAGCTAGATCAGTGGTTCTCAAACTTTTTCACGTCAAAGTCATCATGTAGATCTGATTGTTTCACCGTGTTATGCGAAACGTAATGCCTCAACTCTCAGTCGTCAAGGTGGGGGGTCCCCAGTTAAATATGATTATTTTCGGGTTTGCAGCCTTAAAAGGTTGAGAACCCCCTATAGTAGGGGGAAATAAGGGTTGAACCATTACGCGTTGGATTCAAGCACCACATTTGGTAGAGATGTCCCTTGGGTCATCCTAAAACATCCTAGAAGAGGTGCCCAAAAAAATCTTAAACAGGAAGTGAGTTATGGACAAAATTCAAAATGGCCGTCTAAATTGTTGACCGTTGACTCAAAAGACACCAAAAGAATCTCCAAAAAGCATGAAATTTGGTACACATGTCCCTTGCGTCATCCTAAAACATCCTAGAAGGGGTGCCCACCAAAATCTTAAACAGGAAGTGAGTTATGGACAAAATTCAAAATGGCCGTCTAAACTGTTGACCGTTGACTCAAAAGACACCAAAAGATTCTCCAAAAAGTAAAAGATTTGGCACACATGTCCCTTTGGTCATCCTAAGACATCCTAGAAGGGGTGCCCAAAGAAATCTTAAACAGGAAGTGAATTAATGTCAAATTTGAAAATGGCCGCCTACAGTGTTGGCTATTGCCTCAAAAACCTATAGAATCTCATAGAGGCATACACTTTGGCATATGTGTCCCTTGGGTCATCCTAAGACAACCTAGAAGGGGTGCCCAAAAAAATGAGAAACAGGAATTGAGTTACAGACAAAACACCTACAGTATTGGCGATTTACTCAAAAGACAACTTAAGAATCTCATAAGAGCAAAAAACTGGGCACAAATGTCCCTTGTGTCATCCTAACACATACTAGTAGGGTTTTCCAAAATAATCTGAAACAGGAAGTGAGTTATTGACTAATTTAAAATGGCCACCTACAGTGTTGACAGATGAAGCAAAGACACCTTAATGAATGTCATAAAGGCATGAAATGTGGTACAAATGTCCCTTGAGTCTTGAGTGATCTTAACGTATCCTACAAGGGGTGCCCAATTAAGTTTTAAACAGAAAGTGAGTTTTTGTCTGACCATGACCATGCACCTAAAGCAGTTGACACAAAAGAAAACATAAAGGGAAATTATTTGGCATGTACTGTACATTAAGTGTTCCTTATTATATCCCAGAAGGGGTTATTTATTTGTTTGGGAAGGGACCATATTGAAGAAATGTGGCTGTTTAAACAGTTGACAACTGCACAGTCTGCATAAACCTGGTGTATTTTCAAGTCTACTTTCTGTGTACGTCATCTCCCCCTTCTCCGCTCCCTCCACTGGCTCCATGTTGCTGCCCGCACAGAGTAAACACTGATGCTGTCCTTCAAAGCAGCCAAAAGTATGGCACCTTCAATCCTCCATGCCTTCAAAACATGATCGAACCCTACATCTTTGGCAGCCTCTAGCTAGCAAGAGCGTCCATAGGTGTCCATGAATCAGCAACTCATCCATATTTTTCAGGAGATGGTAGAGATTGCAGGTTTCTGGACCAAATGCCAGATTGGTAAACTGCTCGATTTGAATGTTGTAGCAGTGCAACCTGTAGGAATGGTTTCCATTGAGAGACAATTTTGAGCTAACAGGTCCCTCCTTATCATTGACATTTTCAATGTCAGTTGTCTTGTCATACAGAACACAGGTGTATATTTTAAGCACTGTAAAACTGTTTGATTTCTGGGTGAACGCTTCAAAAGGATTAACCATACAAATAAATAACCCCTTCTAGGATAATAAGCAGTACTCAATATGTACCAACGTATATAGGCTTTTATGAAGTCCCTTTTTGGGCAACCCTTGTAGGATGTGTCGAGATCACCCAAGGGACATTTGTACCACATTGCATGCTTTTATGAGATTCTTTAGGTGTCTTTGCTTCATCTGTCAACACTGTATGCGGCCATTTTTTGATTTAGTCAATAACTCACTTCCTGTTTCAGATTATTTTGGGCACCCCTTCTAGGATGTCTTAGGATAACCCAAGGGACATGTATGCCAAATTGTATGCTTTTATGAGATTCTTTAGTTGTCTTTTGAGTAAATCGCCAATACTGTAGGCGGCCATTTTCAATTTTGACAGTAACTAACTTCCTGTTTCAGATTTCTTTGGGCACCCCTTCTAGGATGTCTTAGGATGACCCAAGGGACATGTGTGCCAAATCTTATACTTTTTGGAGATTCTTTTGGTGTCTTTTGAGTCAACGGTCAACAGTTTAGACGGCCATTTAGAATTTTGTCCATAACTCACTTACTGTTTAAGATTGTTGTGTGCACCCCTTCTAGGATGTTGTAGGATGACCAAAGGGACATGTGTAACAAATTTCATGCTTTTTGGAGATTATTTTGGTGTCTTTTGGGTCAACGGTCAACAGTTTAGGCGGCCATTTTTAATTTTGGCCATAACTCACTTCCTGTTTAAGATTTTTTTGGGCACCCCTTCTAGGATGTTTTAGGAAGACCCAAGGGACATGTGTACCAAATTTGGTGCTTGTATCCAACGCGTAATGGTTTGGCCATTTTTTGCCCTTATTTCCCCCTACTACTATGGACCCCCATTTAATGGCATTTCAATCTCTGTGACACATATTTCTATTGTAAAATCAATGTTATCAGTGTACAAATGAAACCACGCTATTCCATTTGTACACTCAGAGTTATAGACCCATTGGTTCATAATATCCTATCCCTCATTTAGCTGGGGGTCCCCGGACCCCATTTTGAGAACTAATGAGCTATATATAGCTTATGTTAGTTGGGGGAATTTGGTTGTTGTGCAAGTTGATTGACACAGTGTGTCGGAGGATTTAAGTGTTTCGGCTTCTTATTCCCAGAGTCAAGACAGCATCAGGAAGAGCCAGAGGCAACAGTCGAGATCTGCAGCTGGGAGGTCAACTGTGGCTCCAGTAAGATCTACAGCTGGGAGGTCTGTCAGTGGGAAGAATGACGTCGTCTTTGACCAAGATTCACAGTATGACAGCGACACAACATCCATAGTATGCATGAGTGGTAGAAACAGTACTACAATGTTTTGCTCGTAAAAGTATACACCGACACGGAGCTAGAAAGGTTTTGGCGTGGGGGAAAACAACGCACTTTCCCCCATATAGTTAGTACAGCGTACATCGTAAACTATATTTTAAATCAAATTCAGAGCGCTTTTTTTGAATGATAGAAACATTGAAAGCCAAGAATAATCCATCAGAAGGATATCTGAAACACAATTGTTCACTCGCCCTCGGAATGGTGACTTATTATTAAGATAATGAGACTATAATAGCCACCTTGTATTATAATAGCCAACTCCTATCCAGATTCCTGCTGCCTCCTCAAAACCGAGCGGACAATGCCTAAGAGCTGCTGTGTTGCTTTCTGCACGAACAAGCAACACAGCAACAAGCTCAAGAATCACAAATTAAAGTTTATACGTTTGCCAAACAAAGCAACCCAACTTGCGAGAAGGACAAAGTGGTTACAAGCCATCCACCGAGAGGATACATCTGGCCGCCTGTGGAACCCTACTTCACAACATGTTTATGTCTGCAGTCTCCACTTTGTTACCGGTAAGTTTGTAAATGCCAAAAATGCATTTAGCTTCTTGTATCTGTAACAAATATAACGTTGTTAGTGCTCTTGATTATTCAGAGCGTAATGATACGTTCAGCCTGGCTCGCAACATCCTAGGAGCCTACAGTAGCCTTTCCTCATTCATTGACAACACGGTTATACAACAGAGAACAACAGTGTCAGCTTCCACTGTATTGCCTATAATCAGTAGTTTACAAATGTTAACACAAGGCCGGGGAACATTGTATATATTTTTCAATAATGGTTAAATTAACACTGCGGATTTTGCAGCAACTAGGATGCTAATGAAAATAATGATGGCATCAAAGTTGTTTGCAGCTATTGTATAGCTCCCTCCCTACGCATATTTTGCCATGGATTTATTATTACATATCCCTTAATTTATACCACTAGTACTGTGTGGTACTCAAAGTGGATCAAAGGACCTTCAGACGTCCGTTTAAGATGGTCCAAAATGGACCCTAATGTGCCATTCCCACTGGGCACAACTATAACGATACCTAAATAGTTCACCATACTTTTTTTCTTTTTGTGTGAATGGCCATTTATAGTTCTGTAACTGAGTTTGTACAAATGGAACCATTTGTACAGGGGGGTCCTTGAAAATTAAATGTTTGAGAACCACTGTTCTAGGGGACTCTTGATGTGTAAGGTAAATCAGTGTCATATTCTGAAGAGAACCAGGAAATTGGGTGTTATGAACAAAATAGGAATATTATAATAAACAAATCTAAAACTTGCCATGGACAATTACAAGTCTTGCCACACGGACACATTTGCCCTGTATGGACATTGATGACCCCTGCTGGGTATTCATGACCAAGTTTAACCTGTTTGACCTCTTTCCCTAGGTTCGCCAAATGAGGACAAAACACATCCAGACTACATACCTTCACTGTTCCCCAATGGAGGAAATTCACAATCGTCTTCATTATCAAAAGTTATAAGGGTAAACCGCAGGAGGAAACGTGAGCTGCTGAGACCTGTGTCTCAGGCTGATGCTGTCAGAACCACTCCCACAGCCCAGCAAGCCAACCCAGAACCTTCTCCAGAGCCTTCTCCAGAGCATGAAGAATTGGACCATTCAGAAACCCCAGGCCCAGTCCCTCTTTACGATTTCGAGAATAATTTGGAGAAGCAGCTCCATGAGGAGATCTACAATTTAAGGAGAGAGGGATGAGGCGAGGAAGGAAAGGGATGAATTGACCAGGCAGGTGCAACTGCTCAAATTCTCAGCAAACTCTGTCAGAGATGATGACACTGCATGTAAGACCATGACAGGCCTGTCATGGATACTGTTTGAGTCTCTTCACCAATTCCCGGTACAGTTCCTGAAGCCCAGGGCACACGGACAGTTCAAGTGGCCAACAGAGGACCAGTTGTTTTTTACATTGGTAAAACTGCGGCAGAACCCATCAAACTATTTGATTTGCCGTGTTTTACGCCTGGCAGAAAGTACCCACCTCGACATGTTCTCCCAATGGCTGGATCTAATGTATGCTAAACTGGCGTTTTTGGTTGCCTGGCCTGACAGAGACTGTATCAGGAACACATACCAGCTCCAGTTGTTCTGCAGTACCCTCGACTGACGTCCATCATTGACTGCTTTGAAATTAGAATTGAACACTCCAAGAAATTGAAAACAAGGTAATATATTGTTTGCTTCTTACAAAAATCCATACTAGTTTTAGTGCATTGAAACTGTTGTTTTCCTTCACTTTTTGAGTAATACTGTTCTGGCTTATTGGGTCTTTCCAACAAGAAAATAGAGCCGCACACTGTATTTGCTTTAGTAGTGTGTGTGTGTGTGTGTGTGTGTGTGTGTGTGTGTGTGTGTGTGTGTGTGTGTCACACACAGACCTCTCGAAGTACAATCAGTGAGAAGCGGATACCTGCCCTAGTCAGCAAGATCAAAGGCACCATTCAAACTAAACTGGAGACAGTGGAGAGCCAGCCATCTGTGTCAGTTACAGCTGATATCTGGTCGGATCGCAAGCTACGCTCTTTCCGTCCATGTGCGCTGCAAGTCAGATGGTCAGTACACACTTGAATCCTACCTGCTGGACTGCAAACGTTTCAGAGGCAAGCACAGTGGAGAGAGAATTGCTTCTACCTTTGAAGAGATCACTGAAGAATATGGTATCCGTCAGATCAGCTATATCATAACGGATAATGCAGCCAATATGAAATGTGCTTTCAAGGTTCAGTTTCCACACCAGCAAGAGCAGCATAGTGACAGTGAGACTGAGAGTGAGGAGGAAGACCTGACAAAGGAGGATAAAATGAGTCATTCAGTGGAAGATGCAGAGCTACCCTGGTCCAGAGCTGAACGTCTGTCCTGTTTTGTCCACTCGTTGCAGTTAGTGGTTAATGATGGCTTGAAAGAGGTTAAAGCCATCTCTCTGGCCATCGCCAAATCAACACAGTTAACAAGCACATTGCATCGTAGCTCACAGTTTAAGGATAAGTTTGAGGAGGTGTTTGGTGCCAACAAGACTCTTCCAGCTGCAAACAATACTCGCTGGAACAGCACTTTCAAGCAAGTCCAGGCTCTGACCACTTTGGACCATAAAGCCCTCACAGACATGTGTAAAGAAGACTTTTTTAGCAGCCGTGAGTGGAACCAATTAAAAGAGCTGACTACGATTCTGACACCATTTTCTGAGGCAACTGACCAGATAGAAATAATACGGGCAGTTGACAGTTTGCCATGGTTACTCATTGAAGTTGAATCTCCATATATGGAGATAACCTAAGCATCACACTAAGTCTGACCTCACCAGCCCATATTTGGGCATGAGCAACTTATGTCTCCATATATGGAGATATGATGACATCACACAGTCCTCAGCTGATGATGTGGCGTGATGTCATACACTACACAAACGAGCCCTACAGTATAAAGGGGCAATTCTTGCCAGGAAAGAAGCATTTCTTCGACTCAGACCTTATCGCCAGGGTTGGCTTATAGCAGCTGTCGGTAGGACCATATATGGATTCTGTTAGTGTGGATCTCCTAACAGGGCATCATCTGGGATACAATCCCTTTTATGCCCATATATGGAGATCCCTAACAGAATCCCTTTTATGCCCATATATGGAGATCCCTAACAGAATCCCTTTTATGCCCATATATGGAGATCCCTAACAGAATCCCTTGTATGCCCATATATGGAGATCCCTAACAGAATCCCTTTTATGCCCATATATGGAGATCCCTAACAGAATCCCTTTTATGCCCATATATTATGGAGAAATCCCTGCTCTGAGTATCTGACATCAGTGTGATGTCACCTGTTTATGCCCATATATGGAGATCCCTGCTCTGCGTATCTGGTTGCTATGGTAAACAGTTGGTTGCTAGGGTAAAAAACCATGGTTGCTATGGTAAACAGTTGGTTGCTAGGGTAAACAGTTGGTTGCTAGGGTAAAACCATGGTTGCTAAGGTGGTTGCTAACGTACACTAACAGACCAGCAACAACAGACTGTTGCCACAGCAACGTACACAAAGGTTTGTGTACACATGTGGTGTGATGTCATACTGATGCGGAGATATGAGCAGGGCAAAGGTGTGACGTGTGACCGACGGACGGCCGGTGGAGGTTTTCATAGTAAACTGCTCCCTGACGGTCGCAATCAGAACCGCCACATCTTGTCCGTAGACGTCCGTCCGTCTGGGCGTGTACACTTTTTTACGGTCTATGGGTTTGTCGCTCTAACATTATGCTCTGACATCACTGTGATGTCACACTAACAGAATCCCTTTTATGCCCATATATGGAGTTCCCTGATGTCATCAATATTAAGCCCATATCTAACAGGACTTCATATGGGAATGCCCATATATGGAGGCCACATACCACGAGAAAATAACTTCTGGGAACTCAGATTGTACCACACTAACAGAATCCATATATGGCCAAGACAGATGGCCAAGACAGCCCATATCTCTCAGATGTCATAGACATCATAATGAATAACTGAGTAAGCATGTTTGGGCTCTCACAAGATATCTCCATATACAGGACATGGATCTGTCCATATGGGTACCAGGGGTCTCCATACAGTATATGGGTAACTGGTCCGATATACATCACTGACCACTTTATTGCTGCTTGCATATTATTATATAATTTCACAGGTTATAGATGACAGGCAGCTAATACAAGCTTGAAATACAAATAAACAGCCTTTGAAAAACTTCTTAGTTCTTGGTCTTGGCCTTGAGCTCTAGAGGCAAATAAGGTCACTTATCGTTGTGACCTGGTCGCCTAACTGACGACAAGGACCACCAGAGTCCTCAGGCTCTGGTAGCAGAGCTGGTCCAAACTTCTTATAAGGAGGTCTCTGTATAGATGCGATACTACTAATATATTCATCTTCTGGCCTCTTTGGTTTTCGAATGGCTTTGCCTTCAAAGTATGTAAATATCCATCCATCCATCTTCAACCGCTTATCCGGATTCGGGTGGTGAGGGTAACAGTTACAACTGAGACTTCCAGATTTCCATATCCCGAGCAACTTCTGAGGCGTTCCGAAGGCAGTTTGGAGATATAATCCTTCCATCTGGTCTTTGGTCTGCCACGGGGTCTCCTCCCAGTAGGACGTGCATCGAGGACCTTCTTAAGAAGGCGCTTGGGGGGCATCCGTACTAGATGCCTGAACTCCTTTCCAAGTGTAGAAGCTGAGGTTCTACTCCAAGTCTCTCTCGGGTGATTGAACTTCTCACCCTATCTCTAAGGGAGATACCAGCCACCCGTCTGAGAAAGCCCATTTCGGCTGCTTGCACCCGCAACCTTATACTTTCGGTCATGACCCAGACTTCATGACCATGGGTGAGAGTAGGACCGAAGATTGCTCGGTAGACAGAGAGCTTTGCCTTCTGGCTTAACTCTTTTTTCCTTCACAGTGCGATTTAGCGACTGCAAAACCGCTCCTGCTGCTCCGATTCTCAGGCTGATCTCCTTCTCCGTCTTCCCCTTTCTCTCATTCAAAGAATCTAAATATGACTTCTATATATTACTATATACAGGCATGCAAACGTGTAGCTTTTCGGCGAAAATTGCCGTTTTGAATCCAAATTGATCGTTTGTGTGATTCGTTCAGATTCGATGTAAAAATATTTGGGGGGGGTGGGGGGGTGTCATGTCATCTAGGCTGCGTTGAGCGGCAGTGAGAAGAGGAGCGCTTTTTTCTCCTCTTGGCTCCGTCCAGTTTGTCAGTGCAGTAGTGGTGAAGGTGGCTGGGGGATATGGTCGTTTTATATTTGAACAAATCAAGCGTTCGCTTTCTCTTGCCTGTGACGTCAACGCCCATGCTTGACTGTGTCCGGTGCCTGCAGCCGTGCAGCGCTGGACGGAGCGCTCAGCCAGTCTGCATACAGTCAGTCACAGACGGAGCGGAGCTCAAATGGAGCACATAGTAAATAAACTTGGCTAGGTTGTCGTCGTTGATAGATAGTGTGGTGTAGTTGTGGATTGGACTTTTTAATTCGCTTGTATCGCGATGCGGTCGCTATTCTGCATCAATGCGGTGACGTGACATCGATTATAGCCCACGTTTGTTGATTTTCCTCAACGGTGTTGCGATAGTTTTGCTACATGCTAACGCTAAATTAGCTCTGGTCCATAGCGTTAGCGGAGAACTCCACACGCGAGCTAATCAACGCTATCATGCCGTTCCATCTGCCCGTTCCATCTGCCTCTTAAGACAGAACAGAGATTTCTCGCATTTATTTTAAGATGATGCAGAGAGAGGGTGAGAGAAAAATGAGGCAGTCACAGACAGTTCTCAAAGCGGAGAATACAACAATCGTCTGTGGTTTTACAACACTGTTTCCCAAGCACTGGGTTGGGACCCATTTGTGGGTCGCGAAAACATTTTTATGGGTCCCTTAATGTTTGTTTTCCTAAATTTAGTTTTGTATCATTTAAAAACATTCAAAAAACATTCTCCCCCAAAAAGAATAACATTTAATGATTTAAAATAAAGAAATGTTTTTTTCCTTCTAAATTCACGAATAAATAAAATAAAAGATCTAAGAAATGATCTTAGAAAACACTGGCCTATTTAAGAAGTAAGATAGAAAATAGCTGATCTACAAGCTCACAGCATGCATTGTCTCTGTCTATGCCTGTCTATTAAAGACAAGTCCCTAAATATTATAGGTTATTCCTATAACTATATCTGTAGGCTATATTATATTTATAATTTTCTTCATTATATCTAGATAGATCAGTATGAGTATGAGTAAAGCCTCTATCAGAGTCCAGGGTGAAGAGCTATTCACTTCACTGCATTGTAGTTTTCTAGCTATCACCTAGGCTTTGTTATGTATTTTTAGGTGATAGCTACAAAACTACACCGTGGTGAAGTGAATAGCTATTCACCCTGGACTCTGTTAGAGCCTTTAGTCACTGTTTTACCCAGTTAGAATCGTGCAAATTCACCCTACCGACCCAAAAAAGGTCAAAAATTTCGCGGCGCGCTACGCGCGGCGAACAATTTCACACCAAAAAAGTTGTCACCTTTTTCACCTTGGGGCTGTTTGCATGTCTGTATATATTTTAGTAATATATTTTCCTTAAAGTCTTCTTCACCTTCTCTCTGTGGCTGTTGGTAGTCATGGCTGCCAGCTCCCACCTGATGTCATGTGGGAGTTCGGACAGCTCCAGACCATGCTGAGTGACTGCTAGCTTGCATAACATCTTCAGGCTAGTATTTAAGTCTAGGATGTACAGGTTAGCAGCAATGTGGTGTGTCTCCAGCATGATTCTCTCCAGGATGACGATAATATCTCCCACCATGTAACAGCACATCCCAGACAAGGGGCCTTTCAAGGGGTCTTTCCCCTTGGGCTTAACCTGCTTCCAGGAAAAGGTCTCTGGACTGAATTTCCACAGATCATTGAAGTATTGGTTCGGGTTCGTCTTCATGCCACCAAATATGTACAGCTCTCCATTGTTCCAGTCATCTGGGTGCGTCCTCCATACACATACATGACCTTCTCCAGGACACAGGCTGAGTGGCCGCTCCTTGCTCCTGGAATAGTCCCAGAAACATTGGGTTTGAACCAGCCGTGGGTGTCAACATCAAAGGCATAAGGCGCATTGCAGTAAGGATACCCTCCCCAGATGTAGGCAATCTCTTCTACCAGCACAGCTGTGTGGCCATTGCGCCAGGAGGGAACCTCAATGGGACTTTGTCCTCTTCCATTTGTCACCGGGGGCAGCTTCCTCCAACGCAAAAATGTGAACATTTACATCAACAAATCCCAAGTACTATGCAGAACGACCCATTTCAAGTTTTTAATGTACAACAATATTTAGAAAATAGGTCTACAAGCTGACAGTCCTCGTCCCTTATATTCCCATAGGTTATATGGAGATCTCAGTGTTTGTCAGTCCTTGTTCATTTATGCCCATATATGGACATCTCTATATCTACTGTAACAGTCCTTGTCCCTTTATGCCCATATATGGAGATCTCTTAACTGTAAGTCCTTGCCCCTTTTATGCCCATATATGGATATTCCTGATGTCATCAGTATATGAACATATATGGGCTTTCTGATATGCCCATATATGGAGATCTCTTAACTGTAAGCCCTTGTCCCTTTTATGCCCATATATGGATATCCCTGATGTCATCCGTATATGCCCATATATGGGCTTTCTAATATGCCCATATATGGAGATCTCTGTATCTCCATATATGGGTATAAAAGGATACTTCAGGTCTGACATCAGGTTTGTTTATATTGGGTTGCTAGGTTTGACATCACAAACTCTATGGGCCATCTGACCTAGAAATCTATATTTGGGCATAGATGACTCATCGTGACCTCATCACACGTCGACCGCACGTGTGACGTGCGGTCGACCGCACGTGTGACCGACGGACGGCCGGTGGAGGTTTTCATACTAAACTGCGACCTTACGGTCGCAATAATGCTGAAACAGTGACCAAATTTGGAAATGACTGACATCACAGAACACCATATATGGGCACCAGTAAGACTCCCTAATCGGGAGATAAGCGACCGTTGGTCGCTTATCTCCACAAATAGGCCAAAAGTTTGTTTTACCAATTATTACACTCTATGTGAACATTTACATCAACAAATCCCAAGTACTATGCAGAACGACCCATTTCAAGTTTTTAATGTACAACAATATTTAGAAAATAGGTTTACAAGCTGACAGTCCTCGTCCCTTATATTCCCATAGGTTATATGGAGATCTCAGTGTTTGTCAGTCCTTGTTCATTTATGCCCATATATGGACATCTCTATATCTACTGTAACAGTCCTTGTCCCTTTATGCCCATATATGGAGATCTCTTAACTGTAAGTCCTTGTCCCTTTTATGCCCATATATGGATATTCCTGATGTCATCAGTATATGAACATATATGGGCTTTCTGATATGCCCATATATGGAGATCTCTTAACTGTAAGCCCTTGTCCCTTTTATGCCAATATATGGATATCCCTGATGTCATCCGTATATGCCCATATATGGGCTTTCTAATATGCCCATATATGGAGATCTCTGTATCTCCATATATGGGTATAAAAGGATACTTCAGGTCTGACATCAGGTTTGTTTATATTGGGTTGCTAGGTTTGACATCACAAACTCTATGGGCCATCTGACCTAGAAATCTATATTTGGGCATAGATGACTCATCGTGACCTCATCACACGTCGACCGCACGTGTGATGTGCGGTCGACCGCACGTGTGACCGACGGACGGCCGGTGGAGGTTTTCATACTAAACTGCGACCTTACGGTCGCAATAAACGGGTGAAACGGAGGCCAAATTTGGAGATGACTGTCTAAAATCCTGCTATCTTATGAGCCAATACTTTCACCTCAGTACACAACACAACCACGGGCAAGGACTAGTTAGTATGTGAACGGTCACAGCTTGTTCGTATGTATCTCTCTCTCGCCTGACACTGGTTCTATGGGTTTGTCGCTCTGACATCATGCTCTGACGTCACTGTGATGTCAGGGGAACAACTCTTAACAGAATGGGTTTGCCGCTCTGACATCACGCTCTGGCTTCAATGTGATGTCAAACTAACAGATATTATATATATATTACCAGTAAGACTCCCTAATCGGGAGATAAGCGACCGTTGGTCGCTTATCTCCACAAATATCACAACCTCCACCTCTCACGTCATACGGGTAGCCATAGTTACACCTGGAATGTTGAATCTTCATATATGGAGATAACCTACGCATGGCCCTATTCTAGCGCCACCTTCAGGACGATTTTTAAAACACATTTTTGGACACTGCTCCTACAGTTTTTGCCCTAAAATCACGAATATGACTACACAGCATGTCTACACTCATGTCATCAACATGGATCAGGAAGATTTGGGAAAAACACATTTTTGCCCTATTTGTGGAGATAAGCCACCTACGGTCGCTTATCTCCCGATTAGGGAGTCTTACTGGTATGCCCATATATGGAGATCTCTGTATCTCCATATATGGGTATAAAAGGATACTTCAGGTCTGACATCAGGTTTGTTTATATTGGGTTGCTAGGTTTGACATCACAAACTCTATGGGCCATCTGACCTAGAAATCTATATTTGGGCATAGATGACTCATCGTGACCTCATCACACGTCGACCGCACGTGTGACGTGCGGTCGACCGCACGTGTGACCGACGGACGGCCGGTGGAGGTTTTCATACTAAACTGCAACCTTACGGTCGCAATTATATATATATTACCAGTAAGACTCCCTAATCGGGAGATAAGCGACCGTTGGTCGCTTATCTCCACAAATATCACAACCTCCACCTCTCACGTCATACGGGTAGCCATAGTTACACCTGGAATGTTGAATCTCCATATATGGAGATAACCTACGCATCACACAAAGTCTGACCTCACCAGCCCATACTTGGGCATGGACGACTTATATCTCCATATACGGAGATGGCCATATATGGAGATACGATGACATCACAGAGTCCACAGCTGATGATGTGGCGTGATGTCATACAATACACAAACAAGCCCTATATAAAGGGGCAATTCTCACCAGGGAAGAGAGCATTGCCTGGAATGTTGAATCTCCATATATGGAGATAACCTACGCATCACACAAAGTCTGACCTCACCAGCCCATACTTGGGCATGGACGACTTATATCTCCATATACGGAGATGGCCATATATGGAGATACGATGACATCACAGAGTCCACAGCTGATGATGTGGCGTGATGTCATACAATAAACAAACAAGCCCTATATACTGATGCGATACGATGACATCACAGAGTCCACAGCTGATGATGTGGCGTGATGTCATACAATAAACAAACAAGCCCTATATACTGATGCGGAGATATGAGCAGGGCAAAGGTGTGACGTGTGACGTGTGACCGACCGACTGACCGACGGACGGACGGCCGGTGGAGGTTTTCATAGTAAACTGCTCCCTGACGGTCGCAATAATAATTCAAACAAAAATGGCAGGGGAAAGTGGAACAGGAGAAGACCCTTTCAACCACTGTGTGTACTTCATTGCCACAATGCTGGATCCTCAGTTTGGACTTTAAATAGCTCCTTTCGGAACCACTCACTCCACGGCTATGCCGCTCCGAGATGTGGTTCCTAGTCAGAGCATGCCCAAATGAGGTATTGCAATGCCGGGGGTGGTTCGCCAGGTTATCAACCGCTCTTACCGTCACCAAGCGTTGTATCCAAAAAGCAATGGTCCTGTACCCGTCTCTTGCATCTCTACTTTTTTAGCGGCGAGGGTAATCCAAGCTTTGTGTTGAAATAATATTTTAAACACACTCACTTTGGCAGCCCGGTCTGTGTTTTCAGCTTCTCTGGCACTTCCGGAGCAGAGCAACATTACTACCTCCTGTGGTCAGATGTAGAATTGCATTTCCAATAAAATTGTTTTCCAATTAGCATCTGTCTTGTGCATCATTTCATGACATGCTTACACGCTAACTTCTTTGACACGGTCTTTTAAACTTTTACAAACATTTTCAAAGGCGGAAATTGAACGGAAGCAAATACTGAAAGCACTGGATTTGGGGGATAATATCTTTTGCAACACTTCCAACTGGTTATGGAAAAAGCGTATGCTTCGGTTTATTTGGAGACATATTTGACTTGGTAATTTAGTTGTATCCAATTTCATTTATAGCATAATAAATAAATACTATTTTGAGCATCATTACAGATCATTATGTACATCAGCTATCTATATATCTCTCAATCAATCAATCTAGGTCTTTACATCCATCCAGTCTATTTATGATTTAAATTGAGGGTTTTTATTCAACTCTCAATGACAGCTGCACCCTAGGGAAAAACACATAGCCACAGAGGAGCTTAGAAAAGAGGTTCTGGAGAACATGTCTCTCGCCCTTGAGGAAGTGGTGTGCATCACAGCATCATCTAACCGGTAATAACATGTCTGTATAAAGTCCACTGTGTTATGCATACGCTGTGTCCCTATTTGCATTACTTATACTATAATGTGTGAAATATACATATTTATAGCACCCCAATAACAGAATTATTCACACATAATTACAGTCAAAACATTGATTTCTTCATGTAGTAATAATATCCACCTGTCAATGGAGAGAAGTTCAACGAAAAACATGGCAAATGGACTGAGATGGCTGGTGGAAGATTTGAAAAAAACAGGGAGACATGCAAAAAAACAATCATCTACTGCCTGTATGTCTGCAGCAATAAACTAAAAAAGTAATCCTAACAATCAATTTGATCTATTATGCAATGCATCTCTATTTTTAACTGACTCTGACACTGATGTGTAATAACATTTTATGTCATATCTTTTCTTAAACTGAAGTACTATTGGACCAGTGGCCAAGGGATTCATGACAATCAGGAAGGCTTTGGGGCCCAGCGCCTATGTCGATGGATCTGGCCGTGTGCAAGGGAGAATCGTTGAAATTTTTCATGGCCAAACCAACAACCGCTCACGAGAGCGCATTCTTGAAACATTCAAGAGGCCTGACAGCAACCTACGTTGTGTGATAGCAACCGTGGCATTCGGGCTAGGTGTGCAAGTAAATGACATTCGCCAAGTGGTGCACTGGGGTCCATCAAAGGATGTCATGAGTTACTGGCAGGAAGTGGGAAGGTGTGCCAGGGATGGTCTCCAGGGGAAAGCCATGCTCTACATCTACCCTCAGTCAGTGAAGGCCAGGTTAATTGATAAATACATGACCGAGTTGGTTGGAGCACTGTCTAATTCACAGTGCATAAGGAAGAGAGTATTGGAGTATTTCTTCATGTCCGGCATGTAGAGGGACGAACTGACTGCGGTTTGCAACAAACCAGGTTGTTGCATTGTGTGTGACAAAAGTGGTAATTATTTATGATTTAATAAAAATGTAATTAAATGAAATTGACAAACCCAAAATGGTAGATTAAACACAGTGTAACACACCTTTTTTCATTCTCCTGTGTCACAAAGTTCCAACCGGTCATCCATGCTCTCAGCAAGGCTCAACATCCGGTGGGCCATCTTCTGAGGCTCCTGGATCTCTCGACTGTTCTTGAAGTTTGTGAAGCCCTTGTGGTGCCTACCTGGTATGTGCTCTAAGAGTCCATCCCTTTGAAATAGTGTAAGACCGATATATCGGGAACCGATTATCGGCCGCCGATATGACCTTATTTGGGCATATCGGTTTATATCGGTATCTGTGAAATTTCCCGCCGATATAAAAATAAATAAATAAAACTGGCCGCAGTGCCTGGGACTGCTGTGTGGAGTCTGTGGACTGCATTTGGAAGTGCAATGAAATACTTTGTCCAGCAGAGCGCGCCATGCACTGTTGCACACAGCTCACATTTCCTTCATAGGTCACTGAGGCTAGACCTACTCTCAACACAACACAAACAGGACACACAACAGCGACTCACTCAACGACTAAGCAAAGCGACCAGAAAGTCGGACTTTTCTTCTCCACATGTAACGGTAAGTTTAGTTCAATCTGATCACCTGATGATCTGCTGGTTCATGAAATAACGCGTTACCGTCATTGTCGTGTACACGTGTAAACTTGTATGAATTATCACGACGAGGCACATTAACCTGGCTTGTAGCCTACACAGTACACACATGGCCATATCACCGCAGACTTTGTCTCGGTAGCATTACGTGAGTTGGCGTTTGCTAAATTAATTCATGTTTTAACTTTAGCAAGAATAAAACATCCTAAGTTACGTGCCAGTGCAAACAACAATTTCCTCATGTTTGTATGCTCGTGCTATGGTCGCTGACCAGAGCTGCTGCCAGTCAACAACGGCGACTTGCATTGCTGTGTGCAACAAATGCTCAGGCACGTGCACACATACATCAAAAGGGGCTTGAGCCCCTGCCCTTTTATCCGTCTGTAAAAGGTGCCCTCTTTCGACCGAGAAGAAGGCCCCTGCCCCTTTCTAACATTCTCTGCACGTACCTGCGAATGCTGATATTTGTGCGGGGGATGGTATGCGAGAGTTTGTGAGACCTAACAAACAAACTAAATGACGAGTGCCAACGCTAAAATAGAAATGAGACTGTATTTGGGAATTGGGATACTTTAGCCTCGGAAATCCAGGCTTATTTTGGGGATACTGTGACAACAGACAAGGTAGGGGCTCCACGGTTACCGCAGCACGAGCATACAAACAAGAGGAAATTGTTGTTTGCACTGGCACGTAACTTAGGATGTTTTATTCTTGCTAAAGTTAAAACATTAATTAATTTAGCAAACGCCAACTCACGTAATGCTAACGAGACAAAGTCTGCAGACTGCGGTGATATGGCCATGTGTGTACTGTGTAGGCTACAAGCCAGGTTAATGTGCCTCGTCGTGATAATTCATACATGTTTACACGGGGCTCCACGGTTACCGCAGCAAACGTTAACGTTACGTGATTATATAATTTGATAATGCCTTGGTTTGATTTGTTTGAGATACGAGTCCCATGGTTAGAGAATAAATGGGAATATACTGTAGTAGGCTACTGTAACGTTACAATTACTGCAGTGCAAGTAGGCTGTTAGTGTTACTGTATGTATGCTTGAGTAGTGGTTCTCAAAAGTGGATTTTTCTATTTAGCGTTTTATTTGTTCTTAGTTCTTACATTAGTTTGTCTGCTATGTTTCTTTTAAAACTTAGGCATATACAATTATTTTTCTAAACGTAAAAAAAACAAAGCACCCGGTCCTCTCCAAATGCTCGAACGAGTCTAATTGGTTCCATTTTATACAGTCAGAGTTAAGGAGAGACCTTGACATTTTGAGACATTGTGCTATAAGGCATAGACCCACATGCAGATAAACACAGTAACGCCCATATTTGGCACATGCTAAATACATTCTTCTAGTCGACTCCACAGTCTGCATTGCAACTAAACTAAGTTGTCTGTTACAGTTCATTTATTTTGCATGCTAAATAAAATGCCAAACTTAAATATTTCCCCCCTTTATTACACAGATGGCTGAAAAAGGAGGGGGTCCAGCAAAGTCTGGGACTACTTCAGCAAAGGAGACAATGACACAGTGACCTGCAACACATGTGAAGCAGTGATAAGCCAGGGATCTGAAAAACTTAGCCAAAAAAACACTAGCAATATGTGGTATCACCTGGAAAAAAACACAGAGAGCTCCATGATTATGCAAAAAAAGTGTCCCCCAGTACCCACAGCGCAGCAGACCACACTACCAGATATGATTGACAAACAGATAAAATGGGAAGATGGAGACAAAAGAGCTAAGAAGATGGACAAATTAGTGATGGAGATGATAGCCACAGACCTACAGCCATATAACATGGTTGAAGGTGCTGGTTTTAAAAGGTATTCAGCTGCTATGGAGCCAAGGTACCGCCTGAAAACAGAGAAGTTCTATCGCACAACGAAGCTGCCTGAAGTGCATGGCCAACTGGTGGTGAGAATCAAAGAGCTTGTCTCTCTTGAAAATGCTGGAGAAGACATGTCATTCACAACAGACGGCTGGTCAGGGTCCACCGAGTCACTTAATGTGAAGGCAATGAAAGAACACCACAATGCCGAATACATAAGTCAGCTGTTTTTACTGATGCTGGATGAGTGGGGCATCAACCACAATCGTGTAATGCTGGTACTACGCGACAACGGGGCCAACATGGTAAAAGCCATGAGATTGATGGAAAAGCCAGACCTCGGCTGTTGTGTCCACACACTCCAACTGGTAGTAGAGGATGCCCTTGATTCACAGAGGGTTGTAGGTGATGTCATTGCCAAGCTGAAGAAGTGTGCCACCCACTTCAACCACACCATCGTTGGCAAACAGAAGCTTGCAGAAATCCAGCACACACTTGGTGCCCCTGATCATACCATCCTTCAGTCAACACCAACCAGATGGAATTCAGTCTTATGCATGCTCAGAAGAATGCTGGAGCAGAGGCAAGTGCTCACACTGTATGCTGGGGAGCACGGGCATTTTACATGCCCCACTGCGAATGAGTGGGACATCGTGGGCAAACTCGTTGACATCCTGTCTCCTATAGAATTGTTTACAAAGGACATGAGCAGGGAGGATGCCTCCATCTCATGCATCATACCCACTGTTGCAGTACTACGTCGCTACCTGGAGCAGTCACTTGGTGAAAACACAAGGCGAAACTAAACCTTCGTACAGGAAATGCTGGACAGCGTGAACAGGAGACTTGGACCTATGGAGAACGCAAGAGAAGTGATCTTGGCCTGCATATTAGATCCTCGCTACAAGCAACGCCTTCTCTCAGACACGACAATGAATAGGGCAAAGATCTGGCTACAGGAAGAGGCAGTAATAATCAGCAGCAGGCAAGGCCACACAGCAAGCAGCAGCACTCCATCCACCAGCACAGCAGCAAGCCACTCCACCAATGCAAGCAGCAGCACTCCATCCACCAGCACAGCAGCAAGCCAGTCCAGTGACTCCACCAATGCAAGCAGCAGCACTCCATCCACCAGCACAGCATCCACCAGCAGGGAGGGCCAGTGTCGGCGTCTGTTAGACACCCTGTATGATGACATGCTGAGCCAGGCAGAGCCAGAGGACCCCGAAGAAAGTCTGCCCCAGGAGCTGGAGCGGTATCTGAAAGGGAAACTTCTGGATCGGAATACAGGTTTGTTAAAACAGAGCCCCCCACCGACCACAGGCACAGAATGAACATCAGTGTTTTTTATTTGCAAAGAAATCTAATATTATTTATCATTATTTTTTATTGTTATTATTTTTTTTAATCTTCAGGTGACCCTCTGCAATGGTGGAAGAAGAACACTGGTAGCTTTCCACTGCTGTCTCCATTGGCCCGGCGTTTCCTGACTCCTCCCCCCACCTCTGTACCCAGCGAGAGGGTTTTTAGCACAATAGGCAACATCTATGAGGACCATCGGTGTAACCTGCTTGGTGAAAATGCAGAGAAGCTATGCTTCATGTATTACAACCTGCCCCTAGTTGGTTACAAGTACTAAGCAAGCTGAAGTAGACATTAGACACTGACAGCACAGATTGTTTTTTATTTGTTTTATTCTTTGTTTAATGCTGAAGTAGCCTAACACTGACAGCACTGATTTTATTTGTTTTATTCTTTAAAATAGTCAGACATTGACTGATACTGAACAGTGCACTGCACAGTACTCGGTACTGGCCATATCATTTATTTTGTATTATTTATTATTTAATCACAGACTATTTAGCTGCTAAAGTAACAGTATTTTATTTTGTGCCAAACTGATGCCAAATTGCCAAAGGTGCTGGACTGGTATTGTTGTGACTGTGTCACTTTATATTTCTAAGACAAGGTTCTATATGTCTTACTGTACATTTCTAAGACAAGGTTCTATATGTCTTACAATACATTTCTAAGACAAGGTTCTATATTTCTTACAGTACAGGGTCATCTAGGAGGCCTGTGTGTATGTTGTAATTGTTGGCAAATGGCAATGTCTGTCTCACAGGGTAATCTAGGAGGCCTGTGTATGCTGTATTGTGTTGTTACAGTGCTGTATTGTAAAATCTGTCTATTGTCTGCAGGGTAGGAGAAAGCCTAGAAGGACCTGTGAGGCTGTGAATGCCTAAAGTTACAGTACCTTGACTGACAAGTTAAAAGAAAAGTCTTTAATAAAGACATTGGTTTAAGAAAGCAGCTGACTGGATCTGTGTATGACTGTCACTGTACCTTTTCATGATCATATTGGTGCAAAACCTTTACACAGTCCACATTTTGAGTAAAAGGCCTATTTTTTGATATATGTGACTAGGTCTGGTACTTTGTTCCTTATGTCTGCATTGGTCATTTTTTTAATATATCGGTATCGTATCGGTATCGGTGATGGGCCCCCTCTCTTGTATCGGTATCGTATTATTTCAAAAATAAGTCTATCGGTCGGACACTACTTTGAAATTCTTTAACGAAATTGTCCTCTCTATACCTCTTTCTATGGAAAGAAGCATGATACTGAGAAATAACGTGACCAAGTCCAGCCTCCGAAAACAGCCTGTCCACCTCCTTTCCAAAAGAGCCAGAAAGCTCAGCACAACGGGCAATCTGCTTGTCGGTGTAATTGCCTCAGGACCTCTTTAGCATGTCTGAAAAGGTAAAGGAAACATGTTCGGTTATAGTAATCAATATCTAATGTTACATGACCACATTTAGACAATGCACAATTTAGAGTAAAAAATACCTTTGAACTTGTTCAGAAATTTGTTGACTAAACCCAGGCCCACATTGCCCTGCAAGTTGGCAACACGATTCCACAGCATCTCTTGCTGTAGCCTCTCCGGAAGGTGACCTTCAATTCCAAAAAAAAAATAATTATAATAATATGGGTAATAATATGGGTAATAATAATATATATATATTCCGCCAAAAACGTAGGAGATCCATTTTCCAGAACGCAGCCATTGCCATGCCATCCCACTCTTTGACAGCATCTTTTCGTGCCAGGTGACACAGGCCCTCCCACATCACCGCCTTGCTATAATTCTGGACAGAATCTTCATCCTGGGCGTCGTACACGCAGTCGTTTGAACAATACCATGTCCCTGTTTGACACATGTTATATGTGGTTGATTGATTCATTATTTACAGCACTTCAAATAGAAAAGTAGGCCTACTTTAAAATGATATACTGTATCCCCACCTTTGCTCTCCAGCTGCGCTTCTGGGCTTAAGCAGTCTAGGTGGTACCACTCATTTCTGCTGCATTTCTCCCGAAGCTTACATTGTACCATTGTCCCACCATGTTTTTGCAACAGAAACAGTACACATAGTTTCCATAGCCCACATTCCTCACTGCAGAACCAGTCATCCTCTGTAACAGCATCCAAGTTCGCGCATGACAGGTGGAACCAACTGTATTTACACAGGTTGCTGGAGCATTGCACCATGTCCTCCTCCTTGTCTGTTAGTTGACACAAACAATATAATTATTATAGTCAAATTATGGTTTTAAATACATATTCACAAGATGGAATAATTTTGATATAACATCTTCATTAAAGACATTACCTTCTTCACATGAGCAAAAAGGATAGATTTCACCATCATCCTCGCCCTCTACCCACTTCGTAGCAGAAACTCGTCTGACTTCGTCTTGGTTTGGTGGCATCCAAACAAGATCTACCACCTGCTGGCTGGGCAAGGTTTTTTAACCACAACAGTTGTTGCTCGACCTCGTCTGGATAGCCCATAGGTGTCTCGTCCACGTTCTTCATTCCACACATTGTGGTGGCACACAGTGTGATATAGGCAGATGTGACAAACTAAAGGGACCATATTGCAGTTACAAACAGAGCTAACAGTATGTTATAATCTGTAATTACCATTGTTAAAACATTGGACAAGATGATTAAAAGGGATAAATTGCGTTTTTAATTTGGCATTATTTTTAGAATGTTGTACCTCAATGAAGTCCCAGACATGTTGGACATTTGCCTTCACGTCCTTTTTTAGGGACTTGTGTCTAAAGAACCCCTTCAGCTTTGACATTGTCCCTCTGGAGGTTATACTTTTCTGATTGAATAGTCTGTTCATGTTGTCCTGTGTATAAAGTCCATTGGAAATTATTATTATACCGGTATTACAAACAGTCACAAGAATAGTGTAGTAGGGACAATAAGTGTGAACAAAATCAAACTATGTAGGCCTAATTAAAATATTCTTCCATCTTACCTGCAGGAGAATCATGTCCTTATGAAACTCCTGTGGAACTTCGATCAGTCCTTCTAACCGGAGTTGAGGACTGCTTCCATTTAGTCTGGCTTCTTTGCATTGGACCATGCGCTCCACACTTAGCCCATCTCCACTGCAGAGGATCGGGTAAGGTTTTCCATCAACATTTGGCACATATTTATGAAGGGAATCCATAATCTCTAGGACTCTAGGACCTAATAGCCATAGAAAAAGTAGAAGAAAAAAGGAAAATATAGAATATTAGGGCAGGAGGTATATTCTGTAATTCAAAGATTACACGTTTAGGTTGGTGATTTGTTTGGCCTGGGGAAACATTGTAGCTCAGTGGCTTAGTGACATTACCGTTACGGAGCAGATAAAAGCGCAGAACTTTTTTTGAGGCTTCTTTAGTACCTAACGATGGATTTTAGCCTTGGGTACCTAACTTTATTTTGATGTTTACCCATATAATATCCATATCAAGTTGGGCTCCCATTGACTTTCTATACAGGAGGAAAATACCCAGAAAAAAAAAAGTCTGCTTTAAGTAGGATGTGAGGGGTCTAACTAGGGGTTTGTCATGATTCTGAATCCATTGCAAGCATTTGTTTTGCACAAAAAAAAAACAAAAAAAAAAACGATGGTTTAGTGACTGAAGAGTCATCATTTTTAACAGTTTTTTGGGTGTTTTGGGGGCCATTTTCAGCCCAAGGACAGAGTTTCTCAAACTTTCAAACTACAAGATCTCCCCTTAAGGCCTCTCCATACTTTGTGTTTTCTTTTGAGTTGTGTTTTCCGACGTGCAAATTTCCGAACTCTCATTCGGTCTAATGCTTTTCAGAAGTCCCCAGGGACACCAGTAAGACTCCCTAATCGGGAGATAAGCGACCGTAGGTCACTTATCTCCACAAATAGGGCAAAAATGTGTTTTTCCAAAATCTTCCTGAGCCATGTTGATGACATGAGTGTAGACATACTGTGTAGTGATTTTCGTGATTTTAGGGCAACATCTGTAGGAGCAGTGTCCAAAAATGTGTTTTTAAAAATCAGCCTGAAGGTGGCGCTATATGGGACAGATTCATGTTGATGGGATGAGTGTAGACATATTGTGTAGCAATTTGCGTGATTTTAGGGCCAAAACTGTAGGAGTAGTGGGCAAAAATGTGTTGTAAAAATCGGCCTGAAGGTGGCGCTAGAAGAGGGCCATGTGAGAAATGAGGTGTGGGGTCTCCGCGTTGCCTTGGCGGACGAATAGGTACCGGCCCCGGCTCTCCCGGACGCTCCTAGGCCGAGTTACGGCATTTTATGTGAGCTGCAGTGGAGGGGGTCCTCCACTGGGGGCGTCACCACTTTTGCATCCGTTCTGGAGCACCAGGAGTGGGTGGTCCCCAGGAATTCCCCGTGAGCAGCCCCGTTGGGGTGGTCATTTGGTAATTTTTGCACATGTGCTCATTTTTTACACTTGGGGGTCCCCGAGGGAGCTGGGGGTCCCTGGAGCTCTGGGGGTCCTTGGAGGTTTTAGTTTGGCAGGTAAGGAGTGTGTGTGCAAAATCTGGCATGGATCGGGGCAGCGGTTGCGGAGATATGAGCAGGGCAAAAGTGTGACGGCACGTGTGACGCACGGACGGACTGACGGACGGACTGACGGACGGACTGACGGACTGACGCACAGACACCTACAGTCGCAATAATTTTATGGTCGAAAAGGACCTTTTGACCGAAATCTTCGGTTTTGGTCGAAGTATGGACAGCTCTTTACTGTACCTCTGACAGTGTACAAATGGAACCACATGAACCCTAACCACGCTTGACATGTTCTTTTTTGAGTAGATTTCCTCCCTACTTTTTTTAAGATTTATTTGGGGCTTCTGTGATATAACTGATAGGACAGTAGACTGGCTGACTGAAATGGGAGCAGAGATGGGGAGTTTGTCCGGTTGGGAACGAGTGACGCCATCAGGCATCAAAGCCTATGTGGCATGCGCTTGTACAAGTAGGACAGTAGATTTAACAAGAGGAAAAAAGTACTCACATTTTTCGTTTGTAGTAAAGGATCAATATACATAATGCAAAACGTTTTCATTTACAAGTGCAAACACAATGGATTAGCGCAATGATTCAGTTTGTTTAACTCAGCAAAACAATTGGCTGTGCAAACACAAACAAACAGCTTCTTCTTCTACAAGGGCTGCTCCCAGGTTTGACCAAACTTTCTCTTAAAAGGTGGCTTGCTTGTCACTCTTTTAGGTTTGTAATCAAACGGTTTCTAGTAGTTTTCTTATCATAAATCAGTTAACTTTTCAATTCAGTTCTGACGTTCACTCCTCTGCTCTCTCTCTCCTCTGCAGGTAATGACCGCTTCCAAACACACTCTGTCCTTAAAGGAGAAGTACGTCACTGCTACTTAAAGTACATGTACAGTTTTACTGTTGCTTCTTAACATAATAAAACCATTAACATTTTAACCCAACATATGAAGTCTGTTTTTATTCATTACTTGAGTGTTTTAATTAATTATTTATGCATTTCAATGAACTGTTCATATTTATTCATTTCTTGTAATACTTAAATGTGGGTTACAGTTAGGTTTAGGGTTAGGTTTAGGGTTAAGTGCCGTTAAGGACAGAATAGTAAATCTTCGTCCCCCAGTATCCACATTTAGTCGGGGGACTTGAGGATAATCAGTAATCAGTCTAAAAGCGCGAAATGTTGCACAGATGTAGCTCAGGGCATGCTCTAATGATTTAGCTAGGGTGCCCGAGTCGGCGACCTTCGGGGTCGCCACAGCAGCCAAATCAAGTTGGGCTCCCATTGACTTTCTATACAGGAGGAAAATACCCAGAACATTTTTTTTCTTCTGGGTATTTAAGTAGGATCTGAGGGGTCTAAGGGTTTGTCATCATGCTGAATCCATTGCAAGCATTTGTTTTGCACAAAAAACATTCCTTGGGCTAGAAATGGCATCAGAAAACGATGCATGTACGTATGTTTTCTCGTGCTAATCAGACTAAAAGCGCCAAATTTTGCACAGATGTAGCCCAGGGCATGCTGTAATGATTTAGCTAGGGCGCCCGAGTCGGCGACTTTCTGGGTCGCCACAGCTCCAGAAAACACCCAAAAAACTGTGATGACTGTGATGAAAAGTGATGACTCATCACTTTTCATCACTAAACCATCGTTTTCTTGGGCCATTTGTAGCCCAAGGAATGTTTTCTGTGCAAAACAAATGCTTGCAATGGATTCAGCATCATTACATACCCCTAATTAGACCCCTCAAATCAAACTTAAATACCCAGAAAAAAGTGTTTTTCTGGGTATTTTCCTCCTGTATAGAAAGTCAATGGGAGCCCAACTTGATTTGGCCGCTGTGGCGACCCCGAAGGTCGCCGACTCGGGCGCCTTAGCTAAATCATTAGAGCATACCCTGGGCTACATCTGTGCAAAATGTCACGCTTTTAGACTAATTAGCGCGAGATCTCCCTTAGGCCCCCGACTAATTGTCAAAGATAATACAAATTAAAATAAACGGTGGTTGGCCTTCCGCACAGTAGCTCAGTAGGTAGTAGAGCACGTAGGCCACTAAAACCAGGGCCGGGGTTCGCTTCCCACTCAGGGAAGATATTCGATTAGCTATGGGTTGATAAGCCCAAATAGGTAGTTGGGCCCAACAGGCAAAAATGTATGGGATGATTGTGTGCTGATTGGAGCATTCTGTGTCCAGGCCAGTCTGTGATGTCAGTACTATGACGTCAGAGTAGCATGTAGACAGACGGTTGGCAAACTGTGTAGTATCATTGATGTCAGCATGCAGATGGTAAGACGGGGGACAGACAGTTCACAGTAGTTATTACGGGTAGGACTGTATTGTTTGCAGTAGTTACTAGTAAGACGCCTCAGGGCAACATGCAACCTCGAGGTCGCAGTTATCCATATATGGAGACCCCTGCATGATAGTCAACAATGTTAAGTCAAAACATGCCCATATATAGGCATTACCAAATATGGACATTCCCAGATATGTCCTTATTCCTTAATATTGATGACATTTAGAAAGGGATCCCCATATATGGTCATAAAATGGATGTTAATTAGTAAAGCCAAGCAGGGCCTTGGCGAGTTAGGAGAGAGAGATATCTGCAATGAAGCAGAAAGCCAGCAACACTCCTAATTAGATGAAATCTTTTTGGTGCACGGCTCAAAATAACATGAGATACAGAAGAAGTTGCCAGCACTCAAGGAATTTCCTTTTCACAAAACATGTGAAAAGGAAATTCCTGAGTGCTGGCAACTTCTTCTGTCTCCCTTGGCGAGTTAGGGCCTGGGTTTGTAGCCTGGTACCAGCCCATAGACCTGTTTCTCTGGTCTGGAGTTGATTAAATTAATCGTCCGTTTCCCAATCCAAAATTGCGACTTCTCCAATGAGCACAGGGGTTGGGGGTGGGTTTAGTGAATAACCAATCCGCGCCTCAGACCGTTTTTCAAGCGACGTCATCATCAGAGCGTCATCATCACGCTGATCTGTAGTGATTGGTTTAGGGAAATCAAAGTATCCCCCCCCCCCCCCCCCTCCAGAAATCGCCCATAATAGGGCACAATGTCAGAATAAAGCGTGAGCTGAGTCTGAAATCAGGCTACTGGGTTTGATTCCTGGGGATCTCCATATACCGGTATGAGCATAACAGGGCCCTAACAGGGCATCATCTGGGAATGCCCATACTGTATATGGACATTTTATTTATTTTATCCTTTATCCATATATATCCAGATTGATGACATCAGAAATCTCCATATATGGGCATTAAAGGGATTTTGTTTCTAGGAATGCCCATATAGGGACTTTTTTATTTTGTGTTATCCTTTATTAATAAGTATGTGTCCATATACATACAATATATTTTATGCCCATACATGGATATCCCTATCTGAACCAGCCACACAGATATGGGCCAGCCACACAGATATGGGCCATGGCTTGGCCATCTGGCCAGTCATATATATATCGATGACATCAGGGATCTTCATATATGGGCATAAAAGGGATTCTGGGGAATACCCATATATGGACTTTTACATAGGTGATTTCACCTGTGATGTCACAGTGACAAGGGAACATAGACTGTAAAAATGTGTACTTACTGACTGACTGACACAGACAGAAGGAGACAAGCTGCAACATTTCTCATGGTTAACTGCGACCTTCGGTCGCATTTATGGGTAGGCCTGTATTGTTTGCAGTAGCCTACTTATTATGGGGTAGGCATATACTGTTTGCAGTAGTAGGCCACAAGTACACAACAACTCCCACAGTTAGAGGTGAAACACACATTTGATTGAACATTTCTGTTATGATATATATCACAAATAAAATTCCTGTAGCAGTGAAACCTTTTTTTAAATACTTTATTAGAAGTTCACTAGAGGAGAAAAGAAAGCACAGGAAAGTACAGTTCATTACAATACAAGGTGGAAAGAAGATTTGAATCCAACAAAGCACTTCCACTGGCATCCTTTGACACATTAGATACTATGCAAAACACTATGCAGAAACCAAACATATGTACAGCAAATAAATCAGAAATAAAAAGAAATTTACAAAACAGTAAAAAATCATTATACAAGATAATGACAATCGACAGAGAAATGGTCTATGGTTTAGATGTTTTTTTCCAGAGCTTAGAAGAAAAACAAATGAAGTGAGTGAGTGTGTGCATTCCCTTCCGAACTCTTATGTCCTGAAAATGTCTGGAGTCTCTCACTCGCTTAATTCTCAACAAATCTCTATGATTCAGATTTTACTCCAATCAGCAGACGTGACGGTTTAAATTCCTTGTGTCAATTGTGTTTACCATTGAAATATTTGTCTGAATAAATACAATGATTTGAGTGCCTGAAAGTTCAGCTGAAGAGTTAATGTGTAACACGGCAGCACTAATGAATAGTTTGTGATTGTCGTACAGCAAGACCTGCCATTAATTAAGACGTTCATAATAGCGCTGCATGAATCCTCAGTATCTTGACCAAGCAATTGCAACATACTTTTTAAGTAGTAAGTTGTCAAATATGTCAGTAATTTCTTTTTGTATTTAGGTTATTTCTTTTTGTATTTAGGTTATGTGTCATGTCTGCCATGTGCAACTTCAAAGCCTAAAAGCCAAACAGAAATCTAATTATCAACGACAAAAACACAATTAAATCATCCATCGCAATTACTTGAGTGACAATTCATCGTCATGCATAATGTCATATCGTGACAGCCCTATTATAGCTTGCATTTCAGACCTTGTGTGTTTTTTTAAGTCACCACAATTACCACAGCCTTTACCTTAAACTGCACAAGTAAAGGGCTTTCCCCCTGTATGTGTCCTCATGTGTGATTTCAAACTAGTATGATCAATACAGCCTTTATACATATAAAGGGTCTTTCCCCTGTATGAGTCCTCAAGTGTGTTTTCATATGACTCGTTTCACTAAAGGCTTTACCACAAACTCTACAAGTAAAGGGCTTTTCCCCTGTATGAGTCCTCATGTGTGATTTCATTTGACTCATTTCACGGCAGCCTTTACCACAGACTATACAAGTAAAGGGTTTTTCCCCTGTATGTGTCCTCATGTGTGATTTTAGTTCATTACTTCGACCACAGCCTTTACCACATACTGTACAACTTAAAGTTATACCATGTAACTTTTTTTATAAAACAAATCTTAAAATTGTCCTAACTGTTAAATCGCTAAAGTTTTAGAACCCCCACTCCGTTATTTTCAGCTTCTAAAGCCTTCTCTTTATATGTTTTCTATGATCCCTACCGGGGACCGGTTTTCGCGGAAAAATTGCGTCATCACACTACCGGCCAATCACAGCGAGGGTTATACACTGCCGGCCAATCACAGCGCATCTTGAAGTGGGGTCGCCATATTTGTAGTCGCCCGTGTGTCTCTATACTCAAAAGGTAATCTCGCCTACCAGGCAGGGTGAAGTAGTCCGTTTCTCCGGAATGCCTGAACGCACAGGAACCAGGGACCCCTCTAAAGATAGCTCTCGGCGACGTGGAGGCAGACGCGGGGGTGTGAAGGTACGAAAAACGGCCGAAAGACGCGGACGCGACCGCCGTTTGCTATAGGGCTACTGACCACTAGTTGAGCATCTTACACAGTATAGCTTTAAGTAAAGGGCTTTTCACCTGTATGTGTCCTCATGTGTGATTTTAGGTCGACACAGCCTTTACCACAAACTGTAAAGGGCTTTTCTCCTGTATGAGTCCTCGTATGTGATTTCAAATTACTCATTTGCCTAGTCTTTACCGCAAACTGTACAAGTAAAGGGCTTTTCCCCTGTATGTGTCCTCATGTGTGATTTTAACTCACCACTGGTACGAAAGGCTTTACCACAAACTGTACAAGTAACAGGTTTTTCCCCTGTATGAGTCCTCATGTGTGCTTTTAAATGACAACCTTTACCAAAGCCTTTACCACAAACTGTACACATAAAGTGTTTTTCCCTGGTATGCGTCCTCATGTGTTCTTTTAATGTATATCTTCGGCTAAAGGTGTTACCACAAACTGTACAATTAAAGGGTTTTTCCCCCGTATGAATCCTCATGTGTACTTTTAAATCACGATTATCACCAAAGCCTTTAGCACAAACTGTACAATTAAAGGGTTTTTCTCCTGTATGTGTCCTCATGTGTACTTTTAAATGACCACTGTGACCACAGTCTTTACCACAAACCATACAAGTAAAGGGTTTTTTTCCCCGTATGAGTTCTCATGTGTGATTTTAACTCAACACTTCGACCAAAGCCTTTAGCACATACTGTACAACTTAAGTAAAGGGTGTTTCACCTGTTTGTGTCCTCATGTGTGATTTTAGGTCGACACAGCCTTTACCACAAACTGTACAAGTAAAGGGTTTTCCCCCTGTATGAGTCCTCATGTGTACTTTTAAATCACAACTCTTACCAAAGCCTTTAGCACAAACAGTACAAGTAAAGGGCTTTTCCCCTGTATGAATCCTTGTGTGTTGTTTCTGTTAATGCGATCTGAATGTGCATCGGCAATGTGGACAATAAAGACAGTTCAGAGTGGTTTAGAGGAACAAACAAGATGTATTGGTACCAAGGAAACAAGACGTAAATACAGCAGTTAACAGCAGTTAATGCAATCGGAAAAGACCCGTCAAGTTCTCAGAGCTCTGATTTGTATCAGTTCTTATAGATAGAGTGATCCCTCCTCCAACAGGTGGTCAAAGATGGGAACACATCACTAGGTTATAACTATACATAGCAAAGACTTTTGTCATCTCCTTTTAGCTACCAGCTGCACCTTTTGGCTACCAGCTGCACTGATGGGTCACGAGAACCAACTTAAAAACAGCTACTGTACAACAACATGCTATGACATACAGAATGTTAACAGCTGAAACAAACAAGGCACTGTGTGACAAGAATATATATGAACATGATTTAAGTTTAGAATGTTAACAGCTGAAACAAACAAGGTACTGTGTGACCAGAATATATATATGCACATGATTTAAGCTTCTACACATAACAAATGAACATCTGCTGTATGTTCATTTATAATGCCCAACCAGAAACTCCACTCATGAAACACACAATTTGGTTCTTTACATTGTTTTAGCCTACATCATTCAAACTTCCTTGACATTTCAAGTTACTACTTTTAGCAAAGACTTTACCACAAACTGTACAAGCAAAGGGTTTTTCCCCTGTATGAATCCTCATGTGTGCTTTTAAGTCACCACTGGTAATGCAGCCTTTGCCACATACTGTACAAGTAAAGGGTTTTTCCCCTGTATGAACAACTGTGTGCCTCTTCAAATTTTCCTTGCGATTAAACATTTTTCCACACTCTGTACAACTAAAACCTTTCTTCCCTGTGTGGCTCTGCGTGGAGTGAGTTTGTTTTGACGATGGCACGTCCAGAGACAGCTTGTTGCTTACAGACAATGTTTGTCCTTCCACATTTTGTGTCTTGTGTGAATCCAGTGTGTTTACAACCGACTGACCCTCCCTGGTCTTCTCCTGTTCATCACAGTCTTCAGTGACATCAGATTGAGAACAGTGTGAAGAGAGGTGCTGGTCATCACTAGTTGGTTGTGATGTTTCACAGTCCTCTACATCAGCTTGTGTTTTCATGTGTTCAGTTGAGGTGCTGGCCACAGCCTCTGTCTCTCTGTTTTCATCATCACCTTCACTTCTCACTGCTAGTAATGTCAACGATGACCCTACGTGTGTCCTAGTGTGTGTTTCTAGATTTGGAGATTGGGTAAAGCTTTTGCTACAAACTGAACTAGCAAAGGGCTTTTCCTCTGTATGTGTCCTCATGTGTTTTATCAATAGATATTTATATTTAAAGTTTTCCCTACATACTGAACAACTAATTGACTTTTTCTCCTTATGAAACCTCATGTGTATTATCATATCTTGTTTTTGGTTAAATCTTTTGTTACAAACTGAACAAACAAATTCCCCTGTATGAGTCCTCATGTGTTTTTTCAGATCACCCATGGAACCAGAGACTTGGCCACACACTGTAGAACCAAAGCTTTTCTTTCCCCTTTTTAGTCTGTCTAAAACAGACTGATCCCACTTGTCACTGTCTTCAGCATCAGAGTCAGAATGGTGTGAAGAGAGGAGCTGGTCACTGCTAGTTGGTTGTGATGTTCCACAGTCCTCTACATCAGCTTGTGTTTTCATGTGTTCAGTTGAGGTGCTGGCTACAGCCTCTGTCTCTCTGTTTTCATCATCACCTTCACTTTTCACTGCTAGTAATGCCAATGTTGATCCATCAGCTTCCTCTTGTAGTAGCTCCTCCTGTTCCTCTTTAATCTGTGGAGGTTGTGGTCCCTCTTGTTCCAGCTCCTCTTTACACACAGGGAGGGGCAGGATTTTAGAGAATTAGAGAAAAAAAAAACATTAAAGTTTTGAACTCTGGATTATTTCACACACGTTTCCTGTGTTTTATAGCTTTGGTAGTTGACCGTCAGGTCTAAATACATTTTCCATTTCCAAACCACAAGTCTATTCATTCATTTTTTTTTTTTAAGAAAAAGGTGTATATGTGTACATTCTAATTTATCAGAGAGAGAGAGAGAGAGAGAGAGAGAGAGAGAGAGAGAGAGAGAGAGAGAGAGCATGAAACGTACTGTTGTCCAGGTGGTTTTCGGGTTCCTGTTTAACAGAAACACTCCAACTCATCTTCATCTTCAGGCTGGACTCTGCACACTGGTCTGCAATGAAAGAATATAATAATATAATTAGGACTTTGATATGACATGAGTAAGGACTTACCAGTGCTCTACGATGCATTACCAGACCTGCCAACCTGTACACATTTTGCGTAGTAAGCACACATTTTTAGTCTCTGTACGCAGGTACGCTTTAACCAATGATCTCTACGCAATTTCGTGGCATGGGTGCGGTAAAACAATTAACCCAAAAACAAATAAAAGAGAGAGAGAAATTCCTGCCTACAACCAAATGTTTACCTTTTGTGCCTGCCACCTCATCCACCTGGCTGCAGAGAGGGCATCCAGAGAACTTTCTATTAATATTGAAGACTTCCTCATCACTATATACTACTATTTGGACAAGAGCAGCAAGCGAAAGTCCAATCTACGGGACGTACAAGTCATGTATGATGGTGTAGTGAGGAAGATCCTCAAGATGGTGTCCACAAGATGGCTGTGTCTGGGGCAGTGTGTGGACCGTCTTCTCGATCGATGGGATCCTCTCACGGTCTTCTTTGGAAACGAGGTGGAAGCAGGGAAAGCAGGGCTCCATCTACAACCCAAAACGTAAAGCTACATCAGTCTCCACCAGTGTGCCATCTTCAAGGCAGCCCAATGTGAGACACGAGAGACGCTTGTTTTTTTTTTGTTTACCACACACACACACACACACACACACACACACACACACACACACACACACACACACACACACACACACACACACACACACACTCTCACTCTTACTTTACTTTTAACTGTACCTTTGTAACCTTAACTGCTGTGCTGCCTGCCTCTGGGCGACTATTTTTCCTTGTGGGATAATAAAGCTATCTATCTATCTTAGGTCTCCAGCCGTAACCCGCCCTTGGTTTCACCTCCTGGCCCCAAGCCTAAATCGACCACTACTATGCCAGCTTCAATGCAGCCCAAGATGAGACGCTTAAGTAGCACTGTAGTCTACCCATAATAACTACAGTGCATATTCTGCATACAGAATAATCCAAATAACCTTTTCCTCAATATGAAAATAATTTACTATGACTGCTTTGAATCATGTCACACATCACACATAGTTTGTTGACTACTTTTCATACAGTGAAATGTTTTCCTCTTGGGTAAATTGGGTAAATTCCTCTTTTGTTGTTTGTTTTTTCCTTCTTTTGTATTACACAGGTCATAAAAGACCTTAAATTGTCACTTCACTGTTCCGAACCAACCAACATTTTTTCCCACCCAGTGCCGATACCTATAAGCTGTAATACTGGGAGCTACTCTCCCTCTGCCAACCTAGGAAGAACAACAGACTAATGCACGAGGAGTCCAAGCCGCTTCTTTTGATATATATATATATACTGTATATACTGTATATATATATATATATATATATATATATATATATATATATATATATATATATATATATATATATACTGTATATACTGTATATATATATATATATATATATATATATATATATATATATATATATATATATATATATATATTTGGCTGCACAGATAATGAAATAATTGTTACATTCATGCCAAGCTATTTGAATTGCAATTGAATTGAGCAACTATAGATGGCAATTTGTAACTGGCCCCTGTAAAGCCTGCTTACTGTACTTAATACTACTCGTATATATATTGTGAATATTATTGGGTATATATTTTTTTGTCATTCAATGTCTTGATGGATTGAATACAAAGGACCCCAATGGAAATAAGAAAGGAGGGAGAGAGGAGCACTCGTCAACAAACAAAGTTCCAATACTAGTCCTGGGTGCACGACTCGGGGAGCAAAAAAAAGATGCCAGCACTCACTTTAGTCTCCTTGCATTTTTATTTAATTATTGCCCCAGCAGCAGCAATCGCGGACGTTTCGACCCTCTTGGGCCTTCCTCAGCATGTATCTGAGGTATATTACAATGTGTGTCACTTATAAAGAGGACCTGGCTGTTGCACACAAAACGGTCTGAGCTAACACATGAAACATCCGTCTTCTAGATCAATACATTTTTCACATTCACAAATCCAACAAAAATAAAATACAAATTCAAATACATATTTAGAAACATATTTTTAGAAAACCCATATTTAGAAAAAACATTATTTAGAAAACACATATTAAGAAAACAAACCTTGTATGTGCAGGTCCCAAACCCCTCTATAAAAGACAGACTCAGACTGTTATACACAGGTAATACACAGGTAAGGTATTTTAAAAAAAACAAGTTCTAGCAACACTATTGTGTTGTTTAATAATAAACACATACTCAGTACAGTGATGGGCAGTTTTCTTGTAGTTTTGGAGACCCACTGACAGAGTAATTAAACCTCCCAAGCTCTAAAGTAGTAAACAAGTCAATCTAGTAAATCAACAAATAATCATAAGCATCCCAAGAGTAATTCTTCATTAAGCCCTTTCGGGTACTCAGTTTGTAAGGAGTGAATCCACCATGCCTCTCTCTGTAAAAGCAATTTCTCACGATCCCCTCCTCTTTTTAAGGGGTGTACGACCTCTATCCCTTGAAACCTCAGGTCGCAGACTTTATGTTCCACAAAATTGAAATGTCTCGCCACGGGTGATTTCTCATCATTATTTCTAATGTTACTTTTGTGTTCAGAAATCCTGATTTTAATTTATCTCTTAGTTTTCCCCACGTAACACAAGCCGCATGGGCATTTCAACAAGTACACCACACATTTTGTTTTACAGGTGATAATACCTTTAACATCAATTTTCTTTCCATAATATGGATGCATTACAGTGCACACAGTTGTGGCTAGGAAAGTTTCCCGTAGTTAAATCTGACATAAAATGCTTAGGAGGGACATACACGTCTGCTCTCACTAGAGTGTCCCTGACATTTTTAGCACGTTTATGTGCAAAAATGCGGGGCTCCCTAAAAACATGCCCACATTTGGGTCACTGGAGAGTACATGCCAGTTTTTTTTTGTTTTTTTTACGGCGTTCTTAATATGCATGCATAAAGGGGAAAATGTAGTGGACAAAATAATCTTCAACCCCCCACTCTTAGCTGGCTTCGGGGCCAACAAGTTAGCTCTATCTTTTACTCTAGCCTTTTTTACGTTCATATCTAGTATTTTATCACTATAACCTTTGGTTTTAAACCGCTCACACAGATCTTTTGCTTGCCTGTCAAAGGCTCCCTCTGAGCTACAAACCTCTTTGTTCTAAGCAACTGATTATATGGAAGACTGCGCTTTAGCCTCAAAGGGTGGTAACTTGAAAAATGTACCGGTAAATAGTTATTTATATCTGTCTGCTTTCTGTAGACTGAAGTAGCCAACTCTAGTTGGTCTCTCTGAACCAGAACATCCAGGAAAGACACTGACTCTCTACTACTGTATTCTAAGGTAAAAGCAATTGATTGCATTTGGAGTTAATATACACCTTGAATTCCTCCAAATGTTGGACTGACCCAGAACAAATGAAAAACACATCGTCAATATATCTGAACCAACATTTCAGCCAAGGAAAGAAATGGGTTGTTATTATATACAAAATCCTGCTCGAATTTACCCATAAATAAGTTTGCATAGTTTGGAGAGCATGGACTGCCCAATACTGACTCCTTGCCTCTGTAGAAAATATGAGTTCTCAAATTTAAAATAATTCTTGTTCAGTACCAATTCACCCTTTGTCAAGTCCCGCCTGTTGTCTCGCTCCTCTTCACACCCATTGGTTGCTGTGTCTTGGTGGGACATTCGGTGGGACACTCCATCCACTACCATTTTAATTCAGTTGCTTCGTATTGTTATTCTGTGTATTCAATTCACATTTCAAACTTGGTTTTGGTGAAATGGAGCTATAGCTAGATATAGGTCGAACCGGATGTTTTTGTACCATAAAGTCATGTTCGTTCTTAGAAATTAGTTTAGCTTCCAAAGCTTTTGTCAGAAAAGACTGGATTTCTTGGGAAAACTTAGCTGTAGGATCTGAGCTCAAAGGAGTATAAAATACAACATTACTCAGTTGTCTCATGATTTCAGTCCTACAAGAGGTTTTATTCATTAACACAATGGCTCCCCCTTGTCTGCATTTCTTATAACAATCGTATCATCTTTAGCTAATTCATTCAACGCTTGTCTCTCTTGAACAGTTATATTAGAGTGGATATTATCAAGTTCGTTAGAATTTAACACAGCAAAAGCATCCTGTTCAACAAGTCTGCAATACGTGGCCACAGAGTGATTAAAGGTCGGAGGAATAAAGGTACTTTTAGGTTTCAGTTCTCTCACGATACTTTCAGAGCCCCTCGGCTCTTCCCCTTGGCTAGCATGAAGTCCATGGTTAGTGTGTGGAGCCTCTTTTGCAAAAAAGGCTCTCAGCTTAATGGACCTAAAAAAATTGAAAAGTTCCACTCTTGTTTGAAATGAGTCGGCTTTCCTAAAAGGAACGAACAAAAGGCCTTTAGATAGTATAGTAGTTTCTTCTTCAGTTAATAGTCTATTCGACAAGTTAATCACGTTGCTCTCACCCTGCCCCCCCCAGGATCCTCTGCCTACCTTGTCTCTTACCCCCTCTGTGGGTTTACCGGTGTCTCTTTCGGCTGGTTTGAATCCCGCTCTGGGTGGCCCCTGGAAAAGGAGCAGGTCCGAGCCTCCTCCTGTTGTCAACTCTTCGTCTCTGGCTGTTACTTGTCGAGGGTGTCCCTGCGATATTTCGACAGTTTGACTTCCTTGAGCTACTGCTCATAGGTCGCCACCAGCGTCGTACATTCTTCTTCGATTTATTTTAGTTGTTGAGAGTTCATAATACCTTTCATTTCAGATCTTAATTTTCAGCTAATTCAGTGCGGGACGACTTCAGCTTGTTGTTGGTGAACTCTATCAACAGTAGTATCAGGTCTAGCGAGCATTTGTTTAACACCTCGCACCACCTTTTGCAGAGTTGTTCGTTCTGTCTGCCCAGAGTAGGTTCTTTGATGATCCGAAGACCTCTCGGTATCCGTTTGTTTCTCCAGTACTGCGACAACGTTGAGCCGTGCAGGTTCAATCGGGTTTCTTTTTGTAGAAGTTGTTTCAGGCGCCTAGACGCCGTTGCCACAGAGACCCCCCCGAGAAGG
This sequence comes from Nannobrachium achirus, assembly GCF_963921795.1. Taxonomy (NCBI): domain Eukaryota; kingdom Metazoa; phylum Chordata; class Actinopteri; order Myctophiformes; family Myctophidae; genus Nannobrachium; species Nannobrachium achirus. Next base: position 68,131,698 of record NC_137818.1, on the reverse strand, counting down.
GTCTCGACAATAGGAAACAGAATACTGTCGGAATCTGAGTCGGAATATGCAAAGGTGGAAGCCATCGCTTCGGTGAGCTTGTCGATTTCCTGGTAAGCCATACTGCTAGCTGCTGGGGACTAAGGGCTGTGCGTCACTCCATAATCAGGACATTTTAAAGGAGGGAGAGAGGAGCACTCGTCAAACAAACAAAGTTCCTAATACTAATCTTGGGTGCACGGCTCAGGGAGCAAATGTACTTTAGAAAAAATGCCAGCGCTCACTTTAGTCTCCTTGCATTTTTATTTAATTATTGCCCCAGCAGCAGCAATCGCGGACATTTCGACCCTCTCGGGCCTTCCTCAGCATGTATCTGAGGTATATTAGGCCTACAATGTGTGTCACTTATAAAGAGGACCTGGCTGTTGCACACAAAACGGTCCGAGCTAACACATGAAACATATTTCATGTGTTACTTACATATAAATGTAAGTAATATAATATATGTCATATTTAGATTCTTTGAATGAGAGAAAGGGGAAGACAGCAGGAGCGGTTTTGCAGTCGCTAAATCGCACTTTTGTGAAGAAAAAAGAGTTGAGCCGGAAGGCAAAGCTCTCTGTCTACCGAGTAATCTTCGTTCCTGCTCTCAACTATGGTCATGAAGTGTGGGTCATGAACGAAAGTATAAGGTTGCGGGTGCTGGTATCTCCCTTAGAGATAGGGTGAGAAGTGCAGTCACCCGAGAGAGACTTGGAGAAGAACCGCAGCTTCTACACTTCGAAAGGAGTTCGGGAATCTAGTACGGATGCCCCCCAAGCACCTTCCTAGGAAGGTCCTCGATGCACATCCCACTGGGAGGAGACCCCATGGAAGACCAAAGACCAGATGGAAGGATTATATCTCCAAACTGGCTTCGGAACGCCTCGGAAGTTGCTCGGAATAGGAAATCTGGAAGTCTCAGTTGGAAGTGTAACCCCTGCGACCCGATTCCGGATAAGCGGTTGAAGATGGATGGATGGATATTTAGATACTTTGAGACCTTATAAGAAGTTTGGACCAGCTCTGCTACCAGAGCCTGTCGTCAGTTAGACCAGTGGTCCTCAACCTTTTCTGGCCGTGACCCCCAAAATAATCATATTTTAACTGGGGACCCCCCACCCTGACGAGCACTAAGAGTTGAGACATTACATTTTGTATAACACGGTTCTATTGTGAAAATAGCAGATCTACAAGGCGTTGTGAACGTGTAGATCGGCTATTTCCACATTTTCTGCCTCTAATGTTTGACAATTTGGCCCATGTTTAATTTGTCATTTTAGATGTATTAAAAAGTCCTTCAATTGTCACTTTAGAAATGTTCAGATACCCTCTACACACTTAAACTTTATGTTGGTTTGTATACTGTTGAGTGACAAAACAATGTTGCACATTAAGGTAATCATCTGGAGACCCCCCAAAATAATTTGGTGACCCCCCTGGGGGTCCCGACCCACAGGTTGAGAACCACTGAGTTAGACAACCAAGTCACAACGATAAGTGACCTTATTTACTTCTAGAGCTTAAGGCCAAGATTAAGACCACACCATCTCCCAGGCCATAGAGCTCAAACCCATGAGATCATCAGCCAAGGCCTTGGTCTGGGCCGCCAAAGACTACTCAGAGGGCGAGGGCCAAGTAGAACAGCTGGCAGCTATGTTCAAGACCACTGACTTGACTGAATCTTTCAGGAAGACCTTCTGTAAGTGCCCGAAGAGCATGGGCCAGCAGGCGCCGGAAACACAGACCCTGAATCGAAGTGTTTCATTGGTCTAGTTAAGTCATGTTATCATCATTAGTGACATCATAATTTTTTTTCAAAAGCTGTTTATTTGTATTTTAAACTTGTATTAGTTGCCTATCATTTATAACCTGTAAGATTTTCCACAGTCTGTCTAAAAGTGTGGTTATTTTATCGCTTATCAGTGATATTCATCTAATACAATTTTGAAATTCAAATTCAATTGCGGTTTGCACCGCTCAATAATTTTTTATGACGTATTTTATGCGGCCTAAACGCGTTCTAAATCAGGGTGAACCAATCGGGTGCCTCTGTGCCTATGACATCATGGACAGATCAACAGAATCGAAGTGTTTCATTGGTCTAGCTAACTCATGTCATCATCATTTGTGACATCATAGTTTTGGTAAAAAAGCGGTCTAAAAAAACACGTTTTTAAGCTTTTTATTATTAAACAACACTATTGTGTTGTTTAATAATAAACACATACTCAGTACAGAGAGAGGCAGTTTTCTTGTAGTTTTGTGACCCACTCACAGATAGTGTGGGGATTTAAGGGGAACAAATGCAATTTTGTCTTAAAGCGCCAAATTTTACACAGATGTAGCTCAGGGCTTGCTCTAATGATTTAGCTAGGGCGCCCGAGTCTGCGACCTTCGGCGTCGCCACAGCGGCCAAATCAAGTTGGGCTCCCATTGACTTTCTATACAGGAGGAAAATACCCAGAAAAAGATTTTTTTTCTGGGTATTTAAGTAGGATCTGAGGGGTCTAACCAGGGGTTTGTCATGATGCTGAATCCATTGCCCCGAGTCTGTGACATTCGGGGTCGCCTCAGCGGCCAAATCAAGTTGGGCTCCCATCGACTTTAGTGATGAAAAGTGACGAGTCATCACTTTTCAGAGTTTTGTTGGGTGCTGTGGCGACCCCGAAGGTCGCCGACTCGGGCGCCCTAGCTAAATCATTAGAGCATGCCCTGAGCTACATCTGTGCAAAATTTTGCACTTTTAGACTGATTAGCACGAGAGAAAAAAACCCTAAGGCCTCCGACTAACATGAATACTCACCCGTACGTGTATTGTTTTCTGAGGCCATTTCTAGCCCACGGAATGTTTTTTGTGCAAAACAAATGCCTGCAATGGATTCAGCATCATGACAAACCTAGACCCCTCAGATCCTCCTTAAATACCCAGAAAAAATGTTTTTTTCTGGGTATTTTCCTCCTGTATAGAAAGTCAATGGGAGCCCAACTTGATTTGGCCGCTGTGGCGACCCGGAGGTCGCAGACTCGGGCGCCCTAGCTAAATCATTAGAGCAAGCCCTGGGCTACATCTGTGCAAAATTTGGCGCATTAAGACAAAATTGCACGAAATTAGAATTTGCTCCCCTTAAAGGCCCAGTTCAGGGAATTAAGCTATTTCTTTATAGACACATTTTATATGTAGAATATTCATTTCTGAAACACTGTTAAAGAAATTGGAACTTTATATTGCAGCATTGTGATATAAGACTGCTTTACGTTTTTTAATCATAACTGGGGTGTCATATTTTAATGCTTGTCACCGTGGTGCGCAATCTGCGCATCACGGTGATAATAATGAATTAATTACTTTTGATAGGCTACTGAATAGCCTATATGAGATCAGTTACTAGGCAACTTCCCTTCTTCCTGCTAGCCTGGACGCTAAACGCTAACGTCCCCCCCCCCCCCCCCCCCCACACACACACACACACACACACACACACACACACACACACACACAGCACCCACACGCGGCGCGTGCCTCCATGCCTCCAGCCCTCCACCATAGCCTCCACAGTCCACACTCCACAGAGTTTAGCTGCTGCTAGCTAGCATTAGCCACGTTCAGAAAGTCTCTCTCTCTCTCTCTCCCTCTCCCCATCGCGTCTCCCTCTGTGTGTGTGTGTGTGTGTGTGTGTGTGTGTGTGTGTGTGTGTGTGTGCGCGCGCACGCTGCACGTCCTGTGACGACAAATCACTGGAGTGATGGAAAAAGTACTCAAATATTTACTTGAGTAAAAGTATCACTACTACTGCAAACGTTTTCAAATGTATCAAGTATTTTGAAAATAGCAGATCTACAAGCTTGACACATTGTGAGCTTTTTACTTTTCTTTTTTAATTTGAAAATAATAATAATAATAATAATACTCAAGTAAAGACAAAGTACCTGAGTACAAAGTACTTGAGTAAATGTACTTAGTTACTTTCTTTTTGAGTAAATGTACTTTAGTACCTTTTTTTTTTTTTTTTAACATCACTGAAAACCAAAGCAGAAACCTCTGTGAATGGGCGTGGCTTCATACTGTTCATAGGCCACGCCCCTACAGCCCTAGGCAGAAAGGACAGAAACATATGTATTGGATTTGACACATTTTGAAACGTAATTTTTAAAACTTTTCGATGTTTTTCATCATTCAAATTTTGTCTGTTGGTTAATAATACATTACTCTGTTGTTTGACAAACTGGGAATACCCTTGTTATCATCTTTATTTGACTGAACAGTCCCTTTAAGGCCCCACACTAAGAGTAATTAAACCTCCCAAGCTCCAACGTAGTAAACAAGTCAATCTAGTAAATCAACAAATAATCATAAGAAGCATCCCAAGAGTAATTCTTCATTAAGCCCTTTCGGGTACTCAGTTTGTAAGGAGTGAATCCACCATGCCTCTCTCTGTAAAAGTAATTTCTCACGATCCCCTCCTCTTTTTATCTTTTTTATCGTGAGAAATTGCATAAAATGGCAGAAAGGCATGGTGGATTCACTCCTTACAAACTGAATACCCGAAAGGGCTTAATGAAGAATTACTCTTGGGATGCTTCTCATGATTGTGCCTGGCTGCACTGGACGGCCAGCAGCACTGTCTTGCAATGCCGCCTCTCCCGCTTTGTGGAGTGTCTGGTGTGGAAGAGGAGATCTCCCCAAACGCGTACGTGGGTCCAAAGTGCCGACACGAAGAGCCGCCTGCTCTCCAGCGCCCACTAGAGTCTGAAAATGGCGCCTTTTGAAGCCGTTTTGAGCGCCTGGCCGCACTGGACGGCCTGCAGCAGTTGCAATGCCGCCTCTCCCGCTTACTCCAGGGCTCCACTGGCAGCGTCGCGTTGCTCGGCGTCTTGACGGCGTCACATTGACGTCCGACCGGCTCCACCGCAGCGCATCGGCTGTGAGGCTATTCATTCTATGGCCAATATAGCCCATTTCCAAAACAACATGAAAATCACTTTCAAACAGGTATAAAACTATTTGTGACCTGAATGTGAACTATATCGCACACTATGTTCAGCAGAGAGCAGCAATGCACTTTATCCACTTTATTTTGTCATGATTATAGCCTGTTGTACATCATTTTATCAAAGTAGACCGCTGTAATTACATAAAAAAATATGCTAGGATTTTTGGGACATCTAGTCACCCTTGTGAATGGATAGCCAACAGCAGAAACGCACGTACAGTATATAGCCTACATTTAAATGTAAGATAGGCCAGTCTTACTGTTACGTTCAAAAACAGCTATATTATAATAATACAATACTATTAACCATTTACCATTAAAGGAATTTATATATATGTCTGTTGTATAATTATTCTTATATAAACCCAAATGGAAAAGGGGGACCTTTGTTGCCGGACAACGCCAGTTGGATTCTAACCAACAAACCATTAAAGGTTTAACACCACTAAGCTAGACACAGGTTCGTAATTAATACCAGGTAGGAGAGCAATAGTTGGGCACGAACACCCTGGAGAGACCGACACCACACAGTTTGTTCAGGGGGGTACAAAAGTACAAAATGTTTATTCTCTAAAATTACAGCGGCCTCTATCACGCCATCAGAACAATAAAACCAAAAGAAAAACCTAAATATCTAAAAGGCGCCGCTAAACTAACAAAACAATTAAGATCATTTATTAATGGTTAAAATATTATGTTCAATTCGACTAGTAAAGTGCAAGATGGGTCGCTCTACTAGTGTTCGTTATTTAACGAGTGAATATAGCCAGCGGGTGAACAGCAGGGAGCCAAGGTAGCCACACAGCTCAGCAGTACATCATACGTCGTCTCCTGTAACACACAAAAGGGAGGCCGCCAGCTTATATGGTCACAGGTGCGGCATTGATCGTCCTAGGAGTACGGTGTTTAACTTCATGTGTCGCGATGGAAAGTCACTTACGCACCAGGGAAGCGACGGCTTCCCTGTGAGTGATGTAGACAGTGATCGAGTTATTCCCACAGAGCTATTTTCGGCGGCGGCGGAAAAAAATCGGCGGGTAATTGCGGATATAAAGTCGCCTAAAACGGGTACTTTCCTATATTAAATCATATTAAATCGGGTATTTCGCGGATATAAAGTCGGCTAAAACGGGTATTTCCTATATTAAATCATATTTTTCCTTTCACAATATTAATTCGGGCTTCACATTGGCTATGTTGACAACTCCAGGCAGTCTTTTCTGTTCATATTAACTCACCATTATTGCTCAGCCTCCAGTTCCCAATTCCTCCATCTGATGATCTGAGCTCTGAGCCATCCAGCCAAAAGTTCCCGTTCTGGTAGCATAAAGTCGGCTAAAATGGGTATTTTTCTTTCTCAAAACAAGGCGGGTCGGGTTCATATTTATTTACTAAAAAAAACATTGTCACGGGCACAGGCACACTAAGGCTACAGTCTTGCTAAGACAGCGTTGTTTTGTTTGGTTGTTTTGTCTTTTGTTGCTGTCCGGCGTGTCCGCCTTCCTTTGCCGTCCGGGCCGTGGCTAGAAGTGCAAAGACTCGATGCTGTGGTTCCTAGCTTAGCCTATGCCCAGGCCATGGCGAGACCACGCAGCTGGGTAGGTCTGCATCCAGGGCCTCCTCGGCCCTGGGGGAAAGGTAGGAACCATTGCAGCGAGTGTGTTATAACCCGGACGGTAAAGGAAGACTCACACCCCACATTAAATGCGCCTGATTTATAATAATAAAATGAATAGTAGGATTAAACGGTGTGATGTCATTGTTCAGTCTTACTGTCTAACATGTTTATTTAGTATATCTAGTTAACATAAATAATATAAATTCTTCCAATGGAACATAAAAAATAAAAAAAAACGAGAAAAAAAAAAAAAAAAAACACACTTAGAAAAAAAGAGACCCCAAAGGGGGTTGTTGACTATGGGGTCCCAGACTTTAACTATGGGAGCTAAGACCCCACTGGCACCCACGTAACTCGAACTCTGGATGTAGACGTGCGACACACGCAGGACCGCTTCTCCGTCTGTCTCTGGTTCGCCTCTCTCACCGGCTCGCCTCTCTCTCTCCGTCTGTCTCTCACACCAGCGGTTCAGGTAGTCGTCTCTCCACCTCTCTCCGTTCTCTCACCAGCGGGCCAGGCACCGGTTCGCCTCTCTCACCGGCGTGCCAGTATCTCCGTTCACTGTAACTATAAAGTTCACACAATGTCTCTCACTTAGCGTAGCATAGCTACTTTGCTCAGTCCCACAAGTCTTTCGGCTCTCTCACAGCACGTTTGTGCTCTCCCCCTGCTCAACCTGAATGAAAGCCTGCTGCACATTCATATACCCAGTGGGCTCCGCCCAGCTGCTTTGGTTGGCCAGCGGTGACATCAGCCCTCGCTGCATTGGTCGAGTCCTCTCTGCTAATTATCTTATCAAGTGTCCTCATTCACTTAAAGTTCCACAGTCCATTCAGAAAAAGGAGAATATGGTTAGGGGGAAAGGAAATTATTTCAACATAATACCATAACGAAAATACAATGTGTTTAAATAAAAGAAACAAAAAAGAAAACTGTAGTTAAAGGAATAATACAAAAAATGAAAAATAACACACCTTCCTTTCATCCCCATCACATAAATATAGCCTACAATGCATTTATTCATATTTTATACATGACTGGACGTTGTGGACGCCGTAAAAAAAATTAACCGGGGCGATTTTCGAGTTTGGACGCCGTCACTGGAGCGTCCGACGTTGACGTTACCGTCGGCAGTGGAGCACCCTTCATTGATTAAAACGGGAGCGTTCCTAGCGTTGACGTTGACGCGACGCTCGGCGCGCCCGGTGGAGCCGGGGGGTTAGCGGAGAGTGTGGTGTGGAAGAGGAGATCTCCCCGAACGTGTGTGTGGGTCCTGAGTGCCAACATGAAGAGCCGCCTGCTGTCCAGCTAGAGTCTGAAAATGGCTCTTTTTGAGGCCGCACTGGATGGCCAGTAGCACTTGCAATGCCGCCTCTCTCGCTTAGCGGAGAGTGTGGTGTGGAAGAGGAGGTCTCCCCGAACGCATGCATGGGTCCAAAGTGCCGACACGAAGAGTTGTCTCCTGTCCAGTGTCCAATTTGTAAAGGCTATGCACTCCATTGAACAGCATTTATCCATTTATATATATTTTTTTTATTAAACCTTTTTTTATATCCAGAAACATAATTAGCATTGTGTATTTTCGTTTAAATGCTTAATCTATATTTTGAATGTGCATATCTTGGGAAAATGTATAGTTTTTCAAAAACAAAAAAATGCAATTTCCTCAGGGGTACTCTTATTTTGAAGAGATCGTCAACCGGAAGTCTTATTGCTGCTCTGTTAATGCTGCTCACTTGACATAGGCTACGGAGGGAACATATGCACTCAGTCTCAGTCCTTTTTCTCCTGGGAAATGTAGTTGAAACAAAGGTGAGTGTATGTTTGTATCTGTGGGGATGATGGATGTCTGCCGTGTGTCTAAATATAGTCCATATTAGAGACTGCTTTCATTGTTTACAATGTTGCTCCACGTTAGCATGCTAGCTAGCTAGCGAACTGTTGTTTCTTGTTTTGTTGCCTGGTGTCTGCATTATGTAAAGACGTCACGGAGTTAACACACCAACGTCTGATAGATTGATTGGCGGGCAGATCTTTGTTGGTGTGTTTTATTATTGTACTTATTTTATGTTTGTATATCACTGAGCTGATGTTAGCTGGCTATTAGGATAAACTATCTCCACTTGTGTGTGTGTGTGTGTGTGTGTGTGTGTGTGCGCGCGTCCGTGCGTGCGTGCGTGCGTGTGAGTGATTAATTGATTACTATATTGATTAGGCCTACTTTAACAGACATTTGCATTGGAAAAGTACAGGACAGTTCAGATAAAATAGTTACTAAAAGGATTTAAACAACAATGAAGCACAATGGCTTGTTGTCTGTGACAACATGATGGGCGCAGCAAAACCGTGCAGACACACTCCAGGGGTGCCAGAGCAGAACCTTTGCCCCACGTAATTCACGTGGGCCTGTTAACCCATTCAGGCCTAGAATTATTGACTGCTTTAACCAGTGAAAAATAGCAGATATACAAGCTCACAGCGCGGCACCGAGTGCCGCGCTGCGAGCTTGTAGATCTGCTATTTTTGAAAAAGTCGTGAAAATGTGTACAAATCTTTGAATATATGTATTTTCAAAGCGAATGTTTGTAACTCAAATTTTGCTTCTGGGTGGTCCCTGGAACTAGATATTTTGAGATGGGTGTCCGTGGCCAAATAAATATCATTTTGGGGGTCCTTCACATGAAAAATGATGAGAACCACTGACATAGTAGTCTCTCGAGAACAGACTGACTGTGAAAAGGACCTTTTCTTTGACGATGGCTGGCCAGATTGCTGACATAGAAACATTGGGTTTTACAAGAAATCTTAGAAGGATTCAAAAGACACTTATAGAATCGGGTCAAAATTCAGATTTTCACGATTTTTCAAAAATAGCAGATCTACAAGCGTGAGCTATAAACTAGCCCTTACCCGTGCGATGATATGAGCTCCGAAATGTTGTGCAGTAGTGATGTGCGGCCCGACCCGGTGCCCCTCCCGCCCGCCAACCCGCCCGGTCAAGGTTTCAGACTCAATTGGCGGGCGGGCGGGTTATCACCACTCATGTGCAAAAAATAAATAAGAATAATCACCTGTTCTTATTTGCCTTTTATTCTTAATAAGAGTAGGCCTATAAGCAGGCATTGACACTAAGGCTTGCCCACCTGCCCCCGGCAGGTAAATAAAATGACAGGGCAGGTGAAGTTGGCTTTCAGGTTGCCCGACAGGGCAAGTGCTCATTTGAGAGGGGACACAAATGTCTATAAACACAACACAAGATATCTGTCTAAACACCTGAACATGGCCAGTGCGCTGTGTCTTCTGGTCTGTGGAATGTAAAATAAGAGCTCTATTTACCTATAATGTGCTGTTTTTACTGTTGCTACATTTAAAAATATAAAATAACAAGTGTGAAACCATAGACATATTCAATCATAGCTAAAGTATTTGGATTTGGAGGTATTGAGGTATGACATTTTATCGCACAGCCCCAGAAAGTAAAGAAATAAGTGTTAAATTGAGCGGTAATTAAAATCGCACCTATCATTTTATAATGGACGATTTACTTTTCGGGCAAGTGGGCATTACCTTCGGGCAAGTAGAACATGACCTGTACTTGCCCGATGGGCAAGTGCCTCTGAGACCTTAGTGTCAACCCCTGATAAGAATAAGAATACAACTAGTGTTGCCCGATCACGTGATCGGATCGGCCGCCGATATGGCCGTTTTTAAAAGATCGGAGATCGGGGGAAAAAAATCGAAAAAAAAAAAAAGTTTTTTTTTTTTTTTTTTTTTTTTTTCCAAAAAAATATTTTCTGGGAGTACTGAAAGTTACAGGTAAGGTGAAGGCAATTATGTCTCTCTGCACTGTCAACTAGCTCAGTGGTTCTCAACCTGTGGGTCGGGACCCCCAGGGGGGTCCTCAAATTATTTTGGGGGGGTCCCCAGATGATTAACTTAATGTGCAACATTGTTTTCTCTCTCAACAGTAAACAAATCAACATAAAGTTTAAGTGTATAGAGGGTATCTGCACATTTCGAAAGTGAAAAATTAAGGACTTTTTAATACCTCTAAAATGACAAATTAAACATTGGCCAAATTGTCAAATATTAAAGCCAGAAATTGTGAAAATAGCCGATCTACATGCTCACAACTCCTCGCGTTGCGAGGCGTTGTGAGCATGTAGATCTGCTATTTTCACAATAGAACCGTGTTATACAAAATATACTTCCTCAACTCTTCAGGGTCGGGGGTCCCCAGTTAAAATATGATTATTTTGGGGGTCACGGCCTGAAAAGGTTGAGAACCAAGTGATAGAATGAATAGAATTTTTTTTTCTTCTTAATGCCTTGCCAAAAGATCGGATCGGGAAAGATCGGGATCGAATCGGAAGCAATAATATTTGATCGGTATCGGATCGGGAGCAAAAAAACCCTGATCGGGGCATCCCTAAAACGAGCGAGCGAGTTTTAAAATGCACCGAACCCTAACCCTAACCCTAACGTTTCTCCTTCTCTCCTTGGTGCGAGGACCGTCCCAATTCCGCTCCTGTTGGGCCCGCGAACCACATTTTGCCAACATTTGACACAACGTGAGCACAGCAGAGAAGATGCACAAACAATTCAGCGCGTGTCGCTGATCAGGATTTCACTTAAATGTCTCTGTCATCCACACAAGTCCGTTTATAAATACTTTGTGTCGGTTAAGTTATATAACCAGCCAGTCAACGGATACGATTTGAAACACAACTTAAGCAAGTGAGACAGATTTTTTTGACTGAATGAACCAACCACGCTCACCTCGAGTCGCTTGGACTCGCTCCCATCTCTCTAATCTGGTGATTCATCAATAACCAACAGGATTTAATATTGTCCGTCTTTTGCTGTCTGTTTAAAGTGCGAGGCGCTGTATAAATATGATTGACACAAAACCTGAAATGCCATTCTTACTCCGACGATGCCCCCGCAAAGAATGAACTTGTCTTTTAGGCTAAACCCCAATTTGAACAACACGTTTGTTTATTTAGCCCATGACAATATTGTGTTACTGTAAACCTTTCTGTAAAGCGACTTTGGGTACTTAGAAGAGCCGTATATAAAGATGAGCTATTGTGGAGATGATATACCATCTTTTTTTTAAATGCGTGTTGCGGGGCTGGCGGATTCGTTGATTTATATATTGTTCTGTGGCGCGGGCGGGCGGGTTACGTTCCGTACGGGCTGTGGGCCGTGCGGGTTGTGGGCCGTGCGGGTTATGAAAAAAAACCTGACCCGCACATCACTAATGTGCAGTGTGTATGTTGTGTGCACTGTGCACACAGTTTATGACGGATGGAAAGTAACTTCAACTGGTGCTTGCATGATAATATGTAGGAGCATCAATGTAAGAAACACCTGTTTTGTTTAATAGCTATAGAGATACTGTGAACCCATCTGCTTCATTTTTGGACAAAATCTGTTGGAGTACTGTTCAAAAATGTGTTTTTCTCAAACCCGCTTCCTGGTGGCGCTGTAACAGGCCTAGACAGACAGACACTAAAGCTGTGTAACACCCCTCCGCCCGCACGCAACACACACACACACACACACACACACACACACACACACACACACACACACACACACACACACACACACACACACACAGACACAGATACACACACATTTTGGTTAAAATTTTGCCTCATGCTGAATGCAGAATATATATGCCTCATGCTAGATGCAGAATAGATGTACCATAAAAATGCTAATATACAGCATACGATTTGTGAAAGTGACAAACAGGCTTCGCAGTTATGTCAGGTGTGTTCATATGCTAATGGTCATGGGGAGTCAGATCAATTGCTCCAGCCACCGAGGAGATACAGTCGGACAGACAGACAGACAGACAGACACTCTGAGAATTATATGTTTGATGATACACTTAGGTGACATCAGATATTAATTATATACATATATAAAAAAGTATAAAATGGAAGGGGGAACAAATGTTTGTTTCAATATGACCACGAGGGACCATTTCCTTCTCATTGTAAACAGTCAATCCCAGAACCAATGTTGTTGTTAATCTTTGTTTTGCTCTCTCTCTCTCTCTCTCTCTCTCTCTCTCTCTCTCTCTCTCTCTCTCTCTCTCTCTCTTCCAGAGCGGAGACAGTGCACAACCTCTCCAGGGGAACAGCATTCAAGAAACTCCAACTCAACGCGTGTTGTTTGTTTTCAGTAACCGTTGAGCGTAATGGTGGATTTGTTGATCTCATAAAGGAGGTAAAATGAGTCAAATGGAGTCTGTACAGCTGAAGATAAATGAACACATGATGTCGGTGGGAGAGGAGATATTGTTTGTTTTGGAGAAACAGCAGTGTGGTGCTGATGTTTGTAGTGTGACGCTTAATGTCAGAGTGTTTGTGTTGGAGCGCCTTAGTGCGGCTGCAGAGTTCATTTGTAACCTCTTCCAGAGAGAGATGGAGACACAAAACAAACTGCTGGACATTGACTTTGATGTGGACATCCATCCTTACACTGCAGGTTGGTAAACACATGGTTGGATTATGTTATACACTGGCTGTGTGTGTGTGTGTGTGTGTGTGTGTGTGTGTGTGTGTGTGTGTGTGTGTGTGTGTGTGTGTGTGTGTGTGTGTGTGTGTGTGTGTGTGTGTGTGTGTGTGTGTGTGTGTGTGTGTGTTAAAGTTGTTGGCGCTAAGCAGAGAATTTCTATTTTGAATATTCAGAATCGATATCACAAACGTACTTAACACTAAAAACCTGATGCACACAGTCAGTCTCAATGTAGAGACAGACAGGACACTGCATGTTAAATCCTGGCCCCAGATTACTGCATAAATCCCTAGTGCTAGATGCTGCCATGGGTTATGATCTGCTGTTATATAGTTAGTTGGCTTTTAATTAATTAATTCATTAAAACGTTTGAAGACATCTGTGCTCCTATAATTTGTGCTGCTGCACATCACATACAATGTTTGAACTGAAGTAGTGATGGACGTTGGTGAATGATTCCTTCAAAATGATTCCAGTGACTTTTACGGCATCAATATCAATGGCCAGCAATTTCTCATTTCATACATGTTCTACTTTATAGGAAAAACTGTAGTGTGAGATGATTTGTTAGACACGCTCACACGGACAGACAGACGCAGACCTGCCAACCCATACACATTTTGCGTAGTAAGCACGCATTTTAAGGCTCTGTACGCAGGTACTCTATTTCCCCTCATTGCTACGCAACTTCGGAGGATGGGCGCGACGTGGTATAACAGCACATTCTGCAGCAGCAAACGAGGCGAAGATTTTTGCAACCTGCCGTGTAGTTCCTCCCAGGCACCACTTGAATGGTGTGTGAATGGGGCGCATGGCGCTGGGGAGCACTAGAACAGAAGATGTGCTCGTTTTTTTCGGCAGAAGAAGAATTGAACCGGATGCCATGAGTTTGTTTTGGTTTTCAGCGCGGTGCAGCATGTACACTTACGCTACTCATCATAGAGTTAATAAGAAGCTACTCATTTCATAGCTATCGCCGCCCGGTTTGTACAACGGTGATATTAATCCGATTCATTTATAAAGAAGATAAACAGAGAATGGCCGTGTTGTGCGAGTCGTCGGAGTTGCCCCCACCAATGCTGCCGTGCAACGAGTAGTAGTCTGACTAACAGGTAATATATTAAGATAACACTCAGCTGAGGTGAATTCACATGTCAGCAGCCACGATGGTGAGAATGAAATGGTTGTTATGTTGTTGTCGCTCCTCTCCGCGATGCGACCGCGGTTTTAATCAAGTGAATCAATAATATTATACTATTAAACTGCGGTCGCCTCCGCGACAGCTTGTTGTGTATGAAGCCTGTGTTATACTTCGTCATACGACGGTGTTGCACGTGAGCGAAGTCGGGAAATGTCAAAACTTGTGACCAGGTACAATGAACTGTAGTAATAGATAATTGACCATGATCAGGCTTTAGAGTAAAGATCCAAAATAAAATACTGGGCTCCCTGTTCCACTATCTCTATTGTCAAAAACATTAAAGGTGAACAAGTTATTTATCACCTGTGAATATATGAAGACATTAAAGGGCCTACACCATGCTTTTAAAACTATATTTTTTGTATAAATATATGCTCAAAATTGAGTCTTAGACAGGTTTTAACCCTCAACAAACACTCTGACCATTCCTTTTGTTTGTTCTAGCTCTACTATAATGAGGCTCTCCAGCTGCAATACCAAAACGGCCTCTGTTTGCTCAGGGGCGCATCTAGTGGGGTTTTTCCACTGGAAAAAAAAAGGTTTTATGGAAAAAGATTTTTTTTTTTCTTTTTTTAAACGGGAATCCGTGTGACGTCACTCGCGTCAACTCTCAGAACAGCACTGTTCTGAGAACCCGTGGAAAGCTTTTCATCTCTGTCTTCCCAAAACCAGAGAAAGACACAATTGTCAGAAATAGGACTTTGTGAGGATAGAAGGTGCCAGTGGGACCCCCAAAAAAGGTTTTAAAATAGAAAAAGTGAAAATTCATGGTGTAGGTCCTTTAATGGTTTGTTAACAATGAGTAGCCTGTATCCTCTATGAATGAATATACAGACTAGACGGTATGTGATCTATACACAGGCCTATATATCAATTAATGAATGCAATAGAAACCTACATGAGTTGAATACTTTCAACTTCATGCAAATCATGCACAGAAAGGTGGTTTTATTTAGTAGTCAGGTTCACTATGTATTTATGTTGGATTTCTTTGGGGATTTGTAAAACTATACATTTTTGGAATCTTCAGAGCATGGGGAATCCAAAATCTTTGTTGCATTTGCACAGACACCTGCAAAGCCGCCATTTTGGACGTTCAAAATGGCCGACATAAAATACATAATTTGTGCTATCTTGGCTTCTAGACAACCTAGAAATGTAATTAAACATGCCAATCCTATATTTTCTGGGTCAAGGAATTGAATGAGTAAATGATGGGTGTAAAATGTTCCGGACCCCCACCCCCTTTCTTGAGGTTATCTATTTTGGGACCTCCCAAAACAGTACGCCAGCCAGTTAATGTCCGATTTTCATAATAGAGTTGTTTTGTAGGTTTGAAAACATCCTGAGTTCATTTATTACACTTTTAAAGCAGACCGAATAACCCTTCTGACTTTTGGTTTGGGGTCTTTCCTCACCTGGGACCCCCTAGACAGACCCCTGAGCCTATCTCAGTAATCGCTCTGCTCCTGTTCCAGAACAATGTTAAATTAGATCATGGTTGAAGCATAAAAGTTGTTGCTCTGAAAACAAAAATGAGTTGTAGTAAATACCAGGGGTCTTCCACGAGGGGTCCGGGACCCCTGGGGGGTCCTCAGAGTCCCATCAAATCTTGATGGGATCTTTTTCTTTTTTTTCTTTTTACATTTGAAACTTGTAATGTTTTCTGGGGTTATGTATTACTTTGATGGTTTATTAGTATTCACACACACACACACACACACACACACACACACACACACACACACACACACACACACACCTCTTTGTTATTGTCACCCCAAAACCCTCACCCTATCTTCTTAAAGAACCCATGGTCAATTATGCCCAAAGAGATTCACTACACTACAGTAATTTCAGACATGCAGGATCTATTAGTCTTCATCATAATCATCTTCAATGTCCAACCTAATAGCGTTGACACAGTCTCCACCATAGCATAGAGTGAAAGGCAGGTTATTTGAGCAGCTGCACCGTCCCTTGCAACCTGCTTAAAAGCTACATTGAGCTCACGTACTGCCTTTGGAGCAGGGAGGGCAAGACACCTGACTGGAACAATCTCCAATCTCTGAATTCCATCTTTTTTCTTTGATTGGTGGAAGCTCAGGGCAATTTGTCAGGTATGATTTATCCTGCATTGTGACGTAGTTGGCACAGAGGATATGGTAGCAGTGCAGCACAAGTTAAGTTGGAGGTAGCATCTCACCCTCCAAGTTATTTGACAGAAATAGTTCCCATCTGAGTAATCGCAGGGTTGTTGTTGGACCTTTTGAAATGTAAACACGGCATGCAAAATGCTTCAATGACTGCAATGTTGATGGAAGCTCACCATTAATAAGCTCAGGAGGAATGGAACCCTTGCTAATGGCTTTGTCATCATTATCAGGCTTCAAGTAGGTGTTGACCAATGTCTTTTTGGAGATTCCAACAAATGTTCTTCCCCAGTCAGCACCAGAAAGAATGTGTAGGCCAAGGAACCCTTGACATTTGTGATCGAATAACTTGAAAAAGCTTGAATACATTGATTTCCATTATTTTTTCATATCTTTGATACCTTTGACTGGTGTCGGGTGACCAAACACATACAGTATGTCTCACAAAGCACCATAAGCAGCAGAGGCAAGGACTTGATGAGGAATCAGGGTATCAGCCTCTTCATGTGTGTGCACTTCTTCAAAATCATGTCCCTTGATGAAGGTATCGTATTATGATGCCTACAATTTGTCATACCTGACAAATTGCCCTGAGCTTCCATCAATCGAAGAAAATAGATGGAATTCAGAGAGTGGAGGATATGTTCCTCCCTGCTCCAAAGGCAGTACTTGAGCTCATCAAATGTGGCTTCAAAGCAGGTTGCAAGGGTATGCTACCGGTATGGTGGAGACTGTGTCAACACTATTAGGTTGGACATTGAAGATCCTGCATGTCTGAAATTACTGTATTGTAGTCAGGGACGCGCTGGGCCCCTGATTCAGCCCGGGAAAAAGAGTTGGAGAGGCCCTCGTTGCGCGCTATAGAGAGATCTCTCTCTATAGCGCTGCTGCTACTCAAAGATTTGCCATTTCAGATCATGACAAGTGACAAGCCAGTGGACCAATTACTGTCCATGAGTTATATTTCATCGTTGTCAGGTGGAAACCTTGTACGTCCAAAACCGTTTGTTTTGTATTTATCATTTTAAAAATGTTTTAAACTACTGAAAACAGCCGATCTACAAGCACACAACGCCTCGCACCGCGAGGCTTTGTGTGCTTGTAGATCGTCTGTTTTCACTACTTTTGTGCGACGGCCTTGTATGATGAAGCAGGGCTTTGCTTTGCGAAAACAATTACAAATTTGAAACTTGGAGATACAAGGTTTCTGCCCGATAGTGATGATTTACTTTGGAACGAAGGCTGACACTTTTTTTTTCATTTTTTCCTAATGGCCGGCCTGGACCGGCCAGGAATGAACCGGCCGTTCGGGAGTTGTCCCGCTTTTCCCAATGGCCAGCACATCCCTGATTGTAGTGAATTTCTTTGGGCATAATTGACCATGATGGGCTCTTTAAGAGGATAGGGTGAGGGCTTTGGGGTGACAATAACAAAGAGGTGTGTGTGTTGTGTTGTCAGTGTGAGTGCAGTGTAATAAATGGACACGTTGTTCTGCGCGCCCAAAGTGAGAAGTTGCAATACCTTCATTATTGCAATCCCTGCAGTAACAGCTGTCAACCATTTTTGTGTTAGATAGTCTAACACAACATTTTTATAAATAATGCTGAGAATACTAATAAACCAACCAATAAAACAATACATAAACCCAGGATACATAAAACCATTCAAAGTTTCAAATGTCTAAAAAAAAAGAGATCCCATCAAGATTTGGCGGCCCCCCTGTAGTAACTCTGAGGACCCCCCAGGGGTTCCGGACCCCCCGTGGAAGACCCCTGGTATTTGCTACTAATCATTTTTGTTTTAAGAGCCCAGCTACAACAACTTTTATGCTTCAACTATGATCACATTGTTCTGGAGCAGGAGCAGCGCGATTACTGAGATAGGCTCAAGGGTCTGTCTGGGGGGTCCCAAATCCCAACCAAAAGTCAGAAAAGTTATTCTGGCTGCTTTAAACATGTAATTAATGAACTCAGGATGTTTTAAAACCTACAAAACAACTCTATTATGAAAATCGGACATTAACTGGCTGGCGTACTGTTCTGGGAGGTCCCGAAATAGATAAAACCCAGAAAGGGGGTGGGGGTCCGGAACATTTTACACCCATCATTTACTCATTCAATTTCTTGACCCAGAAAACATAGGATTGACATGTTTAATTACGTTTCTAGGTTGTCTAGAAGCCAAGATAGCACAAATTATGTATTTTATGTCGGCCATTTTGAACGTCCAATATGGCGGCTTTGCAGGTGTCTGTGCAAATGCCAACAAAGATTTTTGGATTCCCCATGCTCTGAAGATTCCAAAAATGTATAGTTTTACAAATCCCTCAAAAAATCCAACGAATAAACATGTCTTAACATAGTGGACCTGACTGCTGCTCAATTAACAATGTTTAACAAAGACACAGGTAAATATTTAAAGGTAAATAGCCTACCTGACAATGTAAAGCTATTTTGCTATTTGAATAACATGATTATGTTGATGTATGTTCATTCATTAAGTCACTGGTGAGACTGTTTTGCTAGTCTATTGTTAACTAACTCTGAGCAAGTGCAGTTAGTATATTTTATTAAAGATTTGTCAACAATATTGCCAAAGCAACATTACTGTATTGCCTGGAAATACTAGCCTACTTTTTCTCCAGACCAAATGGCATTTTTATTTAAAAGGTTGTTCTAACATCTTGCCTCCTCCTATTAGTGTAAGTCAAGACATGCAATGTGCTACATTTCTGGTGTGAAATTTTGTTAACATAACTGTAAAGGTCCCACCCAAAAAGGTGCATGGAACCCCCCAAAATATACGCTGTTTTGTGCGGGAAAACAACAAAAATTGCACCGCGGTACCGAGTACTCAAAAAAATTTGCCAGGGTTGGCAGGTCTGCAGACGTCTCTTCTAGACGTTTTGCTCCTTTTAGGACCCTAGTCATACAAAACTGACACAATAAAAAGATACAGACCAAAACAACTATGAATAGGAGAATAAATCTCACATGTTGAGAGCTATGCAGATGCTAACTCTTCTCTCCTCCTCAGTGTGTAAAGAGGAGAGGAGCTCCAGTCTGGTCCAGGAGGAACCACAACCTCCACAGATAAAACAGGAAGAAGAGGAGGCTGAGGTGTCAACATGGACTTTACTACATAGGAATCCCAGGGGCAACACTCTCTCAGGTAAAACAATATCACTTTATTAGTTCTAATCTAACAAAAGATCCATTAAAACAACTACTTTATGACAGCAATTTTTTTTTAGTTGACAATGCAACAGACTGCGTGCAGATTGTGTGTTTAGTAGTTGTACTGTAATCTGCTCTAACCAGAAGATTAAGGCATTCTTATTACAGCCACATGTGATTTGTGTCTCATACGAGTGTCCCCGAACAGACGTGAGATTCAGTGCGCATTACGCATGACATCACGGCCAAAATATAACATATCCATGTAACGGCCTAGCCTGGAATCTGACAAATCCAATGCAATGTTGAATGTATTATGTTTTTGCCCTTGGTGGATTTGGGTCTTGCCCCGCTCAGTTGTGAATGCATTTCCTCAACCAGAAGAGTTGGGTGACCAATCAGGACCCAGTATTTGTCTGGTCTAACCTATTGTGTCCAGAGAATTTGTTTTAACCCGCCCCTTGGAAAGAAAAAAAACACTTCCATATAGAATACCAAACTAAGCTAAGTGAACTATCAGCACAATATACAATATGACTATGTGTTCACATTTGTTATTTTAAGTGTAGCAACAGTGAAATCTCAGCATTCCACTGACAAGAAGTCAAACACTTACTTTCCTAGTTTTTAGGAAGTCAATGTGCAGACAATGTACATGTGTTACTAAGTTGTTTCTACCTTTAATTTCCACAGAGCACAAAGAGTGGTCTTCTGTATCTAGACAGATGGCGTCCAAAAGATATTCAACGCTGTCAGAGGAACAGCCAGAGATGGACGAGGGACGTGGACCTTTTGATGCAAGGATGCAACCTGTAGTAAAGTTGTACAGGATAGGTATGTAGTGTTTTATTTAAAATATTGTGCGTGCACAATCCCTAGCCCTGAAGGTTTGGTCACCTATTTCACCTCTGGGCTGTTTGCATTCCTGATTACATCGCTGTGTGGACCCCTGGATCTATCAGAATGTAGAGCACCGGGTAAATGGTTCATTCATATCAGTCAAGAAAAACGTATTATTAAAAAGTGTCAGGCATATTCGCCTAGGAAATATTCGCCTACACGCATTTGGTCCTTTCGCCTGGCATTTTCGCCGTGGAGGAGAGTGTTTTCACCTACCTGTCTGAGCCATTTCGCCTACCCTCAATTCTGCTGTCAGACTGTCCATGTTTGCATATTATCTCTTTGTCATTTAAATATTATAGTGACTGTGACAGTGGTGTTACATGTCAAACCTACACAAGGCTATCCTATATGCACTCCATAGTAATCACATCAATACAGAGCTATTGGAATCAGGTGCGCCCAAATAATTAATTAATCCATGTCCCGATACTATAAATTCTTTGGTGCAGTATTAAACAGTGTTGTACAATGAACAGTATTGTATGCCTATAGCCTATTGTTTTAACATTAGGCTATACAAAATATATATGTATAGGCTATTAGTATTAGCCTAAATATAGATATATGCTACATCTAATCAACCTTGCCTGTCAACATGTATAAAAAACAATTTTGCCATTTTATTTTAGGAATAAAATGTGATGTAAATACTGTCACAGTCACTATGATATTTAAATGACAAAGCGATAATTGAGGGTAGGCGTAATGGCTCAGACAGGTAGGTGAAAAGACTCTCCTCCACGGCGAAAATGCCAGGCGAAAGGACCAAATGCGTATAGGCGAATATTTCCTAGGCGAAAGTGCTGGTGACCATATATATATATATATATATATATATATATATATATATATATATATATATATATAATCTTTCCTCAATCCTTTTTTGATCAATCAAATCTTCATTAAGAAAACTGAGAAAGCAATATTAACAGTGAAGCTTTTTAAACCAATGTGCATACTTTATTTTCCTTTTTTTTGTTGTGAACTGATACCTGGGGAGACCTGGGCACTGAAGATGATGTGTGTGCACTAGCTTTTCATTAAACGGCAGAACCTGCATGAACAAAATGTAGTCCAAACCTTTACCGTTCTCTCATTGTATCTTTTTTTCCTAGACCTCCTGCACCTCCCTTTGTGTAAAGAAGAGGTTTCCCCTGAAGAGGAGAGGAGCCCCAGTCTGGTCCAGGAGGAACCAGAGCCTCCACACATCAAAGAGGAGCAACTTCAAAGACCAGAAGATGGTGATAGACCAATGCTGACATTACTAGCGGTGAAAAGTGAAAGTGATGATGGTGAAAACAGAGACACAGAGCCTGTAGCCAGCGCCTCAACTGAACACATGAAAAAAGAAGCTGATGTAGAGGAATGTGGAACATCACAACCAACTTGTGATGACCAGCTCCTCTCTTCACACTGTTCTGAATCTGACATCACTGAAGACAGTGATGAGTGGGAGCCCAGTGTAGATCAGTCACCTTTAAACACACTGAAGTCACACAAGACACAACATGTGGAAGGACAGAGATTGTCTTTCAGCAACAAGTTGTCCAATCAGAAATCATCTAAAGAAACACACTCCATGCAGAGTCACACAGGGAAGAAAGGTTTTGGATGTACAGTCTGTAATAAGCTGTTTAATCATAAGAAAAGCCTGAAGATGCACATGAGGACTCATACAGGGGAAAAGCCATTTACTTGTTCAGTTTGTAGCATTGGCTTTAGTCAAAAGGGAAATCTAAAACAACACATGAGCACTCATACAGGGGAAAGGCCCTTTAGCTGTACTGTTTGTGGCCACGGCTGTATTCACAACGGAAATCTAAAACTTCACATGAGGACTCATACGGGGGAAAAGCCATTTACTTGTTCAGTTTGTAGCATTGGCTTTAGTAATAAAGGAACTCTAAAACAACACATGATGACTCATACAGGGGAAAGGCCCTTTAGCTGTACTGTTTGTGGTAAAGCTTTTAGTCGAAGTAATAAGCTAAAAGTACACATGAGGACTCATACAGGGTAAAACCCCTTTACTTGTGCAGTTTGTGGTACGCTCCATGGATTTGTTTTGTCACTTGGCTTCTCAGTCTGGACAGCTTCCTCTCTCCAAGGGGAGGTGTGACATAGAAAGTGAGTGGAATCCAAACGCGGTTTCTTATTGGTCTGTGGTGGTGGTGGGACAAATACATCAGTGTGTATTGGCTGGCTGATATTCGTAAATACGAGTCACCTGAATCATGGCCAGACTGAGAGGCGAAGTGATAACATAGATCCACAAAACTTAGTGTAGCAGGCTGGCACCCTGGCTACATACAGGCTTACTTGTTTAGGTGTGCCCAGTGCCATTTTGCTATTATGCGTGCGGTATTCTGCACACTGCATCAAAGCGTTGCGGCCCTGGACTAGTCATGGGTGTGTTTGGGTGTTACTTTAATCATACCAATCAGAGTATCAGCTGCCATTCCCTTTAAGATCAGTGCGTTAAGCGGTGAAACCAAAAGAGTAAGAAACATCATATTGAAAGGACAAATGTCCAAGTGCATGCATGGCCATAATCATATGTCCAAACTTTTTTCAAAGAGGGCCACATTAGAAAATATTAAAACATCCAAGGGCCGACTTTATCTCCTGACAAAATGCCCTTTCGGTCAGACCATAACAAAGTCACACAATGCATCACAATTACAATATTGTATTTATCATCATCAATATGTAATTAGGGCCCGAGCACACACAGTGTGTGAGGACCCTATTGTATTTGCAAAGATTATTATTCTTCCGCCGAATGAATCGTGTTTTTGAGCCGCAAAACGTACTCCAAAAGTTGCGCAACTTTGCACACACATCACAAGTGGCGAAAAATGTAGTATTAAAAAAAAAAAAAGGGGGCGTGGCCTAATGGTGCAACAGCGCCCCCTACAATATTTCAACGCAACAGCCCCACTATACGGTTTCACCCTCAAGTACGAAAATCGGTACACATCTGTATTGTGTCCGGACACACAAAAAAGTCTCTCGGCGCCACGTCCGAAACCAAACAGGAAGTCAGCCATTTTGACTAATTAGTGGCGTTTTGGTGTATTTTTGGCCGTTTTCACGTCACACTTTAACGAACTCCTCCTAGGGGGTTAATCGGATCAACTTCAAGTTCGCTCGGCATACTCAAGACACCTTAACAATGAAAAGTTATCAAAATCGTGAGTTTTCGTAAAACGGCGTGCCCGTGGCGAAGGGTCAAACTTCCTTCACCAAACAGGAAGTGCCCCCTCTTCTGATTGGTCCATACTTGATTGTTCCTTTTTTTGGCTGTTACTCTTCAACCGTTTATCGTACAGAGTTGTGGCTGGTATCATATGACTTGATTAAGAGTCCTTAACCTTAATTGACGCTTCCTTCGCCAAACAGGAAGTGCCCTTCACCAAACAGGAAGTGCCTCTATAACTCATGAACCGTTTGTCGTACAGACTTGCGGCTGGTGTCATAATTTTTTTTTCTCAAATTTTTTTTTCTCAAAATTTTTTTTTTCTCAAAATTTTTTTTTCTCAAATTTTTTTTTTCTCAAAATTTTTTTCTCAATTTTTTTTTCTCAATTTTTTTTTTCTCAAATTTTTTTTTTCTCAAATTTTTTTTTTCTCAAATTTTTTTTTCTCAAAAATTTTTTTTTTCTTAAAAATATTTTTTTTCTCAAAAATATTTTTTCTCCAAATTTTTTTTTCTCAAAAAAAATTTTTTCTCAAATTTTTTTTTTCTCAAAAATGTTTTTCTCAATTTTTTTTTTCTCAAATTTTTTTTGAGAAAAACTTTAAACTATCGTTAAAGTGCGACCCGTGATAACGGCCAAAAATGCGCCAAAACGCCACTAATTAGTCGAAATGGTTGACTTCCTGTTTGGTTTCTGATTGGCTGCTGGCCTTGTGACGTGGGTAGAGCTGCAAGGGCCCGGTCATTGCTGCTTGCAGCTTTAATATCAATTGTCTTTTGTCAGGTGTGTGCTCTGAACAAAACACAAATAACTCACATTATCAAATGTTACCAGACATGCAAGGTAAATACAATAAAATAGCCTTTCTACCCCTTCAAAAAGAGACAACAGGGAACAAGGAAACCTGACAAATTATACTATAAAATATTCTTGTTTGATGGTGCTGGAGTTCCATTTATAGTACAATTTAGGAATGAAGTCATGTGCCGTACAACATTTGTCATCAGGCCGCATTTGGCCCCCGGGCCATTCTTTGAACACCCCTGTCATATATGGTTGGAATTCCAATGCTTGCTTTATAAGCTGTAGCCTTTGATTGCATTTGAATAAAACCATGTTACTGATTCTAGAGAATGTCTTGACAATCACAAACTATTAATTAGTGCTGCTGTGCAGTGTGAAACATTAACTCTTCAGCTGCACTTAGGTGTTTTATTCATTGTATTTATACAGACCTAACATCTCAATGGTAAACACAATTGACACAAGGAATTGAAACTCATGTCTGCCATGACTGCCAATTATAGTAAAATCTGAATCATAGAGATTTGTTGAGAATTAAGAGAGTGGGAGCCTCCCGACTCCAGACATTTCAGGACATTAGAGGGAGGAAAGGAACACTCACTCACTCACTCACTCACTCACTCACTCACTTCATTCGTTTCTCTTCTAAGCTCTGGAAAAACATCTAAACCATAAACCATTACTCTGATGACTGTCATTATCTTGTATCTGATTTCTGACTGTTTTGTACATTTTCTTTTTTCTATTCATTATTCTTGATTTGTTTTCTGTACATATGTTTGGTTTCTGTCTGATATCTGCATTGCATTGTCATCTAATGTTTAAATGAAATTAGTACAAAGGACCACAATGGAGGGCATATTGCTTTGTTGGGTATTGAACTGTACTTCCCTGTGCTATTTTTTTCCCTCAGTGAACTGCTAATAAAGTACAGTATATCAAAAGTGTTTCACTGCTACAGGTATTTATCATAACAGAAATGTTCAATCAAATGGGTGGTTCACCTCTAACTGTGGACGTTGTGTACTTAGGCCTACCCATAATAACTACTGCAAACAATACATGCCTACCCCATAAGTAGGCTAGTGCAAACAATACAGGCCTACCCAAAATAACTACTGTGAACACTACGAGTCTACCCATAATAACTACAGTGCATATTCTGCATACAGAATAATCCAACTACTAGTCTACCCATAATAGCTACAGTGCATATTCTGCATACAGCATAATCCAAATAACCTTTTCCTCAATATGAAAATAATTGACTGACTGCTTTGAATCATGTCACACATCACACATAGTTCATAGTTTGTTGACTACTTTTCATACAGTGACATTTTTTCCTCTTATATTTTTTCTTTATTTTTTTTTCTTTCTCTGTTTTCCTTTTGTATTACACAGGTCATAAAAGTCCTTAAATTGTCACTTCACTGTTCCGATCCATAGAATAAGAACCAACATTTTTTTCCAACCCAGTGCCGATACCTATAAGCTGTAATACTGGGAGCTACTCTCCCTCTGCCAACCTGGGAAGAACAACAGACTGAGCTCGTACTTCCTTCAATGCAGGAGGAGTCCAAGCCGCTTCTTTTGATATTGATATTTTGATATATATATATATACTAGGTCCTTACCCGTCCTCCTTACCCGTTACCCTTTTGAAATAGTTAATATAAAAAAATAAAAAAAATAGGTAGGCTAAAATGTCATGCATTGTTTCACCAATCAAGAGTTCAATCAAGGGTTAGGGTTAATCAATTATCTGCTCTTCCCCTTCTTCTCTTCAACCTCCCTCTTCTTCTCCATCTCTTCCTTGGTGTGCCACTTCTTGGGAGGAGGAGATGCTCCTGAAGTTTAATGTTTTTCCATCACCGGATACATCATCATCTCCCCTTTCTTGGAAGCAGGAGATGCTCCTGGACTTTAGTTTTTCACCATCTTTATAGTTTGCTTAGAGCCATGTGTGTTTGCATAACCTCCAGTATGTGTGAGGTGATTTCATTCATATCCTCCAGTGGACTAATGCTGAACACCACCACAGACCGGATGTCCTAGGGGTCCCCTCCTCTACTTCTTCCTTTCCTCGTCCTCCTCTTCTCTTCCCTCCTCTCTTCCCTGATAACATCACTGGTTTTCTAACTATTATATGACATCATTGATGACATCACTGATGACATCACCGGGTTTCTAAGTATTATGACATCATTGATGACATCACTGATGACATCATTGGGTTATAACCATTATATGACATCATTCATGACATCACTGATGGCATCACTGGTTTTCCATCTATTATATGACATCACTGTTGACATCACTGATGACATCCTTGGAATTCTAACTATTATATGACATCACTGATGACATCATCAATGACATCACTGGATGACATTTCCTTGTGGGGACTGCTCCATAGGTCGAATTCCCATTGGGTCGAACAGCGTTGGCAGGTTGGATAAACACCCGCGAGCGTCTGCAGGTTAGATAATCACCCGCGTCGCGGTTACTGAGGTCAGGTTTAGGGTTAGGGTTAGGGTCGATCCATACCGTTATAAGGAGCCTAACTAATTTCGGTTCGGCAGTGTCCAGACCCAAATATGGGTTTCCATTCCCGGTTCGGGGGGGCGTCAACCGACTTTAGTCGGCTCTACGGTGCTGCCTAAATGTTGTGACCTCCCGACTTAATTTCGGTACTTAGCGGTGTCTTCTCATTCATTCAGCCCGGCTTCAAGTGCATATTCTCGGCTGTGAATCCAAGGAAACAGCGTTCGTTTCTGGGAGGGAGACACGCCGACTTCCAAATGATTGTGGACGCCGTGTATTGAGTGTTTCATAGCGAATACAGACAGCAGCTGGGTCTGAGTGATGGCAGGCAGGCGCGCGCGTGACACACACACACACACACACACACACACATACACAGAGAGAGAGAGAGAGCTTTGGTCGCTTCTCGCCGACCGTTTTAAAGAGAAAAGAAAAGCATAGACACAACTCTGCTAATGTTCCGTGTTGATAGGTTTTCCACGACGAGTTGTGACTGCGTGATGATATGCATGCAGCAAATGAGGCGGCCGCGGCACGTCTATAATGTGAGCTTGTAGATTAAATGTTGAGCGTTTGTGAGAGTGAGTGAGAGAGAGAGAAGAGACCCCGTGTCCCCGTCACTGGTGCTGCTGCCTGCTGGAGCTGCCTGCTACTTAATGGACTTCCAGTCATTCAGCTTGCAGCGCGAGGTCAGTCAGATATATATATCCGCCCTGCAACGCTCATGTATCGGCCACAAACGTCGTCATGCCATGGACCTCCAATATTTACAAGCGACTAGGCACTAGCCGTTAAGAAAGTATGGATGAACTCCTCCCGAACCTAAATAATTTCGGGTCGGGGAGCACTCCCGAACCGAAATTAGTTAGGCTCCTTATAACGGTATGAAACGACCCTTAGAGTTAGGCATAGTTTTACTGAGGTTAGGATTAGGGTTTGGGTTAGAGTTTGGTGGTTGATCCAAAGGGTGTTCAACCTAATGACATGTTACCTTCCTCGTTTATAGTATGACATCACTAATGACATCACTGGGTTTCTAACTATTATATGACATCATTGATGACATCACTGATGCCATCACTGGATATTATATGATATCACTATCATCGATGACATCACTGATGACATCATTGATCACATCACTGACTGTAAACTATTTCTAACTATTTGACTGATACTGATGACATCACTGGGTTTCTAACTATTATATGACATCATTGATGACATCACTGATGACATCATTGGGTTATAACCATTATTGACATCGTCGATGACATCACTGGTGACATCACTGGTTTTCCAACTATTATAAGACATCACTGATGACATCATCGATGACATCACTGATGACATCATTGGGTTATAACCATTATTGACATCATCGATGACATCACTGGTGACATCACTGGTTTTCTAACTATTGTATTACATCACTGATGACATCACTGATGACATCACTGGGTTTCTAAGTATTATATGACATCATTGATGACATCACTGATGACATCATTGGGTTTATAACCATTATTTGACATCATCGATGACATCACTGATGGCATCACTGGTTTTCCATCTATTATATGACATCACTGATGACATCACTGATGACATCACTGATGACATCACTGGGTTTCTAACTATTATATGATGATGGCATTACTGATGACATCACTGATGACATCACTGGATATTATATGACATCACTGATGACATCATCGATTGACGTCATCGATGACATCACTGGATGGGACGGACGGACGGACGGACGGACGGACGGACAGATGGACGGATGGACATTTGCTCGTTTATAGTATTACTGATGACATCACTGATGACATCACTGGATATTATATGACATCACTGATGACATCATCGATGACATCACTGATGACGTCATCACTGATGACGTCATCGATGACATCACTGGATGGGACGGACGGACGGACGGACGTACAGATGGACATTTGCTCGTTTATAGTATGATAATATATATATATATATATATATATATCATATTTGGCTGCAGAGATAATAAAATAATTGTTACATTCATGCCAAGCTATTTGAATTGCAATTGAATTGAGCAACTATAGATGGCAATTTGTAACTGGCCCCTGTAAAGCCTGCTTACTGTACTTTTTAGTTATTACTACTCGTATATATATTGTGAATATTATTGGGTATATATTTTTTTTGTCATTAAATGTCTTGATGGATTGAATACAAAGGACCCCAATGGAAATAACAAAGGAGGGAGAGAGGAGCACTCGTCAACAAACAAAGTTCCAATACTAGTCCTGGGTGCACGACTCGGGGAGCAAAAAAAAGATGCCAGCACTCACTTTAGTCTCCTTGCATTTTTATTTAATTATTGCCCCAGCAGCAGCAATCACAGACGTTTCGACCCTCTCTGGCCTTCCTCAGCGTGTATTTTCTGAGGTATATTACAATGCGTGTCACTTATGAAGAGGACCTGGCTGTTGCACACAAAACGGTCCGAGCTAACACATGAAACATCCGTCTTCTAGATCAATACATTTTTCACATTCACAAATCCAACAAAAATAAAATACAAATTCAAATACATAATGAAAAAACATTATTTAGAAAACACATATTAAGAAAACAAACCTTGTATGTGCAGGTCCCAGACCCCTCTATAAAAGACAGACTCAGACTGTTTACACAAGTAATACACAGGTAAGGTATTTAAAAAAAACAAGTTCTAGCAACACTATTGTGTTGTTTAATAATAAACACATACTCAGTACAGAGATAGGCAGTTTTCTTGTAGTTTTGTGACCCACTCACAGAGTAATTAAACCTCCCAAGCTCTAAAGTAGTAAGTCAATCTAGTAAATCAACAAATAATCATAAGAAGCATCCCAAGAGTAATTCTTCATTAAGCCCTTTCGGGTACTCAGTTTGTAAGGAGTAGGGATGGGTATCGTTCGCCTTTTAATCGATACGATACCTTTTTCGATACCTGGGAATCGATACGATACCTTTTTCGATACCATTTTCGATACTTTTTATTTATTATTATTATTATAATTATTATTTGCCTTTTTCTATGGGCTATTTTATAGACGTTGGATCATTATCATAATAATAAACATTATAGGCTATTCTCGGCTATTTTCACAGTAACGAGTGTAGCCTACTAAAGCAGTCATTAAACTCTCAGTAGCCCAACTGTTACAGATGCGACCGGCAAGGGGTGCATTCAAAAGTATCGAAACAAGGTATCGTTCGTTTTTATGTGAACCGATACCGATAGTATCGACGTCATTGAATTGATACCATTAAAAGTATCACCGACGATACCCAACCCTAGTAAGGAGTGAATCCACCATGTCTCTCTCTGTAAAAGCAATTTCTCACGATCCCCTCCTCTTTTTAAGGGGTGTACGACCTCTATCACTTGAAACCTCAGGTCGCAGACTTTATGTTCCACAAAATTGAAATGTCTCGCCACGGGTGATTTCTCATCATTATTTCTAATGTTAGTTTTGTGTTCAGAAATCCTGATTTTAATTTCTCTCTTAGTTTTCCCCACGTAACACAAGCCGCATGGGCATTTCAAAAAGTACACCACAAATTTTGTTTTACAGGTGATAATACTTTTAACATAAATTTTCTTTCCAGAATGTGGATGCAGTATATGGTCACTTTTGATCATAGCATTACAGTGCACACAGTTGTGGCAAGGGAAGTTTCCCGTAGTTAAATCTGACATAAAATGCTTAGGAGGGACATACACTCTAAAAACTGCTGGGTCAAAAACAACTCAACTTGGGTCATTTTTGATCCAACTCACGGGTCAAATAGGGACCAATGCCAGGTTTGGTTATTTTAACTCAAGAAATTTGGTTATGAATATTGACCCATAAATTGGGTCAAATAAATAACCAAATTATTTGTTTAAAATGACCCAAGATTGTAGTCAATATGACCCAAGTTTTGGGGTTGAGTGGGCTAAATGAATACAACCTACATATGCATGGTCTTTAGAATGACAATGTCAATATTATCTGTCATTAACATAACATCAGAAATGTTTCAGGGTTTCTTCTCAGATGATTTGTTCGAAGATTGGTAATATCAACATAAAAGTGCATACAATATATTATGCAACAATGTTGATAATACTATAGTCAGAACAGTTTAGAGAAGATACACAAAAATAATCTCAGAATTACTATGAGTTCTTCTCTTTCAGACAAGCTGTTGGGGAGGGAGCTCAACCCTAAGCTAGCAGCCAAGCACTTACGGTTAGGGTTTAGGCTCAAATATTGACAAATCAAATTCAGACATATGACAGACAGCTTGCCGAGACAGACACATGGATATGACATATTTAGCATTTTTAGCTCCCAACAGCTTAGAAAATGTCTCTGGAAACCTAGAAAAATGCTTTTCCCAGCATGCTTTGCAAACAGGTTTATGGTGCCTGTCCCCTGATTGGCCCAAAGCTAGACAACTGACCCAAGTATAGGGGTTACCACTAACCCCAAAAACGGGTCACCCCCAGATAAATATTACCTAACTCGAACAACCCTGGAATTGGGTCAAAATAATATCCCAATAACTCAAGGAAGGGTTGTGGCTCTGAGAAATGACCCAGAAATGTGACCTAACACAAATGACCCATGATTTGGGTCAAGAAATGACCCATGAGTTTTTAGTGTGTACACGTCTGATCTCACTAGGGTGTCCCTGACATTTTTAGCACGTTTATGTGCAAAAATGGGGGGCTCCCTAAAAACATTCCCACATTTGGGTCACTGGAGAATACATGCCAGTTTTTTTTTTTTTTTTTTTCACGGCGTTCTTAATATGCATGCATAAAGGGGGAAATGTAGTGGACAAAATAATCTCCGACCCCCCACTCTTCAGGGCCAACAAGTTAGCTCTATCTTTTACTCCAGCCTTTTTTTACGTTCATATCTAGTATTTTATCACTATAACCTTTGGTTTTAAACCGCTCACACAGATCTTTTGCTTGCCTTTCAAAGGCTCCCTCTGAGCTACAAACCTCTTTGTTCTAAACAACTGACTATGGAAGACTGCGCTTTAGCCTCAAAGGGTGGTAACTTGAAAAATGTAAATAGTTATTTCTATCTGTCTGCTTTCTGTAGACTGAAGTAGCCAACTCTAGTTGGTCTCTCTGAACCAGAACATCCAGGAAAGACACTGACTCTCTACTACTGTATTCTAAGGTAAAAGCAATTGATTGCATTCTGGAGTTAATATACACCTTGAATTCCTCCAACTGTTGGACTGATCCAGAAAAAATGAAAAACACATCATCAATATATCTGAACCAACATTTCAGCCAAGGAAAAAATGGGTTGTTATTATATACAAAATCCTGCTCGAATTTACCCATAAATAAGTTTGCATAGTTTGGAGAGCATGGACTGCCCAATACTGACTCCTTGCCTCTGTAGAAAATATGAGTTCTCAAATTAAAAATAATTCTTGTTCAGTACCAATTGGGTCAGTTCCACTAGAAAATCAGTTGGAGGAGTTAGAGTCTCTCTCTGGTTTAAAAAAATAAGTCAAGGCTCCAAGGCCTTCTGTATGAGGCACATTTGTATAAAGGCTTGTCACGTCCATAGTACAGAAAAAATCTACATTCTGAATGTCATGAATAGACTCCAATTCATTTAGCAAGTCGGTAGTGTCCTTCACAAAGGATGGAAGCTTAATATACCATATCTTTTATATGTAAATCTATGAATTTTAGACAAAGGTTCAGTAAGTGACTGAGTACCTGCTACAATGGGTCGCCCAGGCTCCACCAAAGTTTTGTGTATTTTAGGAAGAGTATAGAATATAGGTCGAACCGGATGTTTTTGTACCATAAAGCACGGCTCAGGGAGCAAATGTACTTTAGAAAAGATGCCAGCGCTCACTTTAGTCTCCTTGCATTTGTATTTAATTATTGCCCCAGCAGCAGCAATCGCAGACATTTCGACCCTCTCGGGCCTTCCTCAGCATGTATCTGAGGTATATTAGGCCTACACAGTGTTGGGCACGTTACTGAAAAATAGTAACTCGTTACCGTTACTAGTTACTTCATTTAAAAAGTAACTCAGTTACTTTACTGATTACTCACACCAAAAAGTAATGTGTTAAGGTCTTTGCACACTGCTGCGTTTTTCGGGCCGAATATCGGAGTGATTTTCGGAGTGCGTGAATAAAAAAATCAACCTCACGTTATGTCAATCACGTTTGCACACTGCCGCCGGTTTCGTATTTATTTTCGGACCAGGTTTGATTTTTTCCGATTTTCGCAGCTGTTGCACTGAGTCCCTTGCTCTCTCTCCCTTTCTTCTCTCTCTCCCTGGCCTACAGCTTTCGGATTTCCAAAACGCAACGAAAACACGCAGTGCAGTGTGCAACCACCTTTACTGTGAAAAGTAACTTTTTAGTTATTTTTTTTATTTTTTAGTATAGTAATTTTTAGTAATGACCTTATAGCCTGGTTAAACTTTATAGCTTGTAATCCAAAAGAGAAATTAGACATTTGCCCGTGACCCAAACTAGTGAAAACAGCAGATCTACAAGCTCACAATACATTGCTTTGCGATGCGTTGTGAGCTTGTAGATCAGCTATTTTCACTATTTCTTAAATATCTGTGTTCTAATTTATGGAATTTCTTTGATTTTATTTATAATGTATTCATAGAATTACTTACAAAATAACGTTGACATTTATTTTTTAATTTGCAAGTAATGTAGTCTACAAAAAAACAGTAAATACTCATATTTTCCATTTATGAAATACAATGCCTTACAAGCAAAAAACTTGAGGCAAAATTAATTACCTTAGAGTTATATAATTATAATACTGTAGGTCGACGGGACACATGCATGGATTTACAAGACGTTTTCAATCATCTCATCAATAACGTACAGCTGTGCACTGCACGCAGTGGACGGGAAAAGGCAGCTATAGGCCTACTGTAAGTGATTGCTTTCTATCATATTCTACCTCTATCTGTAGTCATGTTTGCAGTCTGTATGTCTGCCCAGTGCACGTCTCAGCGCGGCTCTGTCTGGCATTTCGTGTCGGTGTCTCCCCTCCTCTCTGCCTTGTGACAGCGTGGCTCACTCGGCCAGTGGTGGGTGGGTGTCGGGTGTCAGTAGCCTACAACACTGCAGGCTGCAGCTCATTTTGTCTGCATAAAAAAAAGACAGAGTAACGCTAAAAGAATAGTGACGGTAACTGAGTTACAGAATTGAAAAAAGAACGCGTTAGCGTACTCGTTACTGAAAAAAAGAACGGCGTTACAGTAACGGATTACTTTGTAACGTGTTAATAATAATAATAATAATAGCTGGAATTTATATAGCGCTTTTCTGAGTACTCAAAGTCGCTTTACAACACTAAGTGTGTGTGTGTGTGTGTGTGTGTGTGTGTGTGTAAGTGGCAGGTAAAAACAACAACTTTATTAGGAAAAAAACTAGGATAAAAGATACAAAAGAGATCTAAGAACAATAAAAGAAATGTTAGTCCCAACACTGGGCCTACAATGTGTGTCACTTATAAAGAGGACCTGGCTGTTGCACACAAAACAGTCCGAGCTAACACATGAAACATCCGTCCAGATCAATACATTTTTCACATTCACAAATCCAACAAAAATAAAATACAAATTCAAATACACATTTAGAAACATATTTTTAGAAAACCCATATTTAGAAAAAACTTTATTTAGAAGACACATATTAACTCATTCCCCGCCTCCCCCGATAGTCCCGAGAAAATCCCAATGTCGTTCCCCGCCAGGCCCGATAGTCCCGAGAATTTGCTTTTATATAATGTAATGTTTAATTACATTCTTCCACAGCCCGTGACAAAGTCTGAGCCTTTTATCTTAAAGGGAACCTAAAATATCACACATCAAAGTAAGTGTGTTTGAAAAAAATACTGTAATAATGTATAAATTGCAATACAAATGTATAAATCTCCCCATAACCCACAGTGAACTGGCAAAAGACGCATTTGAGCTCAAAAGGCTGGCTGCCGGGAAAAAAAAGAGAAGAAAAAAAAGTGTGAGAACAGCTGTGTGTGTGTGTGTGTGTGTGTGTGTGTGTGTGTGTGTGTGTGTGTGTGTGTGTGTGTGTGTGCTTCCCTCCAGGACCACTATATCTCTGTTTCAGTGGTCCCTGTTGGACCCCCTGATGGTGTTCAGTCCCATAAAAAAACAGTGCTATCAGTGAGATCTGCCTCTCTCTCTCTCTCTCTCAAGACACAAAACACACAATTATCGCCAATTCGCCATATAAATGCTTCTAAAACGTACCTGATAATGATGATGGTTGATTTGAATCCACACCCTGGGTTATAATCCATATATCCAGGCTATAATATTAGTTTTGTAATGGTATTTAGTCCACAAACTTTAGTCCACAAACAAGCCATGATCGCCTTTGCAAAGGTGGGGGTCCCTGGTCGCCTTTCTAACGGAACCAATAAGGGGTCCGCGGGTCCAACGCTTCGCCGACCTCCCAGAGCAGTGCGGAGTTACATAACATTGTAAA
This sequence comes from Nannobrachium achirus, assembly GCF_963921795.1. NCBI lineage: Eukaryota > Metazoa > Chordata > Actinopteri > Myctophiformes > Myctophidae > Nannobrachium > Nannobrachium achirus. The sequence continues at coordinate 68,095,989 of NC_137818.1, read as the reverse complement.
ATCAATCAATAAGCCGATCATTTGTTACATAAAGTTCACATGATCCAGTTGCAGGGACAAGTGGTCCCTGTCGATGGGGTCTCACAAAGGGGGTCCCCTGGTCTCCAGCCAACACTTAGGGAACCAGGTGGGCGTGGGGGTCCCTGGCCCACGCTCCACCAAAACAAGCATCAACTACAGCCAACAAGCGATCGATCAACTACAGCCTCGCCTCGTTAGCAAACTGCGTCTGCCCTGCTCTTGCCAGGGCAGTGCAGAGGATTTTTTAGGGGCAGGGGGAGACATTTTCTAACATGTGCTAGAATGTGAAAATAGCAGATCTACAAGCTCTACAAGCTCTCAAAGTGTCGCAGAGCGACATGTTGAGAGATTGCTGATCACCTTGTTGAACAAATGTCATAGCAATCCATTCTAGAGGTGTATTCTAGAAGTGTTATTGCGACCGTCAGGGAGCAGTTTACTATGAAAACCTCCACCGGCCGTCCGTCGGTCGGTCACACGTCACACGTCACACCTTTGCCCTGCTCATATCTCCGCATCAGTATATAGGGCTTGTTTGTTTATTGTATGACATCACGCCACATCATCAGCTGTGGACTCTGTGATGTCATCGTATCGCATCAGTATATAGGGCTTGTTTGTTTATTGTATGACATCACGCCACATCATCAGCTGTGGACTCTGTGATGTCATCTTATCTCCATATATGGCCATCTCCGTATATGGAGATATAAGTCGTCCATGCCCAAGTATGGGCTGGTGAGGTCAGACTTTGTGTGATGCGTAGGTTATCTCAATATATGGAGATTCAACATTCCAGGCAATGCTCTCTTCCCTGGTGAGAATTGCCCCTTTATATAGGGCTTGTTTGTGTTTTGTATGACATCACGCCACATCATCAGCTGTGGACTCTGTGATGTCATCGTATCTCCATATATGGCCATCTCCGTATATGGAGATATAAGTCGTCCATGCCCAAGTATGGGCTGGTGAGGTCAGACTTTGTGTGATGCATAGGTTATCTCCATATATGGAGATTCAACATTCCAGGTGTAACTATGGCTACCCGTATGACGTGAGAGGTGGAGGTTGTGATATTTGTGGAGATAAGCGACCAACGGTCGCTTATCTCCCGATTAGGGAGTCTTACTGGTTGTAAAGACTCATGCCCCCTTTGATGTCAATGTGTGTGTGTGCACCTGTAGGCCTACAGAGCGCAACTAGCATTTACACACAGAAACAGAGAGACAGCGCCCCCAAGTGACTTGTAGCAGACTTGTAGAATACTGTAGCAGTAATAGTATATCAATGTGAACTTGCTGTTTTTGGTCAGACATATAAAAATATTTTTCTCTGCATTTTTCTAAACAGAAAATTCTAAAAATAATTCCTATTACATAATTACATTAGTACACTTATCTGATAAGTGCCTGATGCCATAAATACAAATATCAACTGAGTTATTCGCTCGAAAAGCCATCAATCACAAAAAGGTCAATATCTCCAGTTCTTTCAATTATAGCTGGATTTTGGTCAAAAATGGCTATTTTGAGATGGCTGCAACTATATAAAAAAAAGCTTTTTATTTATTTATTTTATTTTTCGGTGAGACTAGAGTTTGTCCTGTTTCATTTGAGGTTCTGTATGACATTGTCGAAAAAATACAGAATTTAGGAAAAATGTCAATATAAAAAAAATATATCAATTTTTTTATTAAACAAAATGGCAGGAGAGCCATACAGTCAATGTTAAAATGGCGGCCAATGTGTTAAGAAAACAAACCTTGCAGGTCCTAGACCCCTCTATGAAAGACAGACTCAGACTGTTTACACGGTAACCGGTCACTTCGCCAAAAATCCAACTCATTCAACCCTGCTCATTGGCGAGATGTCCTTGCAAGTTGATTTGGCGAGATGGATTTTTGGTGAAGTGACTGATTCGTTTACACAAGTAATACACAGGTAAGGTATTTAAAAAAAAAAGTTCTAGCAACACTATTGTGTTGTTTAATAATAAACACATACTCAGTACAGAGAGAGGCAGTTTTCTTGTAGTTTTGTGACCCACTCACAGAGTAATTAAACCTCCCAAGCTCCAAAGTAGTAAAAATCACACCCATGTGAACTGAGCGGTGGTCGTGGAGGCTGCACAACAGCAAAACAAATATATATATATATATATATATATATATATATATATATATATATATATATAGCCATCATCCATCCATCCATCCATCATCCATCCATCCATCCATCAATCATCCATCCACCATCCATCCATCCATCCATCCATCCATCCATCCATCCATCATCCATCCATCATCCATCCATCATTCCATCATCCATCCATCCATTATCCATCCATCCATCCATCCATCATCCATCCATCATCCATCCATCCATCCATCCATCCATCCATCCATCCATCCATCCACCATCCATCCATCCATCCATCCATCCATCCATCACACATCCATCCATCATCAATCCATCATCCATCCATCCATCTATCATCCATCCATCCGTGTGTTTGTGTGTGTGAACAACAGCGCCCCTCCCTTAACATGTGTGGTCAGAAAAGGTACTTCAGGCTACATACAGACACGGACGGACGGCCGGACGGACGGACGCATACCCACACACACGGCCACGTATAGGAGACGGTGTGACCACCGCTCAACAAGTCGATCTAGTAAATCAATCATAAGAAGCATCCCAAGAGTAATAACATTAAGCCCTTTCGGGTACTCAGTTTGTTTTTAGACATTCCGGAAGTTGCGGCCGCATAGGAAAACATTACTGCCTCCCCTGGTCACGTGGTATATACACAAGTTACACAACGGGGAAAACACAGAACCGGCTGACCTTCTGAGCGATATAAAGTATTTATTTCACCCCAGTGCTTGGAGTTTCTTTCACCTTAAAGAAGTAAAACGATTAGAGATTAACAGAGACCCGTCACTTTTTGGATAGAGTGTTCACCAAAGGTAAGAAGTGTTCGCTAACGGCGGATCGGTTTGGCCAATAAATAAAGTTATTATTTGACTATGTTCACCCCGACACGATGAAGACTCGATGAAGACCTGTGTGAGTGTGTGGCATCTAAAACATTGTCCACCACATCTCTAAAAAAATAATTAGCGCAAGTTAGCATCTCCGTTGTGTTTACAGAGAAAGATCCTATCCGTAATGTTGAAAGGGGCGTTGATTTCTTTCGGGAGCGGAGGGGAGGAGGGAGGGGGGGGGGGGGGGGGGGGGGTTACTGTAGTGGAAAACCTACATATAAAAATGCAGTGCGGTGCGGTGTCGTGCCGTGTCGTGTAGTGTCGGGCTAAAAACTGCTATGGAAAACCGCCTTTAGTGGAGAGTCTGGTGTGGAAGAGGAGATCTCCCCAAACGCGTACGTGGGTCCAAAGTGCCGACACGAAGAGCCGCCTGCTCTCCAGCGCCCACTAGAGTCTGAAATGGCGCCTTTTGAAGCCGTTTTGAGCGCCTGGCCGCACTGGACGGCCTGCAGCAGTTGCAATGCCCGCTTAGCGGAGAAGAGGAGATCTCCCCGAACGTGTGTGTGGGTCCTGAGTGCCGACATGAAGAGCCGCCTGCTGTCCAGCGCCCACTAGAGTCTGAAAATGGCGCTTTTTGAGGCCTTTTTGAGCACCTGGCCGCACTGGACTGCCAGTAGCACTTGCAATGTCGCCTCTCTCGCTTAGCGGAGAGTGTGGTGTGGAAGAGGAGGTCTCCCCGAATGCATGCATGGGTCCAAAGTGCCGACACAAAGAATTGTCTCCTGTCCAGTGTCCAATTTGTAAAGGCTATGCACTCCATTGAACAGCATTTATCCATTTTTAATTATTTTTTGTTATTAAACCTTTTTTGTATATCCAGAAACATAATTAGCATTGTGTATTTTCGTTTAAATGCTTAATCTATATTTTGAATGTGCATATCATGGGAAAGTTTATCGTTTTTCAAAAAAAAAAAATTTCCTCAGGGGTTCTCTTATTTTGAAGAGATCGCCAACCGGAAGTCTTATTGCTGCTCCGTTAATGCTGCTCACTTGACATAGGTTATGGAGGGAACATATGCACTCAGTCTCAGTCCTTTTTCTCCTGGGAAATGTAGCAAAGGTGAGTGTATGTTTGTATCTGTGGGGATGATGGATGTCTGCCGTGTGTCTAAATATAGTCCACATTAGAGACTGTTTTCATTGTTTATGTATTATGTAAAGACGTCACGGAGTTAAGTTAACACACCAACGTCTGATAAATTGATTGTCAGGCAGATCTTTGTTGGTGTGTATTATTATTGTACTTATTTTATGTTTGTATATCACTGAGCTGATGTTAGCTGAAGGCTATTAGGATAAACTATCTCCACATGTATCTGTGAACAGCTAGCAACACACACACACACACACACACACACACACACACACACACACACACACACACACACACACACACACACACACACACACGCACGCAGTATATTGTCTCCGCCAGGCCGAAAGAAATGGCCGAGACTATTTGGCACTGTGTGTGTGTGTGTGTGTGTGTGTGTGTGTGTGTGTGTGTGTGTGCGCGCGCGTGCGTGCGTGTGAGTGATTAATTGATTACTATATTGATTAGGCCTACTTTAACAGACATTTGCATTGGAAAAGTACAGGACAGTTCAGATAAAATAGTTACTAAAAGGATTTAAACAACAATGAAGCACAATGGCTTGTTGTCTGTGACAACATGATGGGGGCAGCAAAACTGTGCAGACACACTCCCTGGGTGCCAGAGCAGAACCTTTGCCCCACATAATTTGTGTGCCTATTATAGCGCCACCAGTAGGCCGATTGTTTTCAAAATACTTACAGTAGCCTACTTACAGGAGTGGTTCGTTTTGAAGAAAATGATGAACACGGCGAGCCATTTCTGTGACATTTTACACTTACATTCTCACTAGTCTGAGAAAATAATGCCACTTGCAATTTTTTTCTTCTTCTTTTTAGCCTCATGGTGGCGCTATAACAGCTTTCTTTGTGATTTCACCTATAACTGCTGTGAACTGTGTAAAACTTTGTACACACTAGAGGCCAAGTAAAAAAATACCTTGTCTTTTATAGCGGCACCAGGAGTATATATATATATGTATGTATATATATATATATATACATACCTGTGTATTTATATATAATTTACTCCTTCAAATTATATCAAAATTGCACACAAATGGGTACACATGGTGATCTCTATAGTCATGTAATTGACACTGTCACAAATCTGTTAAGTTTGTTAATATTCTATCCTGATTGGTTAAGATTGACATCTATATGCAGGGGTGACCCGTTGTGAACAAAATGTTGCAAATCATTAATGCGGCGTCCGATTGTGGTGAAACTGCACGCACATTCCCACTAGGCTGAGGAAAAAAGGCCAGTTGATTTTTTTTATAAGCCTCATGGTGGCGCCATAACAGGCCTAGTCACGTCTTAAGTCTGCGTAAAACTTTGTATGCACACTCCCTAGAGGCCAAAGAAAAACCTCTGGCCTGCATTTTCCTAATCACCCTTTTTTGATAGGAAATCATTTAAATATCAAACAAATCAATACACATGATATCTGTGGTCATGTGATGAAGACGGATGCGTCTGATTTTTCATATTCTATTTGTGTTTGGCTAAGGTTGACATCTAAAGTTTCCAGTTGTTGTCTGCACAAAAGGCCTCAAATTATATAAACTAGCCCTTACCCGTTCGATGATATGTGCTCCGAAATGATGTGCAGTAGTGATGTGCGGGCCGACCCGGTGCCCCTCCCGCCCGCCAACCCGCCCGCGGGCGGGTGGGTGGGTCAAGGTTTCAGACTCAATTGGCGGGTGGGCGGGTTATCACCACTCTCATGTGCAAAAAATAAATAAGAATAATCACCTGTTCTTATTTGCCTTTTATTCTTAATAAGAGTAGGCCTATAAGAATAAGAATACAACGTTTGAATACGAGCACGAGCGAGCGAGTTTTAAAATGCGCCAGAGTGGAGCGAAGAAAGTGAGCACAGCAGAGAAGATGCACAAACAATTCAGTGCGTGTCACTGATCAGGATTTCACTTAAATGTCTCTGCCATCCACACAAGTCCGTTTATAAATACTTTGTGTCAGTTAAGTTATATAACCAGCCAGTCAACGGATACGAGTCGCTTGGACTCGCTCCCATCTCTCCAATCTGGTGATTAATCAATAACCAACAGGATTTAATATTGTCCGTCTTTTGCTGTCTGTTTAAAGTGCAAGGCGCTGTATAAATATGATTGACATAAAACCTGAAACGCCATTCTTACCCCGACGATGCCCATTCGAAGAATGAACGTCTTTGAATGAATGTCTTTTAGGCTAAACCCCAATTTGAACAACACGTTTGTTTATTTAGCCCATGACAATATTGTGTTACTGTAAACCTTTCTGTAAAGCGACTTTGGGTACTTAGAAGAGCCTTATATAAAGATGAGCTATTGTGGAGATGATATACCATATTTTTGTTAAATGCGGGTTGCGGGGCTGGCGGATTCGTTGATTTATATATTGTTCTGTGGCGCGGGCGGGCGGGTTACGTTCCGTACGGGCTGTGGGCCGTGCGGGTTGTGGGCCGTGCGGGTTATGAAAAAAACCTGACCCGCACATCACTAATGTGCAGTGTGTATGTTGTGTGCACTGTGCACACAGTATATGAGGGATGGAAAGTAACTTCAACTGGTGCTTGCATGATAATATGTAGGAGCATCAATGTAAGAAACACCTGTTTTGTTTAATGGCTATAGAGATACTGTGTACCCATCTGCGTGATTTTTGGACAAAATCTGTTGGAGTACTGTTCAAAAATGTGTTTTTTCTCAAACCCGCTTCCTGGTGGAGCTGTAACAGGCCTAGACAGACAGACACCAAAGCTGTGTAACCCCCCTCCATCCGCACACACACACACACGCGCGCATACACACACACACACACACACACACACACACACACACACACACACATTGGGGACATTACACATAGTCTACTATCTTTGTGGGGACATTCCATTCATTTTTAAACCTAATCCTAACCCTTAACCTAACCCCTAAACAGCTTGTGGGGACCTATTAATTTGTCCCCTCTTGGTTTTTTCCTCCGATTGTACTATCTTTGTGGGGACATGAGGTCCCCACAAAGTAGTATTTCCCTGTCCACACACACGCACGCACGCACGCACGCACGCACGCGCGCGCACACACACACACACACACACACACACACACACACACACACACACACACACACACACACACACACACACACACACATTTTGGTTAAAAATGTTGCCTCATGTTGGATGCAGAATATATATGCCTCATGCTAGATGCAGAATAGATGTACCATAAAAATGCTAATATACAGCATACGATTTGTGAAAGTGACAAACGGGCTTCGCAGTTATGTCAGGTGTGTTCATACGCTAATGGTCATGCGGAGTCAGATCAATTGCTCCAGCCACCGAGGAGATACAGTCGGACAGACAGACAGACAGACAGACAGACAGACAGACAGACAGACAGACAGACATTCTGAGAATTATATGTTTTGTTTGATGATACACTTGGGTGACATCAGATATTAATTATATACATATATAAAAAAAGCATAAAATGGAAGGGGGAACAAATGTTTGTTTTAATATGACCAAGAGGGACCATTTCCTTCTCATTGTAAACAGTCAATCCCAGAACCAATGTTGTTAATCTTTGTTTTGCTCTCTCTCTCTCTCTCTCTCTCTCTCTCTCTCTCTCTCTCTCTCTCTCTCTCTCTCTCTTCCAGAGCAGAGACAGTGCACAACCTCTCCTGGGGAACAGCATTCAAGAAACTCCAACTCAACGCGTGTTGTTTGTTTTCAGTAACCGTTGAGCGTAATGGTGGATTTGTTGATCTTTACACATCATATAAGTATATAACAATAGGACAGACCGCTTTACATGTTAAAAAAAATATAGTTACATATAGTTGGTGAAACTGTCTCATAAAGGAGGTAAAATGAGTCAAATGGAGTCTGTACAGCTGAAGATAAATGAACACATGATGTCGGTGGGAGAGGAGATATTGTTTGTTTTGGAGAAACAGCAGTGTGGTGCTGATGTTTGTAGTGTGACGCTTAATGTCAGAGTGTTTGTGTTGGAGCGCCTCAGTGCGGCTGCAGAGTTCATGTGCAACATCTTCCAGAGCATGATGGATACACAAAACAAACAGCTGGACATTGAATTTGATATGGACAGCCATCCTTACACTGCAGGTTGGTAAACACATGGTTAGATTATGCTATACACTGGCTGTGTGTGTGTGTGTGTGTGTGTGTGTGTGTGTGTGTGTGTGTGTGTGTGTGTGTGTGTGTGTGTGTGTGTGTGTGTGTGTGTGTGTGTGTGTGTGTGTCAGAGATTCCGTTAGCCGGTATTTACCGGCCATTGGCCGGTTAAATGTTTAATTGGCCGGTAATTAAAAAGTCCACCGGCCACCGTGGCCGGCTGGGAAAATGCCTCTTAGGCTATTTTATCATTAAATCTTATTATTCACATAATTATTTGTCTAAAGCAGTAAAGCTACAACCATTAAAAGCTACAACCATTAAAACCTAACATAATTTTAAATTTGTATCATGTTCTACGACACCGCTGCTGCTTCATGCTGCGCTGTGCGCATTAGATCAGTCTATATTCGTCGTACGGTGGTTACGCGCATTGAAAATATCAGAGCTTCAAGCTCACAACACGTCAGCAACGCGCTGCGCTGTGAGCTTGTATGTCTGCTATTTTACATACGCAGGACGGCCATATGGAGAAGCACACATCACATTTCACAGCTGAATTCCAGCAGCTTGTCCAAATCAGCGCTATACAGCGTGGGTTTAGTGTTATGATCCGAACAGAACTGGGGTTCTTCCGAGGTAATCTAGACCAAGCTGGACCCAGTAGACGATAATAAAAAAGGGACCCGAACTCTGTGGAATCACATGGATTATACAAGCACGCAAATGACTTTCTGATCGCATGGATGTGATGCCACTGTGGTGGTCAAAGCAACAGACTAACAGAGGCAAGTCAACCTTCCTCCTTGCCTAGCGGAAACCCTGGTGTGTGTGTGTGTGTGTGTGTGTGTGTGTGTGTGTGTGTGTGTGTGTGTGTGTGTGTGTGTGTGTGTGTGTGTGTGTGTGTGTGTGTGTGTGTGTGTGTGTGTGTGTGTTGGCGCTATAAAGCAGAGAATTTGTATTTTATTTTAAATATTCATATTCATAAACGTACATGACAATAACAACCTGATGCACACAGTCAGTCTCAATGTAGAGATGGATGACAGACAGACAGGACACTGCATGTTAAATCCTGGCCCCAGATTACTGCATAAATCCCTAGTGGTAGATGCTGTCATGGGTTATGCTCTGCTGTTAGTTTAGTTGGCTTTTAATTAATTAATTAATTCAAAAGTTTGAAGACATCTGTGCTCCTATATTTGTGCTGCTGCACATCACATACAATGTTTGAACTGAAGTAGTGATGCACGTTAGTGAATGATTCCTTCAAAATTATTCCAGCGACTTTTACGGCATCAATATCAATGGCCAGCAATTTCTCATTTCATACATGTTCTACTTTATAGGAAAAACTGTAGTGTGAGATGATTTGTTAGACACACTCACACGGACAGACAGACCCTCTTCTAGACGTTTTGCTCCTTTTAGGACCCTAGTCATACAAAACGGACACAATAACAGACCAAAACAACTATAAATAGGAGAATAAATCTCACACGTTGAGAGCTATGCAGATGCTAACTCTTCTCTCCTCCTCAGTGTGTAAAGAGGAGAGGAGCTCCAGTCTGGTCCAGGAGGAACCACAACCTCCACAGATAAAACAGGAAGAACAGGAGGCTGAGGTGTCAACATGGACTTTACTACATAGGAATCCCAGGGGCAACACTCTCTCAGGTAAAACAATATCACTTTATTAGTTCTAATCTAACAAAAGATCCATTAAAACAACTACTTTATGACAACATTTTTTTTAGTTGACAACAATGCAACAGACTGCGTGCACATTGTGTGTTTAGTAGTTCTACTGTAACCTGCTGTAACCAGAAGATTAAGGCATTCTTATTACGGCGATTTGTGTCTCATACGAGTGTCCCCGAACAGACGTGAGATTCAGTGTACATTACGCATGACATCATCACGGCCAAAATCTAACATATCCAAGTAACGGCCAAGCCTGGAATCTGACAAATCCAATGCAATGTATTATGTTTTTGCCCTTGGCGGATTTGGGTCTTGCCCCGCTCAGTTGTGAATGCATTTCCTCAACCAGAAGAGTTGGGTGACCAATCGGGGCCAAGTATTGGTCTGGTCTAACCAATTTGATAGATATTGGTTAGATATATATTTACATACAACACATTATAGACAGAATGCATTGCAAGTGTTACCGTGAAGCACCAGCATCTCTGTCGTAATTTTCATGTTTACAATAACTTAGTTTTGATAATTAAATAACATTTTCCCTTCATAACAAACGCTCTAAGCACTTCTGCTTTTCATAAACAACTCACATGTAGGCTGTACAACATACTAAGATCAATTACACTAAAAGGTGATGATGGACCAATACAAGGTTAGTTGTTTTTAACCCCTTAAACCCCTGTAGTGTTAAGGAACTGGACTTCAGTTTCTATCTACTCCAGATCTCTTTCCTACGAATAGCAGATATACAAGCTCACAGTGTGTCGCAAAGGTGACTCATTGTGAGCTCATAGATCTGCTATTTTATTTTTGTGTCCAGAGATTTTTTTTAACCCGCCCCATGGAAAGAAAAAAACACTTCCATATAGAAGTACCAAACTCATATCAACGCAGTGATATGATAAGCTAAGTGAACTATCAGCACAATATACAATATGACTATGGGTTCACATTTGTTATTTTAAGTGTAGCAACAGTGAAATCTCAGCATTCTACTGACAAGAAGTCAAACACTTACTTTCCTAGTTTTTAGGAAGCATGTGCATACAATGTACTTGTGTTACTAAGTTGTTTCTACCTTTAATTTCCACAGAGCACAAAGAGTGGTCTTCAGTATCTAGACAGATGGCGTCACAAAGATATTCAACGCTGTCAGAGGAACAGCCAGAGATGGACGAGGGACGTGGACTGTTTGATGCAAGGATGCAACCTGTAGTAAAGTTATACAGGATAGGTATGTAGTGTTTTATTTAAAATATATATATTTCCTCAATCCTTTTTTGATCAATCAAATCTTGATTAAGAAAACTGAGAAAGCAATATTAACAGTGAAGCTTTTTAAACCAATGTGCATACTTTATTTTCCTTTCTTGTGAACTGATACCTGGGGAGACCTGGGCACTGAAGATGATGTGTGTGCACTAGCTTTTCATTAAACGGCAGAACCTGCATGAACAAACTGTAAAGTTCAAACATTTACCGGTCTCTCATTGTATCTTTTTCCTAGACCTCCTGCACCTCCCTTTGTGTAAAGAAGAGGTTTCCCCTGAAGAGGAGAGGAGCCCCAGTCTGGTCCAGGAGGAACCAGAGCCTCCACACATCAAAGAGGAGCAACTTCAAAGACCAGAAGAGGTTGATAGACCAATGCTGACATTACTAGCGGTGAAAAGTGAAAGTGATGATGGTGAAAACAGAGACACAGAGCCTGTAGCCAGCACCTCAACTGAACACATGAAAACAGAAGCTGATGTAGAAGACTGTGGAACATCACAACCAACTAGTGATGACCAGCTGCTCTCTTTACGCTGTTCTGAATCTGGCATCACTGAAGACAGTGATGAGTGGGAGTCCAGTGTAGATCAGTCACCTTTAAACACACTGAAGTCACACAAGACACATCATGTGGAAGGACAGAGATTGTCTTCGAGCAACAAGTTGTCCAATCAGAAATCATCTAAAGAAACACACTCCATGCAGAGTCACACAGGGAAGAAAGGTTTTGGATGTACAGTCTGTAATAAGCTGTTTAATCATAAGAAAAGCCTGAAGATGCACATGAGGACTCATACAGGGGAAAAGCCATTTACTTGTTCAGTTTGTAGCATTGGCTTTAGTCAAAAGGGAAATCTAAAACAACACATGAGCACTCATACAGGGGAAAAGCGATTTAGCTGTACTGTTTGTGGCCACGGCTGTATTCACAACGGAAATCTAAAACTTCACATGAGGACTCATACGGGGGAAAAGCCATTTACTTGTTCAGTTTGTAGCATTGGCTTTAGTAATAAAGGAACTCTAAAACAACACATGATGACTCATACAGGGGAAAGGCCCTTTAGCTGTACTGTTTGTGGCCAAGGCTGTTTTCACAAGGGTAATCTAAAACAACACATGAGGACTCATACAGGGGAAAAGCCGTTCATTTGTAAAGTGTGTAGCATTGGTTTTGGTCAAAAGGGAAATCTAAACCAACACATGAGGACTCATACAGGGGAGAAGCCATTCACTTGTGCAGTTTGTGACAAAAGCTTTAGTGACAAGCGTTACCTAAAACATCACATGAGGAGTCATACAGGGGAAAATAACCTTTAGTTGCAGTTTGTGACAAATACTTTGGTCCAATCACAGATTCATACGAAAAAGCTGTAAGTTAAACGGAAACTGTTTTTGTTATGTTTTTTTTTCTTCCAATCTGAGTGGATACATATTATCAGGCACGTGTTTGATCTAGCTGCCTCAAATAAATATCACTATCAGCTATAACATTTGACTTGATTATTTAAGATTACCCAATTAAAGTCTGTGAGTGACCTGTAATTATTATCTATTTTATACTTGAACATATACATTATTAAAAAAGCTTTTCAAAGGGTTAAGAATGAATGATTTTGGTTGTAATGCATTAGAATTCATGGGTTCTTATAATTATACAGATTATAATGAATTGTACGTATATTTACGTATATTTACATACAACACATTATAGACAGAATGCATTGCAAGTGTTACCGTGAAGCACCAGCATCTCTGTCGTAATTTTCATGTTTACAATAACTTAGTTTTGATAATTAAATAACATTTTCCCTTCATAACAAACGCTCTAAGCACTTCTGCTTTTCATAAACAACTCACAACTCAGATCTGCTATTTTAGGGTAATGTTCCCCCTGAACATGGACACTGGTGTTCAGGTGCTTAGATCAGTAACTGGTTAACAGGCTGTATTGATCGATTGATTGATTATTTGATTGATTGATTGAGGTATTTTTTAGAAGTTTTGCATAGAAAAAGGTACAGTTTCATTACAGTACAGTTCACTGATACAAGGTCAACTTAAAGGAAACTCGGGTAAGGCAAAGCTTATTTTCTTTGAGATCCTTCTCTTTAACTCGTATGTGTTAAGGGTTAAAGATACAGTTTGTAGTGGCAGCTCAGGGGGAATGGAGGCAGGCCTGAAAATATAGTAAAGCCTTTGTTCATTTGGTTCTCAAATCTGATCTTCAGGACTGACCGTTGTAATGGAATCAGATCAGATTTGTGTATTCAGATATTGCCAAAATGTGCCTATCTACAAGCTCAAAACGTGCCACATTGTGAACTTGTATTTCTATTTTCGGGAAGGGACACAACAAATCCAGATGGTTCCATGGCTCCTTGCCACTACAACACATGCAGGTTGTTGCCTCAGTTCTCTTTCTGAACAAAGAGAACTGCCAATGGGGAGTTGGGGGCTTTTAAGGGTTCCCTCATTGATTTGTTGCCACAGGTGAGTCCTGGTTCAAAGTGTCAGTTGGCTGCAGCTCTTGGATGAAGATAACACTTGACTTATACCACCTCACCTAGTTCCAGTTGGGGGCGCTGTTTGTCTGGATGTCCATAAGATAAATTACTGGACACAATATTGTAATAATACTAGTTTAACTCTCCTACTGCCAGATTATTTATTTATTTATTGGGTCTGGCGCCATCAAAAAGCGGCTTACCTTTGCGACATTATAGTAGATAGACAGACAGACAGACATTTATTTATTTATTTTTATTTTTTTTTGGTTGTGCAATAGTGCACTTTGGTCTGCCAGGCAGCAGAGGGCGGCGTCATGCGAGAATGAATGTGAATTTGCCTGTTATGTGTTGAAGAAGAAGAAGACCAGTCACTGGCCACAGAGCCTTACAGCCGGAGGAAATCAACAAGGAAGTGAATTGTTCTCCGTTGATCTAACGCATAATGGATTTTTTACACCATCACCGCGGAAAATGTGTTTACAGTAGACGGCCGCGCGACCCCTCATCAGCTTACAGTCATCAGACGAACGAACCGAACGAGCGCCGTATTGGCATCGAGGTTCTGTAAAAAATGGGGCGAACGTTAACGTTCAAAGCGTGGGAAGAGTTAATCTTTCACTGGAATAAACCTTTTCAAGTATACAAATTAAGGCTGTGTTAAATTCAAGTCATAATAAACAGAGTCAGGGTGCGTGCTATTGTGAATGTTTATTTAATTACCGTAGCATCATTGGTGACACCTGTACAGGATGTAACACTACACAACTATTTATGTCAATATTCAGCCAGAAGAGACCTTCCATACTCAAGTGCTGAGGACACACATTCTGAAGTCTGTCCTCAGAAATATGACAATGTGTTTGTATCATTGTAGAATGTGCATGATGTTTGTATCATAGCAGTGTATTATAGGATATGTATTTAAATATAACAATGTATTATTTTTGATTTATTTTAACCCCAACATCCAGATCGGTGTCAGATTGTTGCCCTTGTGGCAACAGAATCCTCTGTCCACCTGTAATCTGTGTGTAATCCGTGTGAAAGGCCATCATCTTAACCACTAGACCAAAAAGATATGTCTTTGGTCTGGGGGAGATACTAGACTTTTGATGCCATCAGGCTGAGGCTGTGAATTGATTGATTGATTGAAGACCTTATTAGAAGTTTGCATAGGAAAAGGTACAGTTTCATCATGACGGTACAGTTCACTGGTACAAGGTCAACTAAAAGGAGATCCTAGAAAAGACTAAGCTTATCACCTTTCATTCCTCTATTTTCTTCCATCACATTTACTTTTTCCTTCCTATACTTTACTGTTATTTTCTCATTATTAAATTTCTCATCACCATATATTATGACAAATTATGGTCATCTTTTGTGTTGAATACATTTCTGAAATGCATATTAGTATTAACTCTTCATTCTCTTATTATGTTGCTATTGTATTTATCCCTTGCATTGTTTTTACTGTGTGTGTGTGTGTGTGTGTGTGTGTGTGTGTGTGTGTGTGTGTGTGTGTGTGTGTGTGTGTGTGTGTGTGTGTGTGTGTGTGTGTGTTTCAAATGCGTTTGCATGTATTTCATTATTTAAATGTATTATTAAGGTTTTTATTATTATCATTGTTATTGTCAAGTGGTATCATTGATAATTAACATTTTAAGTACAATGTGTTTTGACCTACTGTACAGGCAACAGGGACTCATACTCTACTTACTCCGGTACAGTAGGTGGCGGTTTGGAAAGCGAAAGAAAGAGAAAGAGGAATGAACCAGAATGCAGACAAGAGGAAAGGTTTGTTGGAATGATGAAAGCGGACACACCAACAGATTGCATCTTTAGTGATCCACAAGTGGTAGGCGTTTAGAGTCACTATAGGTCTGGAGTGGCTATTTTTGAGTGCAAGGATGCAGATCAAGTCTATTATGCCATGCATATTATGACATTTGAAGGTTCCGCAGTCAGTTGCCACATGCTGGGAACAAAAAGGAGGAAAGGGGTGATAAGTGGAGTACCGATGACTGTAAAGGTGGAAGAATTGGTGTGGGTAGAAGGTGTTTGTGAGGCTAAGAGGCTAACTAGATTTATGGATGGGAAACAAGAGGAGACCAAGTCAGTTTGCCTGACATTTGAAGGAGAGGAATTACCAGAGAGAGTGCATTTTGAATACATGAGCTTTAGAGTCAGGTCATTCGAAACACCACTTAGGTGTTATTGTTGCCAGGAATATGCCCATGTGGCAGCCGTTTGTAGGGGACAAAAAAAGATGTGGGAGATGTGCAAAGGAAAATTGTAAGGAGGAATGTGAAGAGCAAGTCAAGTGTGTACACTGTGGAGGGGAGCATTATGCTGGTTCAGTAAAATGTCCTAGGAGAGTGAAGGAGGTAAAGGTGAATCAAATCAGAGAGGAAAGAGGCATGTCATACGCCGAAGCATTGATGAAAGTGGAGGGGAACACTTGTGTGGAAGAAGTCCAACAACCAGAGAGGAAAGAGAATGGAGACAATGGAAACATTTGCATGGACAGAAACGGGGTGATCAATTGTGCTGTGGACATTCCGACAAAGTCAAACTCATATTATGCCATAAACGTACTACACGTCTTTGATCTGTGTTGCCATACACGCAATAAACATCTTTTTAATTAATCAAAAATGTTATATTTCATATTCTAATATTGATGCCAAAAACTGCTCTAAAAGCATATAGTAGGCCTATGCCTCCGCGACCGGACTGTTTTGACTGGAGCACCGTTTATACAGTCCGACGGGCAACACAGTCCGGACATTGGTTCCGGGCACATTGGTTCCTGCGGTGCCCTGCGGTGCCACTCACTCGGCTGATTGAGCCCGCGATCGCGATCGCAGGCTCGGAACGTGTTATAGCATGTTAGCAAAAAAGGCATGGCCAAAATGTAAACAGATAGGCCCCAGTCCAAAAAAATAAAAGTGTGTCTTTCTTCTTCTATTTGACGATCAGATAGTAGGAGAGCACCACTTGGTGGTTTTCAAAGGCCATTGCACTCTAAAAATACACTCAATCATAATGACAGTATATATGATTTAGACATCTTGTTCCACTGAAGCCCAAATCTAATGATAGGATATATAGGCTATATATAAATATATATTTTTTCCTTTGTAAGAGGGGTAGTGTGGCTTTCGATAGAAGCATAGATTTATTATGTAATTTAAGTACAAAAAATTATTTTGGCCCCCATAAAAAGGTGAAATTAAACAAAATGGCTGGCACCAGTTTGGTAGATTTTGATTAAAGGGTGGCATTCAGTGGGTTAAAGGGAATAGAATTGAACAGAAGAACTTCTGACCACTTAGCAGTATAGGCCTACACAGTGGAGATGTTGGGGGTACTTGTTGCCCTGAAATGGGTGGAAAAAAGTTTAAGTACAAAAAGTAGTGGTATGCATAGATTCGACAGCAGTCCTAGCTAGTATGAGATCTTCAAGTAGTCGGCAAGGGTTATTGTATGAGGTCCTTCAATCAGCCACTAGAATAGTGCTAAAGGGGTGTAAAATAAAGTTTTTACGGGTTCCAGCTCATGAGTGAAGGGGAATGAGTTGGCGGATAAGATGGCCAAGAAGGCATTAGAGTGCTAATTGAGTTTTTTAAGTGAAACAGGATTATTTGACAGAATATAGAACAACAAGGACGAGTGAATGAGTGAGCTTGAGTTTGTTGAGTCTGGTCCATGAAGGGGGCGGTAATGCACCGGATATACTGGATGCCAACCGCCGTTAAAGTGATCCCTGAATATTAAGCCATGTAGGCTTTGATATGTTATAATAACTGTCTTTAACTATTTTAAACACTTGCAATATATTCCTTTGAGAGAAAAAAAGTTATATCTTCAACCCATGGGGGGAGCCATTGCACTGTTCGTCGCATGCAGTGATGATGTAGAGTCTACATCATCACTGCATGCGACGAACAGTGCAAAATGCCCGACCAGCCAAAATGCATTGTCTACATTGTAGACAATGCATTTTGGCTGGTCGGGCCCATAGGGTTAATATGGAACGTCAAAACAACGTTCTCTTTACAATATTTAAAACATTGTCTTGAAGCTCAGATTAACTGTAGTTAGTAGTGTGGTGCTTTTCTGTTCTGTTCATATCAAGTAGGATGTTTTGCTGTGCCTGTAAGTGTTTAATTCAACATCTAAAAGTTGTTTACACCGCCATTTTAAATGGGCCCCTCGAGCCAAAATGCATTGTCTACGTCATCACTGCATGCGACGAACAGTGCAATGGCTCCCCCCATGGGTTGAAGATATAACTTTTTTTCTCTCAAAGGAATATATTGCAAGTGTTTAAAATAGTATATTTTGGTTAAAGAGGGTTATTATAACATATCAAAGCCTACATGGCTTAATATTCAGGGATCACTTTAAAAAACAACATTTTCAGACTCTAGTGGGTGCAGGACGGGAGGCGGCTCTTTGCGTCGGCACTTGGACCACACGCACGCGTTCGGGGAGACCTCCTCTTCCACACCACACTCTCTGGTAACAGAGAGGTGTAAAATAAATATTTGCTGGCCCGCCTGGCCGTCCAGTGCGGCCAGATATACAAAAAGTCCCATTTTCAGACTCTAGTGGGTGCTGGACGGGAGGCGGGTCTTTGTGCGGCACTTTGAACACAAGCACGCATTCGGGGAGACCTCCTCTACTCTCCGCTAAGCCAGAGAGGTGTAAAAAAAATATATATATTTGCTGGCCGTCCAGTACGGCCAGACATAGAAAAAGTCCCATTTTCAGACTCTAGTGGGCGCTGGACGGGAGGCGGCTCTTTGCGTCGGTTGTCTTAGAAATGTTAGTAATGGTAATGGTATGGATTCACACATATTGTGATTTGCATTGCATGAAACCACATCTGTTATCGGGAGAGCTGAATCAACATTTTCCACATTGTCCTCTATTGTGATGCATCATTACATTTCACTACATCATTACATTGCCCCAACTAAATTGCTCTCATTATTTACAAACCTGCATATTCTATTGCACATTTCTTTGTCTCTTTCTGTGTCTCTGTTTTGTGCAGTTTTGTCTGCCACACTTGCTGTTCTATCATTTTCGGAGAACAGCGTTGAACGCGCCGATGGCAGTTGTTGATAGCCCTTAAGCTGCTTCGGCATTTTTTTCTTACTGTTCTTGTTTTTGAACGTGGCCTCACTGATGGCCGTGCTTTTCTTACACTGGTTTATTTGAGCAGCATTGTCTTCAGAGAATCTTTGCAAATCACCTGAGAGGAGATCTGACCATATTGGAAATCACCTGAGAGGAGATCTGACCATATTGGAATAGATGGGAGGAATCTTGAAAACAGTTTATTTAAAATAGTTTCTCAATAGCAGTTAGTTAGTTTCACCTGTGGCAGTGATGATTTTAATCACCTGATTGGCTTTAGTCCTTATTTGGTCAAAATGGTCTTTGAAGGTGTGGTGTGGTAGAGGAGGTCTCCCCGAACGCGCGTGTGTTTTCAAAGTGCCAACGCAAAGAGCCGCCTCCCGTCCAGCACCCACTAGAGTATGAAAATGGGTCTTTTTCTATATCTGGCCGCACTGGAAAGCCAACAGCACTTTATTTTACACCTCTCTGGCTTAGCGGAGAGTGTGTTTGGTAGAGGAGGTCTCCCCGAATGTGTACGTGTGTTCAAAGTGCCGACACAAAGAGCCGCCTCCCGTCCAGCGCCCACTAGAGTCTGAAAATTTGACTTTTTGTATATCTGGCCGTACTGGACGGCCAGCAAATATCTTTTTACACCTCTCTGGCTTAGCAGAGAGTGTGGTGTGGTAGAGGAGGTCTCCCCGAACGCGTGCGTGTGTTCAAAGTGCCGATGCAAAGAGCCGCCTCCCGTCCAGCGCCCACTAGAGTCTGAAAATGGGACTTTTTGTATATCTGGTCGCACTGGAAAGCAAACAGCACTATATTTTACACCTCTCTGGATTAGCGGAGAGTGTGTTTGGTAGAGGAGTTCTTCCCGAATGCGTGTGTGTGTTCAAAGTGCCGACGCAAAGAGCCGCCTCCCATCCAGCGCCCACTAGAGTCTGAAAATGGGACTTTTTCTATGTCTGGCCGCACTGAACGGCCAGCAAATATTTTTTTACACCTTTCCTGCTTAGTGGAGACTGTGGTGTGGCAGAGGAGGTCTCCCCGCACGTGTGCATGTGTCCAAAGTGGCAACACAAAGAGCCGTCTTCTCTCCAGTGCCAACTAGAGTCTGAAAATGTCACTTTTTTGACCAAACAGAAATGTATTTTACACCTCTTCCGCTTAGCGGAGAGTGCAGTGTGACAGAGGAGGTCTCCCAGCACGTGCCCATGTGTCCAAAGTGCCAACACAAAGAGCCGTCTGCTGTCCAGAGTCAAATTTGTAAAGGCTATGCACTCCATTGAACGGCATTTATCCATTTATCATGTTTTTATGTTTTTAAAACCTTTCCTTTTTACCCAGAAACCTTTTACCCAGAAGCATTTTGTATGTTCCTTTAGATACTTAATCTATATTTTTAATGTGCATATTATGGCAAAATTACTCGTTTTTCAACGTTTTTCAATGGCTTCAGGGATTCTCTTATTTTGAAGAGATCGGCCACCGGAAGTCTTATTGCTGCTAAGCTATTCCTGCTCACTTCACATATGCGCTCAAAGCGACTTTACGGAGGGAACATAAATGCTGATAGCCTATATTATACTCAGTCCTTTTTCTCCTGGGAAATGAAACAACGGTGAGTGTATGTTTGTATCTGTGGGGATGATGGATGTCGGCCTTGGGTCTAAATATAGTCCATATTAGAGACTGCTTTCATTGTTTACAATGTTGCTCCACGTTAGCATGCTAGCTAGCTATTGATTGATTGATTGAAGACTTTATTAGAAGTTTGCATATAAAAAGGTACAGTTTCATAACGGTACAGTTCACTGGTACAAGGTCTACTAAAAGGAGATCCTAGAAAAGACTATGCTTATTTCCTCAGGAAACCATTAAAGTATCTCATATAACATTGAATGACAGACGAATAGAACACAATACTATGTAGTAGATATAGTCAGTAAAAAAAAATAAAAAATGAAAGAACAAAAAAAAACATTAAGTTTATACAAGCAGAAAGTATACAAAGAGGGGGAGGGGGGGGGGGGGGGGCTGGGCTAGCGAACGGCTGCTGCCTTTCCTTTAAGTGTTTTTTTTTTTTTCAGGGCGATTTTAAAGGATGCTAGTGATCCACACTCCTTTAAGACCTTCGGTAGGGCATTCCACATTTGTTTGGTATAGCAGAAGAACGAGTTTGACCCTTTCTTTGAGTTGATTCTGGGTTGAACGTGATCTGTGGCGCTGCCTCTGGTGTTGTAATTGTGGACATCCTTAACGTTTTTGAAGTATTTTGTCAGGTAGGGGAGAGTGGGGTAAACTGAGACACCGGGTAAACTGAGACACTCCATTTATCTTGGCAATGGAACACATTTGTGGTCATGTGACCATTATATTTTCAAGCCCCTTGAATTTCCCACTTGTTATGAAAAGAGAGACCTGATAGTGATGTAGAAAACATGCTTTTCTCACAAAAATGTGTTTTTTGCATTTAAAAGTAAAATTTCTTGCTGTCAACATAATCAGCTGTTGTGTCAAAGCAAATTGATGCAGGGAGAACATTTTATATCATACATGTTGATGAACTACCAACTTATAAATCCATGTGTTAGATGCTAGCTGAAGATTACCCTGAATTGATAAAAAATATCCCTTTTCCCAAAATGTGGCTGTGGGGTAAAGTGAGACACTATCTCACATTATCCCAACATGATAGACAGGGAGAAAGCTGTAAAAACCTGATTAAAGGGTGTACCAAACTAGTCTCAGTTGATTCTTATGTATTTTCCCCTGTAGAATCCATTTCTGATATATATTTCTTTGTATTGTGCATAATTAATGAGATAATTAGCATATTTGACTACATTTGACTAAATATGCTAATTATTTCATTAGCTATGCACAATACAACAATATACTTTGCAGAAATAGATTCTACAGGAGAAATTACATCAGGATCAACTGAGTAAAGTTTGGTAAACCCTTCTATGAATTTTTTATAGGGTTTCTGTTTTTTTCCTTCTGCCCATGTGTCACATTATTTGACTCATGGGTGGAAATGACAGGACAAAGCCTATTAAAAGAATGTCTGCTATGTACATTTTTGTATTAACCCGGTTAGCGGGTTTTTATGTTTTTATGGTAGTTTTAAAGTGAAAAAAGTGAGTGGATCACTTTACCCCGTTGATTTCTCTGGTCTGTCTCAGTTTACCCCGGTCCTGGGGTAAACTGAGAGACAAGACCACTTTTTTTAAAACAATCATATTTTCTCTGCCTTTTGTCTTGAATATGTTCTGATACCTCCCATTGTTAGGAAACATCCCAAATTACTGGGAAATGTGTACATTTTTACTGATATATCTTTTAGTTTGCCTATAGGGGAGAAAATGTAAAAAGTGTCTCAGTTTACCCCGCTCTCCCCTACATGGGTATCTTAGGGTGTAGTGTATCTTGTACACCTGGGCGGGGTTGCACCAGCTGTTACTAGTTGTAACGTAAATGGCTTCTAAGTCAAGACTTACGCATTACTAAAATGTCAGGTGTTGCACCACACAAATTTGTTCTTGCGTATCTCTAAGTAACAACTATCTCTATGGGAGACTGGGAGTAGAGCAACTACACTACTAACGTGGCAGACGGCATTATATCGGCTATTTAATTAATTCAACAATGAAACGACCCATCTGTTTAAAACATACATTAAGCCCAATATACATTTCGGCCACTTGAAAATAGCCGATCTACAAGCTCACGATGTGTCTGCTATTAATAGAGTATTTCTATATTGCAGGATTGATACTTTTTTAATTCATTTGAGTACTTTTCAACCACTGCACATACAGCACAACAGCGAATTGAACGGTGCACTCTCTTCCCCTGTGTCTCCAAATATGCGCTGCCCTGCGTTACTTCACAACGGGGAAAAATGTATGAGGCCAATATAATTTGCGATTATGTCTGTTGACAAAAGACGATACAAGCTTGACTAGAAACAGTTCGTTGTCATTGGATTCGGGAGCTATGACGTCATTTATGCGACTATACATTACTTTAGGAACAGTCTACGCATTACTAGTTACGTTATGCCTTAAGAAGTCGTGGTGCAACACCTGTTAGTAACTCACTTAGTTACTAAGTTACTAAACTAACTAGTAGTTACTAAGCCTCTAGTAAGGACTTTACTCCCTAATTAGGGCAGAACTTACGTTCTGGTGGTGCAACTGGCCCCTGGGCGGGGTTGCACAAGCTGTTACTAAGTTATAACGTAGCCTAGTTGTAACGTAAATGGCTTCTAGGTCAAGACTTTTCAGATGTTGCACCACTCTAACGTATCTCTAAGTAACTACTAAATATTTACACCAGCCTTTGGGCAGCACTAAGTCCTTACTAAGGCCTAACAAAATAAAACTTTGGTTTCCGTTTGGCTGTAATTTTAGGGCTGAGTAGGTAGGGAATTTATTTTATTTTATTTTTATTTTTTTGTGGGCATGATGGGTAGCAAGGAATTTTATTTTATTTCCTCATGGGAAGGATGGGTAGGTCGTTTTTTTTTTTCTTTTTTTTTTCTATGGCAATGATCGATATGCTTCTTTTTTAATATATTCTGTTTTCCTGAGTTACCAATTTCTAAATCATTAAATGGTTCATGTACACTGCACTTACAAAATGTCTGAAAACAACAAACAATAAACAATTGAAAACGTTGAATAGAATGTCCACACACTGGTTGAATACTTTTGAGTTTTAATTCAACTCTAAGTAAAGTACCAAAGTAAAGTGCTGTATCACTCATATACCAAAAATAAAATAAGAACATTCGAAAGTAAAAATTGAGCTTCGAATTAATTTATATTTAATTAAAACAACAAATCTGCAGCATTTCTCGCGTGTAACGTTAAAATGTGGCTGGTCTCGCGAGGCAGAAGTCTCCATTCGCCGCTGCAAAAGTGGGCTGATCTACAAGTCCACAATGCGTCACTGATCCAATACGTTGTGGGCTTGTAGATTAAGGGTGCATGTTTAGCGACACCGACATACAGCGAAGAATAAACCTCCAGCTACTTAACTTTCCCTTCACACTGACCGTCCTCTGCCTAGCAGACACAGTGCTTTGCCTCTTGAGTTAAACGTGCTCACGTTTAATCACACAATGTACAAAAACAAGTCAAGCTGAAACGGGCGACTCATTTGGTAGTGACGGGAAGGCAGACTGTTTACGAGACTTCTCCACCGAAAACACTATGTAAAGCATGGATTTCTTCTCTCACGAGTCTGCCTGCACGCAGCCACGTTCACGGTAAAACTCCCTCCGTCCCTCTGTAGACTACCTAATTTGGTTCAAACGAAAACATAATCCTTTGGTGTGATTATAATTGCTTGTTTCACATCGTGGTTGTTCCACTTCCAACTTCCATCACAGCTGCTGTGATGCTTCGCATAGACGATGCGATGCTGCTTCTCTTGCTTTTACCAACGCCAGTCGCCAGGCACGTGCACACAGACATCAAACGGGGCTTGAGCCCCTGCCCTTTTAAGAGAGAATTGTCCACCAAAAGGCCCTTTTAGAAATGTCAGCCCCTGCCTCTCTTAACATTCTCTGCACGTCCCTGACCAACGCGGTCCCTGACCAACGCGTCTCCTTGCGATGACGCTGAATAGTAAAACAAAACATTTGCGCACGTAATATTTTAGACGAAAGAAAACTTTGATTAAACTTCGCGAATGTGGTCGCACCAAATATATTTTTTGTAAGACGTTTTTGATCGACTCGGTCAGATTTTGACTTAATTTTTTTTTTTTTTTTTTTTTCACTCCAAATGCCAATAAAATCATCTGGGTCGCACGTATTTAATAGGGTTGGTCTCCAACCGGAAACCAACATATTATTTTGTTAGGCCTAAGCAACCTATCTCTATGGGAGTAGAGCAACTACACCTACTAACGTGGCAAGACAGCATTATATCGGCTATTTAAGTAATTCAACAATGAAACTACTCATCTGTTTAAAACATACATTAAGCCCTATATGCATTTTGGCCATTTAAAAATAGCGGATCTACAAGCTCACAATGCGTCTGCTATTAATAGAGTATTTCTATATTGCAGGATTGATACTTTTTTAATTCATTTGAGTATTTTTTCAACCACTCATTATACATATAGCCGCGGCAGACATACTGCCCCAGGCCCATTGGAAGTTGCTGTACTCTGTCATCTACTCTGAGCCACCCCACTCTTAACTGGTGAGGTGTGTCTGATAAGGAAGGTTAAGCAGGACCCTAATTAGTTTGTTTTGGGCTATTTGGAGCTTAGTTTTTAGGGCTTGTGGGGCATCCCGATACCATACGTGGACTACATAGTCAAAGAGGGGCTGGACTATTGCACCAGCTATGGTCTTCAGTGTATTGGAATTGACCATCGGGGCGATCCTCTGTAGGAAACAATTTCGTTGGTTGATTTTATTTACTACTTTAGAAGTCATCTTTTCGCTGGAAAGATTAGATTCAAAGATACATCCTAAGTAAGAGATTTCGTTTTTTCGTGTTATGACCTTGTCACCCACTTTGATTGTGAAGTTGTCGACTTTATTGAGGTTATGATTTGATCCAAGGAGGATGGATTCAGTTTTTCCCAGGTGAATTGATAATTTGTTGTCGTTAAGCCATGTGCCAGATCTTACTTAGTTCAGAGTTGAGTGTCTTTTCAACCTTCAAGTGGTCCTTGCCTGAGACTAGGAGGGCTGAGTCATCCGCCACAGGAACAGGTTGCAGTCGCAAGCAGATGCCATATCGTTTACATATATTAGGAACAACAGAGGCTCAGTATGCTACCTTGAGGAACACCACAGTTTACTGGGAGGGAGGGAGGGGGGGGGGGGGCAGGATACCGTTCACCTCCACCACCTGTTCCCTCCCCACCAGGTAAGACTGCATTCAACTCACTGCTGCGCTGTCAAGGCCGATAGCTTTAAGTTTCTCAATCAGAATAGAGTGATTCACGGTGTCAAATGCCTTCTGGAGGTCCATCATGACCATGCCGCTATATTTGCCCAAATCCGCTTTGCGTTTGATTTGGTCAGTCAAATAGAGAAGGCATGTGTCAGTGGAATGGGATTTTCTGAATCCAGATTGGAACTCGTAAATTAGATTATTCTCATCGAGATATCTTGCAATCTGTTCGTAGACTATTTTTTCCATGACTTTGGATATGGAGCTAAAAATGGAAATGGTAGCGGTAGTTCCCAGGGTCTAGTTTACTACCTTTTTTTATGCAGGGGCGTTGCTTTTGCTAGTTTGAAGTCCTGGGGGACATGACCCTGTTCGATTGATAGGTTAATTAAGTGGGTAATGATTGGAGCAATGGAGGCTGCTGAGTCTCTAAGAAATCTAGCGGGAATTTTATCAAGGCCAGTGGCCTTGTGTTAGTAGGGCGCTCAATTTTTTAAACACTTCATGGGTGGCCACTTCACATTTGTCAGAAATGAAAGCGGCGTCCGTTTTGATGTTTATGTTGTGGCATATGGTTTTAGGTTTTAGGCCTAATTGGTTGTTAAGCAACTTCCATAGGTCACGTGGTTTGTTTTTGTATTCGTCGATTTTTTCATCGACTACGTTTTTTTCATCGACTACGTTTTTTTGGGCGGATCTAACTAGGGCGGTTGTCTGGTTTCTAAGTCTCTTGCACTGAGCAGTAAGATGCTTGATGTGGATTTTGAGGTCAGGGTTGAAACGTTTTTTGAGTTTAATGCAGCTAACTGTTGTTTTGTTGCCTGGTGTCACGTAATGACTTCATGGAGTTAACACACTAACGTCGTATTTATATCCACATGTATTACAGATACACACACACACACACACACACACACACACACACACACACACACAAACACACACAAACACACACACGCTCTATGAAGTGGTTATTTCCTCCACCAGGCCGAAATGCAAGGCCGAGACTTGTTTTGCACCGTGTGTGTGTGTGTCTGTCTGTCTGTCTGTACTAGTCATGTGCTCGACACAGATCTGTTAGATTCTTTTTATATTCAATCCTGATTGGCTAAGATTGACGTCTAAAGTTTGCAGCTGTGGTTTTTCATGTCCTATTGTTGCGCCACCAAGAGGCACATTTTTGCAAAAAAAGAGAGAAAAACACATTACACATTTAGTCCAGACATCAAACAAATGGGTACACATTATGTCTACAGTCATGTGATGAGGACAGATCTGTCATGTTTTGTAGGCTAGTGTATATTGATTGGCTGTCTGGAAGACACATGCCCAGGGGCGAGTATACATGTGGTGTCTGATGTTACATACATTCTAAAGAGAATAGAAATAGAAATACAATAAGAACAGGCTTCACATGTGCCACTGCAACCAATATTCTATAGGCCTACTGTAAATAACACATTTAGGTCAGAATCGAAAGTTTCAGTGAAATCAAATATGAATTACGGTATATCAAAAATGTATAAAAAGGAAGGGGAAAAACACGGTTGTTTCAACAAATGGTTGTTTCAACGTGACCAAGAGGAACCATGTCCTTATTATTTGTACACTGTCAATCACACAATGAATGCTTTGGTTAATTTTTGTCTTGTTTTTGTTCTCTTTGTTCCAGAGCTGAGACAGTTTACAACCTCTTCAGGGTAACAGCATTCAAGAAACATCATATAAGTATATTACAGTAGGAACAGAGAGCTTATTACAGTTGGTGAAAACGTCTCATGAAGGATGTAAAATGAGTCAAATGGAGTCTGTACGGCTGAAGATAAATGAACACATGACGTCGGTGGGAGAGGAGATATTGTGTGTTTTGGAGAAACAGCAGTGTGGTGTTGATGTTTGTAGTGTTAGGCTTAATGTCAGACTGTTTGTATTGGAGCGCCTCATTGCGGCTGCAGAGTTCATGTGCAGCCTCTTCCAGAGAGCGATGGAGACAAAAAACAAACAGCTGGACATTGATTTTGATGTGGACATCCATCCTTACACTGCAGGTTGGTAAACACATGGTTACATTATGTTCAACACTGGCTGTAGTGTGTGTGTGTGTGTGTGTGTGTGTGTGTGTGTGTGTGTGTGTGTGTGTGTGTGTGTGTGTGTGTGTGTGTGTGTGTGTGTGTGTGTGTGTGTGTGTGTGTGTGTGTGTGTGTGTGTGTGTCGGAGCTAAGCATAGACGATTCATATGAGTTTTTCTTTCAACAGTTTTAAATATCCAGAATCAATGTCATAAATGTACATGACAATAACAAACTCTGATGCACACAGTCAGTCAATGATGAGTCAATGATTCCTTTAAAATGGTTCTAGTGACTTTAACGGCATCAATATCAATGGACAGCAATTTCTCATTTCATACATTTTCTACTTTGTAGGAGAATGATTTGTGAGACACACACACACACACACATCCACGGACAGACAGACAGACAGACAGACAGACCCTATTCTAGATTTTGTGTTCCTTTTAGGACCCTTGTATTACAAAATGGACACAATATAAAGATACAGACCAAAACAACTACCGTAAATAACCAATTAATAGCCCGGTAGCAAACTGCCGCCGGGCCTCATCCGCCGGGGGTCCGACCCCATTTTGCGCAATAAACGCCTGTCTCAAATAAGCGCCAGGTTCATTTAAGCGCCTGTGCCGTTATTTGCAATTAATATTATCATGATTTGGTTTTATGTCAGCCCGGGCCATTATTTGCCATTTATTTTAAACTTTGTTTGGTTGTTTTATATTATTTGCTATTTATTTAACTTGACTGGTCATTTATGTTGCATGGCAGTGGTGCGCTGAAAACAGCAAATCTACAAGCTCACAGCACGTTGCACCGCTCTTGCTCAGTGCACGCCCCGGTACCATGCAGGCAGGCAGTCTGCTGCTCCCTCTGTTAAGAATCATTTGATAGGCTACTCTGAAAGGTTTGTGTGAATAGGTACTGTCACGGGGCAGCCCCTGCCCTATATACATAGGTGTTGAGACAATGCACACACACACCTTTTCAGTTTCCATTTACTAACTTGCCGGCCGGTGTGGAAATGACTGGGGGGGAGTGGGGTTCATGAACATAGTTCTTAATAACCTTGTATTTATTTCCCAATGTATTTTAATGGTTGAAGTGATATGCATTGTGGTGGTGGTAATCATTGGTGTTTAATTGATATGATTGGGTGGCACCTGTCTCTCCTGCAGTGCTCTGGTGATCCCCTTGACTGAGTGGGGGAAGGTACCACGTGCTAGAGCAGGAGGGGTGTCTTTATGTTCAAGATCTCTTATCTTATGTTATATGTTCCCTATCTTCATGATGTGGCGCCTGAAATGTATCTAACATATTGGAATTGGTTTAGCAAAACCGTATAATTGTGTAAGTCAACTCATGAGGCAGTTTGCCTTGTTTGAGTTAATTGGCTACCAATTAGTTCTGTGTTCTTGGTATGGTCTTGCCTAGGTATAAAAGGGAGGCTGGAGAATGCAGTGTTAAGTTTTGGGTTTGGGAAGCAAGATGGTCACACCCAAGGAGAGCTGCCAGGGAGCCCGTGTGATTGGGTTTTTAGCCTGTTAACAGTGTCTCAAGTTTTGGGTTGTTTCCTAATTAAGTGTGCCTGCCATGCAACGCAATGGCAAAACACTTATTGTAATCCGCCATACTTAATTAGTTATTGATCCCACAAAATTTGGAGCCGTAATAACTGCCGCACGATTTACGCCACCGCCGCAATATATACATCAAAACGTGCGGCTCGGCCGGGAATGGTGTGTTATTACTTTTCTTTCCGATCCGCGTTACCATTGCGACGTAATTCGCAAAAAACGACGCCCAAAAACCCCATTGACTTTGAATGGGGGACTCGGGGAAAAAAACCCTGAAACTTTGGCGCCACATTACTCTGCCATACTTTTGCCTAGCAACGTGATTTAAACTTTAAAATGCACATACAACTTTGGTCTTTTTCCGGCCAATAGGGATGAGCTGTAATTGATTAAGCCCCGCCCCCTCTGTATTCCTATTGGCTGGGCTTTAAACAGCCACTATTACAGTTCACAGCATGGTACCGTCTTGAAACTTGGTATCTGGACTTAAACGGCCAATAGGGACTTATTACTTAAGCCCCGCCCCTCTTAAGCCCTGCCCCTATCTTCCTATTGGCTTAGCTTTAAACAGCTATATCTCCAGTTTGCAGCATGGTAACGTCTCGGAACTCGCTGTGTGTACTTACATGGCAAATAGGAATTAAGGTTGCACACACTTAGCGAGCTGCAGGCACACTTAAAATTTCTTAGAAATGTTCTTTTCTAGTTTGTTTTCTAGTTTTCGTCTCATCTTTTTGTTAGTTCGTCTTCAGTGTTTATTGTTCAAGGCCTTGCCACTGTACATAATCCTGCATCTGGAGAAAATAAAAACCCTAAAAGGTATTTTTGGACTTTGTCTACTTTTTGGAGCCTTGGCCGCTCAGGCAACCTTTACATGTGGTGTCAGAAGAAAAAAGAAAAAGTAAGACAGTCGAGAATGCCTCCAGAGCCATCAGCAGCAGCAAGCCATGCCCTCGAAGGAAGGAAGTGCCACATGGGGGAGTCGTCGCGAAGGCTTCCAGCCCAGGTTGGACACGACCACTTCATATGGGGCGAGGTATGCAACCAGGTCAGGCGGCCGGTGTCGTTCATGCAGTTCCGGAGGAAGCATGAGAAGAAAAGGCAGAAGTTCAGCGATCTCAACAGCGGTCTCAACCACCAGCTCGGCCAACTCCAATCGACATTGAGGCAGCCGGGGCAGAGTCAAGGGTGCCTGCTGGGTCAGTGGGGCTTGTCGGTGGCAGCGACAGAGCACTGGCGGGAGCAGCATTATCTACAGAAGCACCGGTGCCAGTGGAGGAGCCAAAGCGGGTGGGGTGAAAGGCTTGAACGCAAACAAACGCAAGACTCAAGGTGGTCATCTGTAATGCAGCCTTCTACCTCTGCGCAAGAAAAGGTCAGAAGTTTGCAGAAGACCTCCTGTTTGAGACGCCACAGGGGGCGTCTTCAGAAGGGGGGGGAAATGTCACGGGGCAGCCCGTGCCCTATACATATACATAGGTGTTGAGACAATGCACACACACACCTTTTCAGTTTCCATTTACTAACTTGCCGGCCGGCGTGGAAATGACTGGGGGGGAGTGGGGTTCATGAACATAGTTCTTAATAACCTTGTATTTATTTCCCAATGTATTTTAATGGTTGAAGTGATATGCATTGTGGTGGTGGTAATCATTGGTGTTTAATTGATATGATTGGGTGGCACCTGTCGCTCCTGCAGTGCTCTGGTGATCCCCTTGACTGAGTGGGGGAAGGTACCACGTGTAGGCCTGGGGCGGTATGGACATTTTGTTACCGCGATTACCGCCTTCCCATTTACCGCCGGTACTGCGGTAATTACCGCACCCCCGTATCTATTAATTAAGGTTCGGCGATAAGCCAAAATATTGCAATCATCTTCCCAAAAGTCGCCTCTCCACAGTGGAGAGGCGACACAGCCTGACTGCCCGAGATATACTTCTCCGTACAGCACAGCGGGTCTGGCTTTCAAAGGAGCAGATCTACAAGCTCACACCACATCGCATCCGCGATGCGTTCTGAGCTTTTAGATCTGCACTGTCGGGTTACCATAGTAACGTAGGCTAGCTACTTGGGCTTTTCAGACACAAACGGCTATGTGAACAAACCAGAAGAGGAAGGGTAGTCAGATCGTGTACAGTGATTCTGTAAACTCACGTCACGTCTCAACTCTCAAATCACAGTGATTGAGTGCTGCTATATACAGGTTTTAGTTACAAGACTTGACAGAAAAGGTTATAAAATCGCCGACGCGCCGCTGGACGGAGCACAACGTGCGACGCGGTGGAGCTGGAGAAAGTAAAATAGTTTCATTTTCGGTTTTGTCCACGCGGCCCGCGCTCCGCCAGTAATCCGTATGAATAAAAAAAGATATGCCACAACACAAGGTATGTATTAACATCCTTGTGTCGAGTGGATTACAGAGAAAGTATATGCTGCATTGCTGCTCCGTCATAGAGTTGTGCTCCGTACTCTACTGCCCTGCGTGCACTGTGTGTGTGTGTGAGTGACGTATGTGGGCGGCTTCCAACGTGTGGTACACGGCCCAGAGCAGAGCGGCATGGAGCGCATGCGGTCCTCGCTTCTCCCCCGTTTTAAAACTCGCTCGTTCTCAATAAAAATAGCCTATTTTTTTGTCTTTTTTGACCGCGGTAAGGACCCTGACACCGCGGTAGGCCGCGGTATACCGCGATACGGCGGTACGGCGGTTACCGAACCCAGCCCTAACCACGTGCTAGAGCAGGAGGGGTGTCTTTATGTTCAAGAGTTATGTTAGAGTTATGTTATATGTTCCCTATCTTCATGTTGTGGCGCCTGAAATGTATCTAACATATTGGAATTGGTTTAGCAAA
Organism: Nannobrachium achirus; assembly: GCF_963921795.1. Lineage (NCBI taxonomy): Eukaryota > Metazoa > Chordata > Actinopteri > Myctophiformes > Myctophidae > Nannobrachium > Nannobrachium achirus. The sequence continues at coordinate 68,063,635 of NC_137818.1, read as the reverse complement.
ACCGTATAATTGTGTAAGTCAACTCATGGGCCTTAGTTTGCCTTGTTTGAGTTAATTGGCTACCAATTAGTTCTGTGTTCTTGGTATGGTCTTGCCTAGGTATAAAAGGGAGGCTGGAGGATGCAGTGTTCAGTTTTGGGTTTGGGAAGCAAGATGGTCACACCCAAGGAGAGCTGCCAGGGAGCCCGTGTGATTGGGTTTTTAGCCTGTTAACTCTTATACTGCTTTGAACGTTCCTGTTCGCCCCAATCCTCCAGGGACGTCTGTGCCAATACGCCCGTTCGTTCGTTTGATGTTTTTTATGGATTATGATAAAAGTCGTCCTTGCGCAACTTTTGAATGCATAATTGGTCGTCTGTGTCATTTTGAGGACAGCCGGAAACCTTTCATAAAAAAAAAAGTAAACAGACTGTCCTGGCTCCGCCTGCCCAGAGCGACTAGCTGCCAGGGGCGTCAATTGGGTATGGCAGGGGTATGCAGCTGCCATACCTTGACAGGGGGAAATAATAAAAATGTACTTTTCATCGTGCCTGTTGCTAAGGTATGGCAACATGACTGGTGTCTTCACCAGACACCAGTCATGTTGCCATACCTTAGCTTGTTCTGAACTGACGCCACTGCTAGCTGCTAGCAGCATTGAGGGACTATATTGTTTTATGCATCGGGCTGTTAGTAGAGAAAGAGAGAGAGAAACGTTGGTAAAAGCGATCATTTTGTCGGAAATCAGTTGTTTTATAGTATTAGTAGTATAGTAATTGTAGTAGGTAGTAGTATTTAGCAGTACTAGAATATTGAGATGTATTAGGCCAACTCAGCCTCAACTTGCTGGTATCATTCCGCCGAAGTGCGACCCAACCCCCCCTGACCGATAGAAATAAACTTTGTTAGAATTAGGATTACACAACCTACCCGTGTTGGTGACCCAGGACCAGCGCCCATGGTGGTGGTGGTCGTGATGATGACGATGATGATGATGATGATAATGATGATGAAGAAGAGAAAAAGATCACTGTAGCCATTGTTATTGAAGATAAAAAGATTGAAGAACGTAGGACGTCATCCGCTCCCGACCGGATCAAAAGCCCGAAATTGGAAGCGATCCCAGACTAAGATGGTGCCAGTCGCGAAGAACCGGGGTCCAAAAATGGATCAAGAGCCTCGTGATATTGTGGAAACCGATCCCGACGGAGCTCGACCCCCGTGTAGGATGGATCCCCCCGCCCGGGGGCTCACATCGCCGCAGCAGCAGAGACCCATGTACCGCCGCGAAAAGACGGACAAACTGGGCGATTTGGCCAATGAAGAATGGCTTCCGCGTAGAGACCCCTCGGAGAACAGAGGCCACGATTCTACTGTCCAAAGTAAGACTTCCAATCCAGTGCATGTATGTATTGTATAGTTGTATACTGTATATAGTTGTATACTGTGTGATAACAGAGCATCCGTGTGGAACTGGAAGCCTGGGATGGGGGGATGGTCAGTGGGTAACGGTTTTCCATTGCGACGTGTTGCCACTCCGACATTGGGATCCGGTCTAGAGCCCGCCTACTGCATCCGGCTATTTACACGTACACATACATGCAAGAAATGTTTCCGTATCCGGACCGGATCAGTAACTTGATCCAAGCAGTTAGGATCCACGTGCTTTGTTTGTTTTTGTCGCTACTCAGGACACACGTGGAGTTCCTATCACGCGCGTGCACGTACCGCGTGTAGTGTACGTGCACTGCACAGCCTACTAAGATTATTTGATGGGAATTTAGGATTTATTGGCTTAGTTTGTGTGTGCGTGCGTACGATGCGTGTGTGTGTGAGAGAGAGGGAGAGGTTTCTTTTTATCGTCATCATCATCATCATCATCAGTAGCTGATGATGTAGCTTTTCAGTTCAATTCAAAGGAGCTTTATTGGCATGAGAAAACATACGTTTACATTGCCAAAGCAAGTGTTACAAATAAAAACTGTTGAAAATGGGGAACATAGTTGGAGGGAGTACAGCTTTGTGTAAACAGAGCTATGTTGCATTGTGACATTTTATATAGGTATACAGGGTATAAAGGGAATTTCACTGTGACAGTAAATGCATGGTAACTATTTACTATAACTGCATTTTATGTTATATATGAACTTATTGTAAGTCATTTGCTAAATGTCAAAATTGTAAATTGATTTGTTTAGATATAAACTATTTGATATTTTCCTGGCTATGATTTTAGATGATGAGTCGACGATGATGATGAGCCTACTTCTTCATTTCCACATCGTGGTCGTCCAAGGACAAGGATAGGTAAAGAAAAAACAAACTTTTTTCTGTAAATCAGACTTAGCACCATGCACATGCTCACATAGACATCAAAGGGGGCTTGAGCCCCTGCCCTTTTATCCATCTGTAAAAAGTGCCCTCTCCAGACCATGAATGCTGTTTTTACATAATTACTATATATATATATATATATATATATATATATATTTGTGTGGTAAGCAGGAAGTGCATAGAATGTTAGAGAGGCAGGGGTTGACATTTCTAAAACGGCCTTTTGATGAAAATAGTAGGCCCCCAACCTCCACGCATTCTGCTGTGACGCGTTGTGAGCTTGAAGGTGTACTATTTTTCATGTATTTTATAGTAATTATGTATTTGTATAATTTACAGATCGACCATGGGCTCGTGTACGAGTCACACAAGGATGTGTGTGTGTGTGTGTGTGTGTGTGTGTGTGTGTGTGTGTGTGTGTGAGAGAGAGGGCGTCACGCATTCTGCTGTGACGCGTTGTGAGCTTGAAGGTGTACTATTTTTCATGTATTTTATAGTAATTATGTATTTGTATAATTTACAGATCGACCATGGGCTCGTGTACGAGTTCAGCAGACCCGGTGGAGCCCTTCCGGAGGAGCCTGGCTGGAGTGAAACAGAATGGAGCCCCAGGCCCTGTGCAGGCTGAATGACACACACGCACGCACGCACGCACGCACGCACGCACGCACGCACGCACGCACGCACACACACATATACACTCTGTAGACATGTAGTGTCACAGTGAGATAAAGAGAACCCTGAAAGCTGAAGCAGGATTCAGGCTGAAGCTCATGTCACTGTGTCAATGTTCTGCACTGCTCTTACTACTGCTCTTACTTCTCTTACACACTAAAAGTGTGTAAAAAGACACTTTTTCTTGTTTTTATTTTTTTGAATTTGTTTGTAAACAACCACTGATCATAGGTGTGATGTTACTGAAGCCAACAATAAAAGGCTAAAGAGAGATTTCTGCCTGAAAATGTATTCTTCACAAAAATGCATTTTTCTCAGCTTTATGTTCTCAAAGAGCTGTTTTTAGGCCACATTCTGCAGCTTCTAGCTAATGAACAGAACAAGATAAAAGCTCGAAATCTTTTTCTGTTGCAAAGTAGACATTCTATTCTACGTTGCCATATAATTGTTGTCTTTATAGTCGAAACCAAATTTCTCCAGTAGGCCTTCAAAGATGAGCGACAATTCTGGCAGTGGATGGAGCTTTTTGTTCAATTCTGTGGCAGTAAAAGAGTTAACAGTGTCTCAAGTTTTGGGTTGTTTCCTAATTTGTTTTCTAGTTTTCGTCTCATCTTTTTGTTAGTTCGTCTTCAGTGTTTATTGTTCAAGGCCTTGCCACTGTACATAATCCTGCATCTGGGGAAAATAAAAACCCTAAAAGGTATTTTTGGACTTTGTCTACTTTTTGGAGCCTTGGCCGCTCAGGCAACCTTTACAGGTACTTTGATGGCAAAGTATCTTGATGTAGAAATCTCTACTACTGTTTTTAAATGGCTTTCTCATACTCTTGATATATATATATTTTTTTTTCTTTTTTTTTTTTTTAAATTATATTTGTCCTAATAGATTGAAATGTGCTCATTTTGGGCTATATATAATTACAATAAATCAATTATTCGGATTGAATAAGCCTAGTTCTATTTTTGTTTCCAAAAATGTTGTGTAGGCCTACACGTCAGTGAAATCAACTGCTAGGAACGTCCCAAAAAAAACAGGAACAGTTTGTATGTGTGATAAAGAGGAAAGAAGCCCAGCCATAACATGAAATTGTGTATTAGTTGGGTGCACATTGGACATACAGTACATCTGCAAATATGCATGTGACCTTCATTATAATATGGAAGAATGTATTGGGTTAAAATATAAACCTTGCCAGCCTTATAGTTTGAGAAAAGTAACCAATTAATGGCCCAGTGCTGGCCAGTGCCAAAATAATTAAAAGCCTGTTACCAATAGCTGCCTGGCCTCTTTTAAGCGCCCGGGGTCCACATCGATTTTGCGAAATAAATGCATGGGCTACTAATTGGTGATTTACGGTATAAATAGGAGAATAAATCTCACACGTTGAACTGTTCTCCTCCTTCTCAGTGTGTAAAGAGGAGAGGAGCTCCGGTCTGGTCCAGGAGGAACCACAACCTCCACAGATAAAACAGGAAGAAGAGGAGTCTGAGGTGTCAACAAGTACATTACTACATAGGAAGACTAGGGGCCAAACTCTTTCAGGTAAAACAACATCACTTTATTAAGTCAATATCTAACAAAAAATCCTTCAAAACAACTATGTACGACATTGTTGACGACATTGCAACAGACTGCATGCAGATTGTGTGTTTAGTAGTTCTACTGTAATCTACTGTAACCAGATGAGATCATTAGACTCACCTTCTGCCATGGAGGTCCAAAGAGGACACAAATGTTGGCCTGGGAAATTTCACTTTTTATTTGAGGTTTACATTTTATGAAGATTAAGGCATTCTAATTACAGCCACATGTGATTTGTGTCTCATGCGAGTTTCTCCGAGCAGACGTCAGATTCAATGTACATTTACACTATGCTTAATATCACTGCCACAATCTAACATATCTATGTTACGGCCTAGCCTGGAATCAGACAAATCCAATGCAATTATTATGTTTTTTGGCCTTGTTGGATTTGGGTCTGGCCCCGCTCAGTGAATCCATTTCCTCAACCAGAAGAGTTGGGTGACCAATCAGGGCCCAGTATTGGTCTGATCTAACCAATTTTGTCCAGAGACATTCATTTAACCCGCCCCTCAAAAAAAAACAAAAAAACTTCCATATAGACCAGACTCATATCAACGCAGTGATATGAAAAGCTAAGTGAACAACAAACACAATATACAATATGACTATGGTTCACATTTGTTATTTTAAGTGTAGCAAAAAAACTAGAAATTCCACCGACAAGAAGTCAAACACTTTGTTTGTAGAATTTGTCACTTTGACATTTTAGGAAGCATGTATGTCCATGTGTTACTAAGTTGTTTCTACCATTAATTTCCACAGAGCACAGGGAGTGGTCTTCAGTTTCAAGAGAGATGGCGTCCAAAAGATATTCAACGTTGTCAGAGGAACAGCCAGAGATGGACAAGGGAGGTGGACTGTTTGATGCAACGATGCAACCTGTAGTAAAGTTGTACAGGTTAGGTATGTAGTGTTTTATTTAAAATATTGTGCGTACACAATCCCTAGCCCTGAAGGTTTGGTCACCTATTTCACCTCTGGGCTGTTTGCATTCCTGATTACATCGTTGTGTGGACCCCTGGATCTATCAGAATGTACCATGAATGGGACTATGGTTCATATCAGTAAAACAGTTTTTTAATGTGTTTCATCAATGTTTCAATCAGTCAAATCTTCATCAAGAAATTGAGAAAGCAATATTAACAGCAGAGCTTTTTAAACCAATGTACATAATGTTATTTTCCTTTGTTGTGAACTGATACCTGGGGAGACCTGGGCACTGAAGATGATGTGTGTGCACTAGATTTTCATTAAACAGCAGAACCTGCATGAACAAACTGTAAAGTTCAAACCTTTACCGGTCTCTCATTGTATCTTTTTCCTAGACCTCCTGCACCTCCCTTTGTGTAAAGAAGAGGTTTCCCCTGAAGAGGAGAGGAGCCCCAGTCTGGTCCAGGAGGAACCAGAGCCTCCACACATTAAAGAGGAGCTACTTCAAAGACCAGAAGAGGTTGATAGGCCAATGCTGAAAAGTGAAGGTGATGATGGTGAAAACAGAGACACAGAGCCTGTAGCCAGCACCTCAACTGAACACATGAAAACACAAGCTGATGTAGAGGACTGTGGAACAGCACAACCAACTAGTGATGACCAGCTCCTCTCTTCACACTGTTCTGAATCTGACATCACTGAAGACAGTGATGAGTGGGAGCCCAGTGTAGATCAGTCACCTTTAAACACACTGAAGTCACACAAGACACAACAAGTGGAAGGACAGAGATTAACTTCAAGCAACAACAGGTCCCAGGACCTCGAATCATCTAAAGAAACTCACGCCTTAAAGAGTCAAACATTGAAGAAAGGTTTTAGTTGTACAATCTGTGACAGGCTGTTTAATGATAAGGATAGGCTGAAAATGCACATCAGGACTCATAAAGGGAAAAGGTCATTTACTTGTTCAGTTTGTGGCAAAGGTTTCAGTCAAACGAATGACCTAAAAAGACACATGAGGATTCATACAGGGGAAAAGCCATTTACTTGTACAGATTGTAACAAAGGCTTTAATCGAGTGATTCATCTTAAACAACATAATATGAGAACTCATACAGGGGAAAAGCCATTTACTTGTACATATTGTAACAGAGGATTTGTTATCAAAAGTCATCTAAAAAGACACATGAAGACTCATACAGGGGAAAAGCCCTTTTGCTGTACAGTTTGTGGCCACGGTTGTATTACCAAGGGACATCTAAAACTTCACATGAGGACTCATACAGGGGAAAATCCCTTTACTTGTTCAGTTTGTAGCAAAGGTTTCATTCAAACGGGTCACCTAAAACAACACATGAGGACTCATACAGGGGAAAAGCCCTTTACTTGTTCAGTTTGTAGCAAAGGTTTCATTCAAACGGGTCACCTAAAACAACACATGAGAACTCATACAGGGGAAAAGCCATTTACTTGTACATATTGTAACAGAGGATTTGTTATCAAAAGTCATCTAAAAAGACACATGAGGACTCATACAGGGGAAAAGCCCTTTTGCTGTACAGTTTGTGGCCACGGTTGTATTACCAAGGGACATCTAAAACTTCACATGAGGACTCATACAGGGGAAAAGCCCTTTACTTGTTCAGTTTGTAGCAAAGGTTTCATTCAAACGGGTCACCTAAAACAACACATGAGGACTCATACAGGGGAAAAGCCATTTACTTGTACAGTTTGTAACAGAGGCTTTAGTAAAATTACTAATCTAAAATACCACATGAATATTCATACAGGGGAAAAGCCATTTACTTGTTCAGTTTGTGGCAAAGGTTTCAGTCAAACGCATGAACTAAAAAGGCACATGAGGACTCACACAGGGGAAAAGCCATTCACTTGTACCATTTGTAACAAAAGCTTTACTCATAACCATCATCTAAAAGCACACTTGAGGACTCATACATGGGGAAATAATCTTTAGCTGCAGCAGTTTGTGGCAAACGCTTTGATCCAAATTCACAGATTCTTATTTAGGAAAGGTCTTTTTTTTTGTGTGTGTGTGTGTGGGGGGGGGGGGGGGACAATATGCCGGGATGTGATCCAAACAAAATGTGTGTCTTCATCTCCTCTGGAATCAATGAGGGTACATTTACTATAATCAAATGATTGTCTTAGGATTGTGACAAAAAAAAAAAAAAAAAAACATATATTACCAACTGATTTGAGTTAAAGATTAAATTAATTAACAAAATGTCTCTTCCTACATTCATATAGCCTATAGGCTATAGGCTTACACATAATTTCAAAAGTGTTGTTTTTTTTTTTTTACATATAAAATATTTTTAAATAATTGTATGCATTTTAAAACATGACAAAAGAACAGATAAATGAAATCCCATATGAAATCCCATTCATTCATGTTCATTTAATTGCGACCGTAGGTCGCAGTTTAGTATCAAAACCTCCACCGGCCGTCCGTCGGTCGGTCGGTCGGTCACACGTCACACCTTTGCCCTGCTCATATCTCCGCATCAGTATGACATCACACTGCTGACATCAGTATGACATCTGACTAAGTCTGACCTCACAAGCCCCATATTTGGACACGAACAACATATAACTCCATATGTTAAAACACTTTGTAAGCCGTCTGCACTTGCCCGTACTTGTCTGGACCACCCAGTGCGCCAGGTCGTACATTCCCGTACTTTCCCGTAATTTATGAAATTAATTATAATTTTTTTAAAAATACAGTCGCCGGTCGTGCTCTGTCTCTTTAACACATGGGCGGCCAAGGTTTATAACATTTATAGCTGTTGCTGGTGCCACCATTGACTTACGCTTTGTTTTGACGAGCCCCGCAAGCTTCGTGCGTGTGCACGTGCGTGTCCAGAGAAGATTGAGGAGGATAATCCATTTGTTTACAAACGCTCGCGAAACTCGCGGTAAAAAATTGCGGTAAAATCGCGGTAAAGTGTCGCCGTGAAAACAATCAGCTCTCTGCTTCCATGGGGCTGTTTTCATCTCATTCTCAGATAAAGCCGTTCTTATGTTTCAAAGTAGAATCTAAAGCCATGTTAAGTCCTTCCGTGAGGGGAGAGACAGAGGGGCTTCCTGCACTGACTGGGTGACGTAATGGATTCAGGTCATGCAAAGGGAAGCTGCAGTCTCAAAAAGTTAACTGTTTGTTGCCTCGTCCGTGAACGAGATAACTTCCTGGGCAGGGGGACACCTAGTGGCCGTAACTCGTCCCTGAACGAGTTTGGCTCCCCAAGTGTTAAGAGTGCTCCAGAGACGAGATCGCGTCAGAAACGTGATGACGTCATCGGCTGGGGCTGAAACTGGGATCCACGAGCGGCCATTACGTTCCCTTGTAGTGTGTATGCAGCCGGCTGGCTAGCCCATCCCCTCGTCTTTTTCGATCAGACGACAGACGAAATCAAGGCTTCGGAATGAGTGGAATACATGGAATTAGATCGATGTGCGTGCGACGAGGACGTAATGTACTTTCGAGCGCTGTTTTTTCTCGCGGATTACCCCATCTCGCTCCATGCAAATGAACAGCGAAAAACAGCCTACAGCAGCGACTAAGTAAGTGGCCGACCAAAACAAGTACTATATGCACGTCCTGCTGGCTGGCTCTGATCGACCCGAGCGCTTTGTTTATCATTTGGTGCATTAGTTTTTTAAAACATGTTTATAAATAAATAGCATATTGCACGGCTGTACCACAGGTACAGGGGGTTCTGGCGCGGCTTGGAAAGGGTTAAACAGTTGGTTGCTAGGGTAAAAAACATGGTTGCTAAGGTAAACAGCTGGTTGCTAGGGTAAACAGTTGGTTGCTAGGGTAAAAACATGGTTGCTATGGTAAACAGTTGGTTGCTAAGGTAAAAAAAACATGGTTGCTATGGTAAACAGTTGGTTGCTAGGGTAAAAAAATGGTTGCTATGGTAAACAGTTGGTTGCTAGGGTAAAACAACATGGTTGCTATGGTAAACAGTTGGTTGCTAGGGTAAACAGTTGGTTGCTAGGGTAAAACCATGGTTGCTAAGGTGGTTGCTAACGTACACTAACAGACCAGCAACAACAGACTGTTGCCACAGCAACGTACACAAAGGTTTGTGTACACATGTGGGCGGCGCCTGTACACAAGCTGTGCTATAAAAAGGGGGCTGAGAGAGACAGAGCTGTCTTAGTGAGATTCGTCGGTTATCTCCATATATGGAGGGAGAACCAGCTTATGAGCCGATGAGTTGTGTCAGAGTCGAGATCCTGCTTGCATCTAATCTGTCGGTAGATAATGCCGGTCTTATATAAGGGTCATTTGTGTACGGTGTGATGTCATACTGATGTCAGCAGTGTGATGTCATACTGATGTCAGCAGCTATGTCTCTATATATGGAGTTATATGTTGTTCGTGTCCAAATATGGGGCTTGGGAGGTCAGACTTAGTGAGATTCGTCGGTTATCTCCATATATGGAGGGATGTGTTGGTTATCTCCATATCTGGAGATTCAACCTTCAACGATTTTGACATCTTGTTACTAATCTGTCGGTAGATAATGCCGGTCTTATATAAGGGTCATTTGTGTACGGTGTGATGTCATACTGATGTCAGCAGTGTGATGTCATACTGATGTGGAGATATTGGCCTATTTGTGGAGATAAGCGACCAACGGTCGCTTATCTCCCGATTAGGGAGTCTTACTGGTACGTGTAGTTGCCGAGTTAACATTTGTTTCTATACATTTATAATATATATATATATATATATATATATATATATATATATATATATATAGGTCCTTACACGGTCCTTACACGTCCTTACCCGTCCTCCTTACCCGTTACCCTTTGAAATAGTTAATATAAAAAAATTAAAAAATAGGTAGGCTAAAATGTCATGCATTGTTTCACCAATCAAGAGTTCAATCAATGGTTAGGGTTAATCAAGTATCTGCTCTTCCCCTTCTTCTCTTCAACCTCCCTCTTCTTCCCCATCTCTTCCTTGGTGTGCCCCTTCTTGGGAGGAGGAGATGCTCCTGAAGTTTAATATTTTTTCATCACCGGATACATCATCATCTCCTCTTTCTTGGAAGCAGGAGATGCTCCTGGACTTTAGTTTTTCACCATCTTTATAGTTTGCTTAGAGCCATGTGTGTTTGCATAACCTCCAGTATGTGTGAGTGTCATTCATATCCATGCTGAACACTACCACAGACCGGATGTCCTGGGGTCCCCTCCTCTACTTCTTCCTTTCCTCCTCCTCATCACTGGGTTTCTAACTATTATGACATCATTGATGACATCACTGATGACATCATTGGGTTATAACCATTATGTAACATCATTCATGACATCACTGATGGCATCACTGATTTTCCATCTATTATATGACATCACTGATGACATCCCTGGATTTCTAAATATTATAATATCACTGATGACATCAACGATGAGGTGATTATCTATCAGAGGTTTTACTGAGGTTAGATAATCACCCGCGTCACGGTTACTGAGGTCAGGTTTAGGGTTAGGGTTAGAGTTAGGCATAGTTTTACTGAGGTTAGGATTAGGGTTTGGGTTAGAGTTTGGTGGTCGATCCAAAGGGTGTTCAACCTAATGACATGTTACCTTCCTCGTTTATAGTATGACATCACTGGGTTTCTAACTATTATATGACATCATTGATGACATCACTGATGACATCTCTGGATATTATATGATATCACTATCATCGATGACATCACTGATGACATCATTGATCACATCACTGACTGTAAACTATTTCTAACATGACATTACTGATGACATCACTGATGACATCACTGGGTTTCCAACTATTATATGACATCATTGATGACAACACTGATGACATCATTGGGTTATAACCATTAGTGACATCATCGATGACATCACTGATGACATCACTGGTTTTCTAACTATTATATGACATCACTGATTACATCACTGATGACATCACTGGGTTTCTAACGATTATATGACATCATTAATGACATCACTGATGACATCATTGGGTTTATAACCATTATATGACATTATCGATGACATCACTGCCCCATAGGTCGAACTCCCATTGGGCCAAACAGCGTCGGCAGGTTAGATAAACACCCGCGTGCGTCGGCAGGTTAGATAATCACCCGCGTCACGTTTACTGAGGTCAGGTTTAAGTTTAGGGTTAGAGTTAGGCATAGTTTTACTGAGGTTAGGATTAGGGTTTGGGTTAGAGTTTGGTGGTCGATTCAAAGGGTGTTCGACCTAATGACATGTTACCTTCCTCGTTTATATTATGACATCACTAAATGACATCACTGGGTTTCTAACCCAGTGATGTCATCACTGGTTTTCCATCTATTATATGACATCACTGTTGACATCACTGATGACATCACTGGGTTTCTAACTATTATATGACGATGACATTACTGATGACATCACTGATGACATCACTGGATATTATATGACATCACTGATGACATCATCGATGACATCACTGATGACGTCATCGATGACATCACTGATGACGTCATCAATGACATCACTGATGACGTCATCGATGACATCACTGGATGGGACGGACGGACGGACGGATGGACATTTGCTCGTTTATAGTATGATATATATAGGGAGAACGGGGTAAGATGAACCACTTTTACCTTATGTTGACCTGGAAGCAAGAAAAAGTGAGATGGCAGTAAATTCAAAGCATCTAGAGTCTAGACTTATTTCAGGATGTCTGTTATCATTTGAAATTATAAGTAAGTGTCTATGACAAAGGACCATAACAATATGACTTATTAAAAAAAGTGGTCATGTGGTTCAACTTGCCCCAGGTGAGGGGTAAGTTGACCCACGTGATATTCTAAACGTTTAACAGTTTAAACTTGAACAAAGAATGTATTGACTTATCAGAACTATTTTAATAACACATTTCCCTTTTGCAAATAGTCTTATTTCCTTTCTTACGGTTATTTAAACCGTAAGAAAAACTATTAAAACCAATTAAATAACGTTTGTTATTCAGAACCTTTTAATATTTGCAATTATTAATATAATATTTAAAACTTCTCTTAAATGAGTGTATTCGTCAAAATGAAAGATGATTCAGCATAATTTGAGTAGCAGAGACCTAATGAAAAATATGAATGGTGATTCACATAGTTCAAATTACCCCAAGGCATTTGGTTCATCTTGCCCCAGAGCCACCATTTTGACAAAACCTGGCTAGCTTAATGCTTAAGGCTCATCTTTAGCTAAATGATTCACATAGTTTTATACACTGGGCTATCACCAACATGCATGCTATATAAGTTTAGACCTGGGTACATTTACTTTAACATAAAAATCATTATACCATAAAAGAAAAATCTTTACTTCGACCAGCAAAAAAAAAAAACTTTTTGGGGTAGAAATATGCTTTCCACGTTGCCCATGTGTCCGTAAACTCCACAGCCAGGTGGAAATAATGTTTGTGTTCTTATTTTAAGGTCAAATGACAACTCATGTGTATAGTTTTAAAGATAAAAGGGGTGGTTCATCTTACCCAGCAGTTCATCTTACCCAGTTCTCCCCTCTATGTTTATTATAGGGATGTTCCTAGCGACTAATTTCACTGACGTGTACACGACAATTTTGTAAACGAATATTCGACTAGTCGAAAATTAATTGTTATTTATTTTTTTATTGTAATTTCACACAGAAAATAGCCAAAACTGAGCACTTCGATCTATTAGGGCAAACCTCGTTTGAAAAAAGTATCAAGAGTATATAAAAGCCTTTTAAAATGTTATATAATATTGAAATCTTGCTCAAATTAATCAATTACGTCATTGCGTGAATCTGGGTCAAGATCAATAATTAGCGCATCAGTCTCAGCTTGGTCGCTACAACAGCTGATGTCTGTCTGTCTGGAGTCGCTATAGTAACTGACTGAGCAACAGCTCTGTTCTCTTCAAAGTTAGCTACATAATGGTATTCCATACTCAGCCAATGTATGATTAAGCATTCTCCTTGGCTTGTTCTCACCTCAAAATATGGATTAATTCATGGACCGGATCACAGATGCAGCGTGCAGGCGAGTGATTCACATCCAGTATCTTTAAGATACATGTCGCTTAATTGCCATTAATTTACTTGCGCAGCGGACAGCCTGCCTGGTGTGTGGCTGCGTGCAGCCATGCACACTCACTGCAGGTCAGCGCGACCACGGCAGCGCGCAACAGTCAGTCAGACTGTGACACACAGTCATGCTCCGCAAATCAACCAAGGGATTGCTTAATTTGCTTGTTAAAAAGTAACATTTTATTAAGACAAGACAGTAATATGGGCGCAGAGTTTAAATGTTTAATAAAGTTAATATCTCAATAATTAAAAATATATTTAATAGAGTAATCGAATTGTATTTTCAAAACGAATAGTGGTTTACAAACCGTGTACACGGATAACCGAATACACGCGCACATCCCTAGTTTATTAAACATATATGTGTGTGTGTATATATATATATATATATATATATATATATATATATATAAGGCTGGGACTTTAACTGATTAATTGCGATTAATTAATTACAGAAAATTAACGCGATTAAAAAAATTAACTCATTTTAATCGCACTTAGTTTTTGCACCACAGAACCTTCAGTTTCGGGCATACCGATCATAGCGATGCACCAACCAAGAAGAGACAACAAACGCAAAGGGAGAAATAGCCAATCAAAGCGCTTTGCTTGGCCCAGTGGATGGGATAGTTGATTCACTCGTACAACAAAATGCGTTTTACTTGAAAAAAAATGCTTCTCAGGTCAAATATCGATGTGCGATTAAAATGCGATTAATTGCGATTAATTAATCACAGAGCCTGTAATTAATTAGATTAAAACTTTTAATCGCATCCCAGCCCATTGGCCTTTTTTTTTTTTTTTTTTTTTTCGGACCCGGACCTGTTTCAAGAGAATATTTGTGGACCTTCAAGATTTGTATTTGAGGACCCCTGGTCTATACATTTGCATAGTAGTACTTTCTATAACGTGTGTGCATGCTTTTTCTTTTCAATTTTTTCCCACCAAGGGAATTAGCTCTTAAACAAAAAATCATTTGTGATTAAATGCTAAAGTGGCGAACGTGTTCCAAATGTGTTCCGATTTCCATATTTGTATAATAAATGACTTAAAAGAATCCAGTTGTGTATCTGCATGTTATTTGGGGTAATTTAGTGATTATCATTAAATGATAGATAGATAGATACCTTTATTATCCCAAGGGGGAAATTCAGTTGTCCAGTAGTAGCACAGCAGTATACAGTTATTTACAAAGTTACAGAGACGTAAATGTCATGAATATCAGCATTTTAACTCTTTAATACAGAACAGTCTCATAAACTTAAAAAAAAACTGAGGCAGGGTCATAGATCATCCAACATTACACAAAAGACAAACAAGATGTATTTGTATTCCAGGAAGATTAACTAAAACACGTACAGTATGCCATTGGCCAGTGTACAAATAAGGACCTGTTAGGGTCCATTTCTATACCGTTATAGTTACAGACTTGTATGGGTAAATGTAGACCCCTTTAAAAGGAACCCATTTTTGTATTTAGCAGCTATATTGATCATTTAGACCCTAAATTCACAAGCTGTCCATGTTATGATTCCATCTCACGGCGTGCTTGGCCAAGAGAGGGAGCCAAAGCACGTCTCTACAGACCTCTGAGTCCCAGAGGTCTTCACACCTGTCTCCCATTGCCAATCTCCACACCTGGGCAGAGTCTGCAATCAGCTCCTGAGTCTACAAGTTCCTGGCCAGCACACAGCTCTGCGTCAGATCCTCACCTTTCCACTCGTATGGTACAGCAGACTAGCTTTCCCAGTTTATCAGAGCTTTAATTAGTGGCATTGCCCTTTAAAGTTGCTATATGCAGTTTTCTGCTGTTGTCTCTGTGACACGTCCTGGGGCCACAATCTGCCTCCAAAACTATTATTTTGTATCTGTGAGAAGTTCTCATTGGTCTGCTTATTTGGCAGGCCTGCCAAATAAGCAGACCAATCAGGACCGCCTCTTGTTCGGATTGGTTGACCTGTCTGTCAATCCTTTTAGCCCCGGTCGGCTGGTTCATGCACAAATGAGCTGCTATTGACAGAGCTGAGGTGGTGCCCACTACCCCCTTTTGCCCCCGTCGTGTTATTAACTCTTTTTTAGTTAGTTAGTCATATTTATTTCGAATATGTCAAATTAAAAAAAGTACAATTTTGCACTTCCAAACACAAGACAAAAAATAAAGAATATAAAATGAAAACATAGCAAGTAATAAAAACACAAAACAAATCAAAAATAATAACATATCCGAAAAGGAGTGAGAAGAAGTAAAACTTATAAACTCCCACCCCCTTTTGTACCTGACTTGGTTCAAAATAACTTAAAATTTCACAATTTTATATACCAATATATATTTCAATACATGTGCATGAACATGCACATATATATCCACATACACATACATATACAAACATACCTACATACTTAAACCCACATACTACATACACGCATGCATACATACACACATACCCACATACATACATACATACATACATACATACATACATTGTACACCTCCCGCAAAAAACAGACTTTCTAATACTTTCTTTTCTTTTCTAATACTTTCTTTTCTATAAAACATGATATAATTATATAATAATAATAATATCCCATAATACAGTAAGTAATCCTGCTACCCAATGTAGACTCACTCAAATAACTCAATAAATAACCAATCACTTATCCATTCCCAGCCTCCCTGTACCTTGTGAACAACATACCTTTATACAACCCTTTAAACCGCTTAATGCTTGGACATTGCTTTAGTTCCTCACTCAAACTATTCCATAGTGTTACTCCGGCCCTTGATACACAAAAACTCATCATGGTAGTATTTCTGACTAATGTTTTAAAATTAAATTCTCCCCTCAAATTGTATCCCCCCTCCCGATCCCTAAACAACTGCTGAATATTTATCGGTAGAAGATGGTTTTTAGCCTTGTACATTATTATTGCCGTTTGGTATGATACTATGTCGGAGAACTTTAATAATTTTGACTGTAAAAACTCTGTGTTCCTAGGGTAATAAACACGCCCGGGTGGGCTTTAACCTTCCTCTGCCTCCTCCTTGCTGTGAATTTGGGTCAAACTCACACCAGTCGTAACAGTCTATACCAGTTCCAATGTATGTACATTTCTGACGTTACAGACATGCATTTCAAGGAAAGCGCCAGACATGGTATCTTACATTAATGTTGTTTATTATCTTGTGTCTTACTCTAGGTAATACAACCAATACAAAACATATATGTGCAGTGTGCATAGAAGATTTTTTATTTATTTTTAATTTCAGGAATCGTTCTTTAAAACCTTTCACAGCTTGTCACACAAATTGTGTTTACAACGTCAGAGGGTTCAGCAGTAGCAGCAGTAAATGACATGTTCTTCTCTGAGTAAAACTATAAGGCTAAGTTATAGTCAAACACTTATTGTGTGTCGATGTATGTCTTCATCATGATAGCCTTTAGCCTAACTGTGAGCTATCATATTTCATATAATGTACTACATGAATGTATGAAGGCATGACACTTTGAAGTGCTGCTAGCAAGAGGAGGGTTCATTTCTCTTGAAATAAATACGAACAAGAATGTAGGAAAACTAGGGGTTAAAGTGGTTAAATTACAGCTTTTAGAGCTCGAGGCTCTACACACTGTAATGAGACAGAGATAGAGATGGGAAAAGTACTCACATTCTGTACTCGAGTAAAAGTACCTGTGAAAAAAACGACTGGTAAAAGTAAAAGTACTCATTCAAAAATGTACTCCAGTAAAAAGTACCTGCTTTGAAAATTGCTTTTAAAGTAAAAGTACTTTTACCGGATGTTTCAGTGCAAAGCCTAACTCACGTTATATATAAAATTTGAAGGCTATTAAACTTAAGATCCACAGCAAACACATCTTAAAACTGGCCCATGATTGGTTTCCAAACTGAAGTGATATATCATGCAACTGCAAGTAGACCCACTGCTTGAAAATAATATGTATTTTTTATGTCAGCAAAATAACAATTGTTCACTTCAAGTAGACAGTCCTAAAACAGGGCTCTCAATCTTTTTCATGTCATGGACCCCTAAAATGACACGTATTAGCCTGCAGACCCCATTACTTTTAGTAAAGATATGCCAAGGACCCCACTAAAGGTTTTTACAGCTCTAACAGTGACATGTATTCCTTAAAGTAGGGGTCTTCAACGTTTTCAGGCCAAGGACCCCTTTGTTGAGAGAGAAGAAGCAGGGACCCGCACAACTTTTTCATGGATTCCATATAGTTTCATTGTTTGACATTCAACAGTGTATTCTGGGTTCATGTCAATTTGTGTTTTCAGATAAATAACCACTTGAACTGTCAATACTTAATAAACTTTACCTTTCACTCTGTACTTAGTCCGCTCTTTTTCCCCTCAACACCAAACCTCTTTCCCAAAAACGCTGCAAGGTGTTGTGAGCTTGTAGATCTGCTATTTTTGGCTAAAGTTCTCCGAATATGGATGCTAGGGTTCGAGTGGTTAATATAAAAAAGGAGAAAAAAAATCACACAAAGATTTGGAGGACCCCCTGCAGTAACTCTGAGGACCCCCTAGGGGTCCCAGACCCCCTGTTGAAGACCCTTGCCTTAAAGGACCTCCAATTGCATTAAGCATGCGCTAGGCTATGACACCGATTTAATGGCATGTCTATCTCTGGGGCCACAATTTATGTAGTAGAATCTGTTATTGCAACTCAATATTGAAAAAAATGACCTGTTAGGGTCCATTTGTACACTCTGTACAGACGTGCAAGGGTTCATTTGATGAGGACCCCCTGGAACTCCCCGGACCCCACTTTTGAGAACAGTAACAACCAAAAAAAACATGCATTTTAAACATTAACCCATCCATCCTCTTATTTTCCATCCATCTTCTCCACCCATTTGTTCTGCTTTTCTTCTCCTCCACATAACTATTTTTCACCTTCAGATGCAAAAGAAAAAGATTAGACGTGGCTCTTAAATGTTATCTAGAAACCTGGAAAACACACATGGATTTCTCTACTCGCAGGCTGCAGGCAGTGTCGTGTTCACATTATCAACCAACTTCAGTAACTTGAACGAGAGATCCATTATGTCAGTTAGGACTGCGGAAACGAACCAGGCATTAACACTAATCACACAACTTACAAAGTTGAGTTTGTGTCCATCTGAGAACTACAGTTGCAAACGCTACAGAGCCATGCTAGCTGCGCAATACAATGAAATGTAGGCACTTTCTGAATGGACAGAATTGAGGTAGAACGAGTGCATCTCTCCATTCCGACACTAACCCTATCTCTTACCCTAACCTTAACCTCTATGGAAGTGTTGCCACTCCGACAATAAGAAGTCAATGTCGGAGTGGCGACCTGTCGGAATGGAGAGCGCTCCCCAGGTAGAACTGTCCATGAACAGCAGATTCAGATAAACCGCAGTCTCTCACTCAAACAAACACCAACAACTCTACAGGACTACCAAAATGTTTTGTTTAGCTTTATCAGAAGCTGGTTCTCAAAGTTCTTTGACCCAATGTGTGCTCTTTTTGGACGGAGAATCAGTCCTGCAGTGCTAAAAAGCCTCTCACAGGCAGCTGAGGCAGGTAGTGGTGTGTTGAGCTTGAGAGACAGGTGGCACACGGCTGGGTAAGACTTCCCTCTCCCAACATAACCTGTAAAGCAGAGATAGGAAAACAAATCATATTGACACTGCACTCTGCATGAGGTCAAAACGTAGTTATGACACCAATTATGTATAATCACACAGATACAAGACAATCCATTATATAGGCCTACCTGGTATGTTGTTCTTAAAAAGGCAGCGGCATTCACGGCAGGTGTCGATGGAGTACATCTGGTAGTGTAGATTTATACCTAGTACTGAACGTATGCCATGTTTCTACACCTGTGTAAAACAAAGTGTGAGCCAAAAGATTGCATTTAGATAGAGCCATTGAATATGGGCAAAGACACCACAGTACTTACTGTTAAGCCACCTAAAATGACAATTTCAGAATTGCCTTGTCGCCTTCTTCGAGCACAACTTCTTCGAGGATAAGTAAAATATAGTTCAGGGAAGATAAAGCATATTTCACAAACACGAAGTTGACAGCACTATGGGACTACCAAAATATGTTGTCTCTTTTGCTCTTATTCTGTGGGCAGTAATTTAATTTAAAAATTAATAAATACCTCCTACATTCCTTTCACTTGCCATGCAGGTGCTTCAGACATATCCTTTAAGGGAAAAGTATTTATATTAATATGGATATGACATTTTACGAGACAACCAGCATTTCTACACATTTCACACTGTTTTGTCAGTTGAAAATGTGTGTTAATGGTCATACCATGCTTCCTGGTTCTGGTTAGAGGGAAAGGACCTGATTGTAGCATGAGGCTGACTTTTATAGTGCATGACTCCATGTTAGGGAGTATGCTCGGTCCCTCCTACTTGAATCATTACCTGTGAGTTTGTGTCAATCAGACCCGGTTACCACCTGTCAATGTAGGGCTGTAGAGATGATCAGACCCGGTGCCAATATGGCCAGTCTTTTTCTTTTCGTTAATATAGTTTTGTGCTGTATTGAGTTTGAACATCATAGCCTGGACACTTTTGAAAGGTGAATGAAACACTTTGGTTTTGCTAAGAAGGTCTCATTACTGTTTTTGAACATTTTCCATTTCACTATTTTGAGTATTTTTGAAGTATTTTGAGGTTTAATTCAAGTGTCTTTTGGCCAATACTACCCTATCTCTAGACCAGTGTGTGACACACACATAGGCGCATGCCACTGGGTGTTCTGATATCAATATCATGCTCACCTCATGTTCCCGCTTCAAGGCCGTTTGGACCCTGAATATCGGCTGCAGCAACCCCTCGAGCGAGGCTGTGGCTTCTTTTGTCCAGTATGCAAACCTCCGTCCTTTACTTTGAATGAGAGGTTAGTGTCATGATTAAAAAGTAAACTAAGGCCTAACTAATGGTGTTTAGAAAGTACATTTACATTTGTCTTACCCATCAATCTGGAAACCTTCCATCAACCGAACACACCACCATTTTCTGATGCGTTCGATGTCCGTCTAAATGAAATAACAGAACATTTAGGTTGAGTTTTAGTCACAAATCAGTAGTTCACCATTTTTCTAGATTAGCATATTTCAGTATATGCACGTAAAGTTATAAATCCATGTTAAATAAACAATAAAGTTGTGTGTGGTTAATACTAGAGTTTAATATACTTTACTAATATTCTTCTTACTTAAATAGTTTACAAATTTGGTGGATTTTAGATCCGGTTTCTCTTGCTGCTTCCTCTTATTTCGTGTATCATCGCCCTTGATGATTGGTTGAAGTAATTTTATTTCTCTTGACCTCTGAATACCAGAAGGGGGCGTCGGTGCTCAGGCTGAGGGCATACTGTGAATGGCAAAGATCAGTGAACTTACGACCCTCGATTATTGTATAATTCACAGCAATCTGCTGTGGTCTTAGTTATGTTTTATGTTTTATAAATGATATGTAATTTGACAAAACCACACTAAATTAGATGTAATTTGACAATTTGACAACTATGTTTTGATAAAGGATAAAACCTCACATGTCTTTTAGCAGCCACGCCCACAGGCTTGAGGCATTTCCAATCTGCAATAGTTTTAAAAAATTAAGTAAGTAAAGTGTACATATTCATGTTTAACCAATGCACTAAGCGCCACAGCCTGTATAGCCTGTATACCTATTTATTTATTTTATTTTTTTCCATCCATCTGGGAAAGCTCAAGGTCCAAAAGTCTTCTCGTGTGAGACAGACATTCCCCTCCTTCACAATAATGTATTCACTTCTGTTTGGATCTAGTACATAGTTCAGCTGAAAAATAGATTGCCAAACAGTTTAAAACAATAGGAAAAATACAAAGGAACATAGTAAAATCAATAGAGAATATAGTAGATATATTCAAACTAACCAGCATTTCTTGAATAGGTTGCATCTCCCTCATCCATCTTGCACCAGACCAGTAAGAATGGTGGTGTAACAGTTGGTCAGATGGCCCAGACACAGATGGAGACTCTTATTCAACTGTTATTTGGAGGAAAAGGGACATTTGGAGTGGCACAAGATTTTGGCTACATTCCTTGTTAACCGTGTTGCGAGCGGTGCAGGGAGCGGAGCGAGCCGTTTTTTAGTTGAGCGTGAGCGAGCGACTTTTATAATGGGTCTGAGCGCCGACCCTCCTCCGCTCCGAGCCGATCCTGTTGGGGCCGCGCGCCGCATGTTTCCAACAAAACAGTGGCGAGTGGAAAGCTCTCCAAGTCTTCATCAAAGCCGAGGCTCACGTTAGCGCAGCCATTTGTGTTGGGAACACACTGGCAAAGGAGAAAGTGTTTTGGACATGGTAGCAAACTACTTTTTTGACTCTGATTGACGGCCCTGAGCGGAGCGTGGAGCGAGCGCGGAGCGAGATATGCGAAAATCAAGTTGAGCGACGGAGCGGCGGGGAGCGGAGCGGCCCGGTGGCCGATCAGAGCGACGAGCGAGTGGGACAAGAGCCCTCTGGAGCGCGGAGCGGCTTTTGTCATCGCTCCACTCCGCTCGTGTGCTCTGGTTGCTGACCAAACTGCATTTAAATATTTACCTTTGGAGCAACTCATCAGGCGACCATGGCTCAGAGTGAGCCTCTTGTTCAACTGTTATTTGAAGGAAAAGGGATATGCATTTGGAGTGGCAATTCCAGCGCTCTTTCGGCCAATACTACCCTAACACTAGAAGGGGACAGACCCCCATTCCGACAACCCACCTTTTCGAAACCCCCCCACTTCGACACACCACCACTTCGACACACCCCCTTTTCGACACCCCACCAGTCCGACCCATCGGAAAACCCCCATGGACCCCCACCCCTGCCGCCAGTCCAACCTATCCGGACACCCCGTCGGAATGCCTATGTGTTTGGTTCTTGGAGCTAATGGGGTCAGGCTGACATGCTAGTCATTAATTAATAATCCTCCTTTATTTACATCTGTCTCCATTATTAGCCTACATAAAATACAAGTTTACATCTGTCTCCTTTATTAAATAAAATACAATTGTTCATCTGTCTCATGTAGGCCTATGTGATGTCCTTTCATGAAACCAAACGGCACCGCTTTCTTTTTTTTATGTCTCCAATTACTTCTGCCCACTTGCAATCAGTTTTAACCTATGGTTTTAACCCAGTCCCAGAACTCAAACAATTTCAATCGTACAGAGGTATCTCTATACTATAGCCTATCTGAAGTTATGATTTCAATGATTACCCACTCAATAAAATGCTACATGTTGAAATGTAACGGTTGGATCAGCGGATCAGCTTGCATTTGTCCAGGACTCGTGGTATAACTATACTTCTCCCTTTTATAGCTGATCGAAAACAAAGCTCTCAACGCATCACAGACGCCTTGTGTTCACTGCGCTTTGGAAAGATCCAATGTAAAATGGGTTGGTTCTATTTTGTCAGACGCCCTATATGCGCATGTATATTGTCTCCAAAAACGGCCTGGCTATGTTTATGGGCATATACTATATATAGGTCTACTGTAGTTGAAATGTAAAGGTTTCAGAAACACTGGTCTAAACAATGTTTAAGTAAACTTATTCAATAAGTGTCTTTCTTAAAGCTATACTGTGTAAGATGCTCAACTAGTGGTCAGTAGCCCTATAGCAAACCGCGGTCGCGTTCGCGTCTTTCGCCCGTTTTTCGTACCTTCACACCCCCGCGTCTGCCTCCACAACGCCGAGAGCTATCTTTAGAGGGGTCCCTGGTTCCTGTGCGTTCAGGCATTCCGGAGAAACGGACTACTTCACCCTGCCTGGTAGGCGAGATTACCTTTTGAGTAAAGAGACACACGGGCGACTACAAATATGGCGACCCCACTTCAAGATGCGCTGTGATTGGCCGGTAGTGTACCATGTGTGCATGATCGGCGATGTGATTGGGCAACGTATACACAACGTATACAGATGATGCAGATTATGTCATTTTGGCGTGAAATCCGGTCCACGGCCAGGATCATAGAAAACATATAAAGAGAAGGCTTCAGAAGCTGAAAATAACGGAGTGGGTGTTCTAAAACTTTAGCGATTTAACAGTTAGGACAATTTTAAGATTTGTTTTATAAAAAAAGTTACATGGTACAACTTTAAATTATAGACACGAACATACATTCCGTAGTATCCGTACGCTAAATCAATGCATTTCTGGGAATACAAGAACGTATAATATACAAGAAAATAATAATAATTTGACATATGGAAGTAATGGAAGATGCGGTGACGGATGGTGCGGATTTATAAATTGGATAAATTAATGCGGTTGGATAATGGGCGGATAATTAATTTGCGCAGATGGATTCGGATGACCTCAAAAGCCTATCCGCACATCACTAGCACCTAACATCCCCTGTTTAGGCCTACTTCAAAGGTGAAGTCAACTGTCGAAAAGCCGACGTGTCGGAGTGCAGACGTGTCACCAATTCGGAGTGCCGGTGTCTATAGAAAAGTGGGGACACCCCGCCATTCCGACCCATTGAAGTCAATTATCGGAAAGCCGACGTGTCGGAGTGCTGGGGTGTAACCACTCTAGAACAGTGTGTGACACACACATAGGAGCACTGGGTGTTCTGATATCAATATCATGCTCACCTCATGTTCCCGCTTCAAGTAAAGCCCTTTTGGACCCTGAATATCGGCTGCAGCAACACAATGAGCCTTACAGTGTAAAATCCCAGTTTCCAAACTTCATGTTTCAACATCTCCTCCAGCTTCTTCAAAGCGCTGAAATCCACTCGAAGCATTTCAAGGAAATGGCGAGGCAGCAGCGTTGGCTCGTAGGTCATCACATGGGGAAAGTGCAAAGCTGCCTGCACTTGCTTCCATAGTACTGTGATAAAACAGAATCAGTAGGAGAAAAATGTAAGCGACGCAACAAGAGGGGCTTGTTAAAGGCCTTTATCATCGCGATCTTCATAATCTAAATGAATAAGCAAATAAATTAGCAAGAAGCACAATACTCTCAGGGTAACTAAAAGATGTGTTGGGAAAATAACCATTTGTTAAAATACACACACAAACAAACAAACAAACACACACACACACACACACACACACACACACACACACACACACACACACACACACACACACACACACACACACAAAAGACATATTCAACTTTGGGGTGGAGAATGAGGGGGAAAGAGGGTGAGGACTGCTTTGACGCCGTTGAGTGTAGAAAAACTAAGGAAAAGCATGGCATAGCTCAACTCCATAGACTTTGCATTTGAACTGTGGATGTCAGAGTTCACAGTTCACACCACAAACACAACAAAGACACTGGTTAACAATATAGTTAAAGTGCTTTGTGAATGGCTCTAAAATGACTATCTAAAAGCTCACAATGTGCTGCGATGTTGTGTTGTGAACTTATAGATCAGCTATATAAAAGAAGAAGGAAATGTTGACACATATTGACAAAACTGATATAACCAGGTATGGGGTCCCTGGCACAAAATATTTCCAAATAGGGGCCTGTGGTCAAATCTACTTCAATTTGGGGGTCCTTGTGAAAATGTTAGAGAACTGTTCTATAGGGGAAAGGCACCATCTTGCCAGCCTACCAGAATGCGTGATCATGGCTTTCAGGGACTGTGCTGCATCTTCATTGCCCCCTTCCTCAAAATCTGAAAGGATTTCCATGATGTTGGAAAACCTTTTTAGATTTTGGCAGCCACTGAAAGAAGACAGTCAGGTGGTATGACGCTTCCTTATCGCACGCCGTGAAGAAAAGGGACGCGATGGCACGCCAGCCTTCCCTGTCCAGGTCAGAGCGTAGCCTGTATGAGGGGAATCCCTGAACCACAAGCTTGCTCCTCTGGCGCTGTGCTTTGTAGGTGATGTACCACCAGGGGCTCTTCAGAGCAAAGCGTCCCTCCACTTGCCACTTCTTGCCCGACACAAGGTCCTCGAATGTTGCTGGAAGGAAAGGATGAGACAAAAAAATGAGCATTGAGTACAACTTAGAGTAGGGCTGTAACTATGCCTATAGATAATCACAATTACTTTTGCATAATAGTCTGAATACATTTAATGAAAAGCTTTGACCTTGTACCAGTGAAAAGGAGCCACAACCCAAGGCTGTGGCTTCTTTTATCCAGTATGCATCCTTGGCTTTGAATGAGAGATTAG
This sequence comes from Nannobrachium achirus, assembly GCF_963921795.1. Classification (NCBI taxonomy): domain Eukaryota; kingdom Metazoa; phylum Chordata; class Actinopteri; order Myctophiformes; family Myctophidae; genus Nannobrachium; species Nannobrachium achirus. The sequence continues at coordinate 68,037,799 of NC_137818.1, read as the reverse complement.
TGTCATGATTAAAAAGTAAACTAAGGCCTAACTAATGGTGTTTAGGAAGTACATTTACATCTGTCTTACCCATCAATCTGGAACTGTTCCATCAACCGAACACACCACCATTTTCTGATGCGTTCGATGTCCGTCTAAATTAAATAACAGAA
>NC_137818.1:68012647-68032647 GCF_963921795.1 Nannobrachium achirus | reverse complement strand
GGTTCGTCCATAGGCGTCGCCCTGACAATAGAAGTAACAATGTAGTGGAGGGTAATTCATTATTATTATTATGATTATGGGTAATAATTAATAACAATAGTTAAGCCGTACACGATAGGGAGTTCCAATAGAAAAATATAAGCCTCGTGTACAATATAGGCTCGAAGTACACGCGAGCGTACACACCCCCATAGTTATAATGGGGCGTGTACGCTTGCAACAGGGTGTCGTGTACGGCACCTGTGCCGACTACAATTTCCCAATGGAGGGCAGCAGAGAGCCATTTGTTGAGATCTAATAGGCCCATCCACATGTTTTACAGATCTAATTGGCCCATCCACATGATTTGTAGATCTAATTCCATCAGCAGTTCCATACCATGATTTGTAGCTCTAAATCCATCACCTGTCACATCCACATGATTTGTAGATCTAATTCCATCAGCAGTTCCATACCATGATTTGTAGCTCTAAATCCATCACAAATCATGTGGCTCTAAATCCACATGATTTGTAGATCTAATTCTAAAACCAGTCACATCCACATGATTTGTAGATCTAATTCTAAAACCAGTCACATCCACATGATTTGTAGATCTAAACCATACCACAATTTGTAGCTCTAAATCTATCACCTGTCACATCCACATGATTTGTAGATCTAATTCTAAAACTAGTCGCATCCCCATGATTTGTAGATCTAATTCCATCGGCAGTTCCATACCATAATTTGTAGCTCTAAATCCATCACCTGTCACATCCACATGATTTGTAGCTCTAAATCCATCACCTGTCACATCCACATGATTTGTAGATCTAATTCTAAAACCAGTCACATCCACATGATTTGTAGATCTAATTCTAAAACCAGTCACATCCACATGATTTGTAGATCTAAACCATACCACAATTTGTAGCTCTAAATCTATCACCTGTCACATCCACATGATTTGTAGATCTAATTCTAAAACTAGTCGCATCCCCATGATTTGTAGATCTAATTCCATCGGCAGTTCCATACCATAATTTGTAGCTCTAAATCCATCACCTGTCACATCCACATGATTTGCAGATCTAATTCTAAAACCAGTCACATCCACATGATTTGTAGATCTAATTCTAAAACCATTCACATCCCCATGATTTGTAGATCTAATTCCATCGGCAGTTCCATACCATAATTTGTAGCTCTAAATCCATCACCTGTCACATCCACATGATTTGCAGATCTAATTCTAAAACCAGTCACATCCACATGATTTGTAGATCTAATTCTAAAACCATTCACATCCATGATTTGTAGATCTAATTCCATCGGCAGTTCCATACCATAATTTGTAGCTCTAAATCCATCACCTGTCACATCCACATGATTTGTAGATCTAATTCTAAAACCAGTCAAATCCACATGATTTGTAGATCTAATTCTAAAACCATTCACCTCCATATGATTTGTAGATCTAATCCATACCATAATTTGTAGCTCTAAATCTATCACCTGTCACATCCACATGATTTGTAGATCTAATTCTAAAACTAGTCGCATCCCCATGATTTGTAGATCTAATTCCATCGGCAGTTCCATACCATAATTTGTAGCTCTAAATCTATCACCTGTCACATCCACATGATTTGTAGATCTAATTCTAAAACCATTCGCATCCACATGATTTGTAGATCTAAATCCAACGGCAGTTCCATACCATAATTTGTAGCCCTAAATCCATCACTTGTCACATCCACATGATTTGTAGATCTAATTCTCAAACCAGTCACATCCACATGATTTGTAGATCTAATTCTAAAACCATTCCAATCCCCATGATTTGTAGATCTAATCCATACCATAATTTGTAGCTCTAAATCTATCACCTTTCACATCCACATGATTTGTAGATCTAATTCTAAAACTAGTCGCATCCCCATGATTTGTAGATCTAATTCCATCGGCAGTTCCATACCATAACTTGTAGCTCTAAATCTATCACCTGTCACAAAGGCTCTGGTGGGCTGTTTTGGGCTCTGGTGGGCTGTGCTGGGCTCTGGTAGGCTATACAGGGCAGTACTGTAGTATAGCCTAGACATGTTCATGTAAAACTATTGGCCGTGTACACTAAGGCATGTAGAAACTAGGGCCCGTGTACACAGTGGATAATCCCATCAACGAGGAGCTACAGGACTGGCGGGAGCCTTGAGCAGCCCGGTGGAGACTGCTGGAGTCTGGTGCAGTCCTGTGCACCCTGGTCTGGCCTATAACAGCCGGATCCAGCCTACTGTAGACTAGTGAAGCCATCTAAGCTCTCCACTTCCCTAATCTATTCTCCCACTGTGCTGGACTTGGATGTGCTGGGCTGTGCTGGACTCTATCAGGCTCTGGTGGGCTGTTTTGGGCTCTGGTGGGCTGTGCTGGGCTCTGGAAGGCTATAATAATGGGCTCTGGTGGGAATTAGATCTACAAATCATGGGGATGTGAATGGTTTTAGAATTAGATCTGCAAATCATGTGGATGTGACAGGTGATGGATTTAGAGCTACAAATTATGGTATGGAACTGCCGATGGAATTAGATCTACAAATCATGGGGATGTGAATGGTTTTAGAATTAGATCTACAAATCATGTGGATGTGACTGGTTTTAGAATTAGATCTGCAAATCATGTGGATGTGACAGGTGATGGATTTAGAGCTACAAATTATGGTATGGAACTGCCGATGGAATTAGATCTACAAATCATGGGGATGCGACTAGTTTTAGAATTAGATCTACAAATCATGTGGATGTGACAGGTGATAGATTTAGAGCTACAAATTGTGGTATGGTTTAGATCTACAAATCATGTGGATGTGACTGGTTTTAGAATTAGATCTACAAATCATGTGGATGTGACTGGTTTTATAATTAGATCTACAAATCATGTGGATGTGACAGGTGATGGATTTAGAGCTACAAATCATGTGGATGTGACAGGTGATGGATTTAGAGCTACAAATTATGGTATGGAACTGCCGATGGAATTAGATCTACAAATCATGGGGATGCGACTAGTTTTAGAATTAGATCTACAAATCATGTGGATGTGACAGGTGATAGATTTAGAGCTACAAATTGTGGTATGGTTTAGATCAACAAATCATGTGGATGTGACTGGTTTTAGAATTAGATCTACAAATCATGTGGATGTGACTGGTTTTAGAATTAGATCTACAAATCATGTGGATGTGACAGGTGATGGATTTAGAGCTACAAATCATGGTATGGAACTGCTGATGGAATTAGATCTACAAATCATGTGGATGGGCCAATTAGATCTGTAAAACATGTGGATGGGCCTATTAGATCTCAACAAATGGCTCTCTGCTGCCCTCCATTGGGAAATTGTAGTCGGCACAGGTGCCGTACACAACACTCTGTTGCAAGCGTACACGCCCCATTATAACTATGGGGGCGTGTACGCTCGCGTGTACTTCGAGCCTATATTGTACACGAGGCTTATATTTTTCTATTGGAACTCCCTATCGTGTACGGCTTAACTATTGTTATTATCACAGTGGCTTTTTCCTTGACCTTTCGAGTTAGGAGTGTCGTAGAGACACGAGACCGGGTTTGTTGGATTCAGCGTCAAAAAGTATTCAGAATAAGTGTATTTTATCCGAAAGAATGTGTAATCGTGTTGGTGGCGTGCAAATTTCGTGTCTTTTTCGCAATCGTAAAGGGTTCAAATTGTCGGAGAGACACGAAACCCATTCCATCGGATCAGGCATCCTTCAAATATGAAAAGTGTTTCCTGCGTGAAACAAACGTTTATTTTTTTATTGATTTTAAGGACAAAAAACCGGGTTTCGGTGTCTTTTTCGCAATCGTAAAGGGTTCAAAGTGTCGGAGAGACACGAAACCCATTCCATCGGATCAGGCATGCTTCAAATATGAAAAGTGTGTCCGGCCTAAAACAAAACATATTTTTTAGATTTATTTATTCATTTTAAGGACAAAGGGCCCGTTTTGACGCCTAAAACGACCCTTTCCCTTGACCGTTCGAGTTAGGAGTGCCGTGTACACAGGATCTACAGAGCTGGTTGGAGTATGGAGCAGCCTGGATGGAGTCTGGTGCAGTCCTGTGCACCCTGGTCTGGCCTATTCAAGCCGGATCCAGCCTACTGTAGGCTAGTGAAGCCATCCAACCTCTCCACTTCCCTAATCTATTCTCCCACTGTGCTGGACTTGGATGTGCTGGACTGGACTCTATCAGGCTCTGGTGGGCTGTTTTGGGCTCTGGTGGGCTGTTTTGGGCTCTGGTGGGCTGGGCTGGGCTCTGGTAGGCTATACAGGGCAGTACTGTAGTATAGCCTAGGCATGTTCATGTAAAACTATTGGCCGTGTACACTAAGGCATGACTTCTATGTAAACCATACTATATGGACAGTTTTTTTCTGGATGTCACTATGATGGAAAGCATCTTCAGCCTCACAATAACCATATTGAGTTACCACATGATTTTGTGTGCACGCCACAGCCAATAGTTTTACATGAATATTTCTAAGCTATAGTACAGTACTGCCCCATACAGCCTAACAGAGCCCAGCAAAGCACAGCACAGCCCACCAGAGCCCAATACAGCCCACAGGAGCCCAATAGAGCTCCAGCACACCTAAGTCCAGCCCAGTCCTGCCAAGTAGGAGTATAGACCAGGGAAGGGGGGTAGTTAGATGTCTCCACCAGGCCATTACAGGCTGGACCTGGCTTGAATAGGCCAGACCAGGGTGCACAGCACTACACCAGACACATCACTGTGACATCACAGGTGATATCATAGGTGACATCACCTATGTAAAAGTCCATATATGGGTATTCCCAGAATCCCTTTTATGCCCATGTATGAAGATCCCTGATGTCATTGATATATACTATATCACTGGCCAGATGGCCAAGACATGGCCCATATCTGTGTGGCTGGTTCAGACAGGGATCTCCATGTATGGGCATAAAAGGGATGTACTATATACAGTACATGGATCTCCATATATGGGTAACTGGTCCAAAATACATCACTGGCCAAATGGCCAAGAATTGGCGCGACCTTTGCAAGGTCGCATGTCGCCCTGAGGCGTCTTACTAGTAATAAACATTATTTGTAGAGCACCTTTCATGACATGAAATGCTTAACAAGGCTGTACTTGGTCTCCACTTATGTTTTACTTCTACATCAAACCTCTTTGCCTAAAATAGCCGGACTGCAAGCTCAAGCTTGTAGATCTGCTATTTCCCTCAGAATAGGGGTGTAATGTACACCGTTCCCGTCACACAAAGATTTGTTACAACAGAACTAAAGACGTTCCTATCACACATTCTGTTACAACAGGGCCCCCTGCAGTAGCTCTGAGGACCCCCTAGGGGTGCCGGACCCCCTATTGAAGACCCCTGACCTATCCCATAAATGGTAAATGGTGCATTTATATAGCACTTTTATCCAAGGCACTTTACATAGATTGTGCACTACATTCACCCATTCACACACACATTCATTACATTCACCCATTCACACACACACATTCATACAGCGATGGCAGAGGAAACCATGCTTGGCACCAACCTGCTCATCAGGAGCAGTTAGGGGTTCAGAGTCTTGCTCAAGGACTCTTCGACATTAACTCAGGGGGAGCCCGGGATCGAACTGGGAACCCTTCGTGTTCTAAAGACGGACCAACATACTATTATGAGTGTGGGCAGATGTAAACAGGCATACAAGACAACACTATGTGGTGTTTCTAGTTCATGGCAAGGCCGCTCCATTTGGTTCCATTAGTACACTCTGAGTTACATATACCCATATTAGGGTCCATTTGGTTCCATTAGTACACTCTGAGTTACATATACCCATATTAGGGTCCATTTGGTTCCATTAGTAGGGTCCATTTGGTTCCATTAGTACACTCTGAGTTACTTATACCCATATTAGTGTCCATCTACACCAGAACATGCCTAGGCTATACTACAGTACTGCCCTGTATAGCCTACCAGAGCCCAGCCCAGCCCACCAGAGCCAAAAACAGCCCACCAGAGCCTGATAGAGTCCAGCACAGCCCAGCACATCCAAGTCCAGCACAGTGGGAGAATAGATTAGGGAAGTGGAGAGTTTAGATGGCTTCACTAGCCTACAGTAGGCTGGATCCGGAGCAATAGCTTGTAGATCGGCTAATTGAGTATTTTCCATATTTCTTTTCCCGGTGGCGCTGGGGTCCCTGGGGGTCCCTGGAGCTCCAGGGGTCCCTCGGGGCCCAGGCGGTGGCCCTGCCGCCGGGGACCCCCTGGGTGCCGTCCCCGTCTCTCCCGGTCGCTCCGGGGCCGAGTTAAAGCCTTTTTAGCGGACTGCAGTTGCAGGGGTCTGCCACTAGGTGGCGCTCTATGAACGGCCGTCTCCGGGCCGCCGAGGCGGACGCGTGGGTACCGGCCCCAGCTCTCCCGGTCGTTCCTAGATCGAGTTACAGCATTTTATTTGCGCTGCAGTGGCGGGGGGTCCTCCACTAGGGGCGCGACCTGGTGCGTCGTTCCGGAGCACCAGGAGTCGTGGTCCCCGGGAATTCCCTGTGAGCAGCCCCTTTGGGGGGATCATTTGGTCATTTTTTAGCTTTTTGGCGGTGGTCCCCGGGGGTCCCCGGAACTCCAGGGGGTCCCTGGCTACTCTGCAGTCCCAGGCCGAGGCCCCAAAGTCGGACAGGAGCGGAGGTGGTCCCTGATCGGTAGTCCCCGGACTCTGCAGTCCGAGGCCAAGGCCCCAGAAACCCCTCAGGGACCCAGAGAGGTCCCCGAACCACACTTTGGGAACCAGCCAAGGACCCCTTTGAAACCCTGTAGGGCCCCCCAGAGGTCCCCGAACCACACTTTGGGAACCAGCCATGAATGTACTAGGCAGTTGTGAACCAGCCATGGAAACCCTGGGGGTCCCCAAACCACACTTTGGGAACCAGCCAGGGACCCCCTGGAAACCCGGGGTCCCCACCAGGCTGCTCAAGGCTCCCGCCAGTCCTGTAGCTCCTCGTTGATGGGATTATCCACTGTGTACACGGGCCCTAGTTTTTAGTCATGAACATGCCTAGGCTATACTACAGTACTGCCCTGTAAGTTAGGCGATGAGCATATGCTATTCCTTTGGTCTTGGTTGCAAACACACCAACAAAACACAGTAAGTCCAAATAGAAAACAAACACACTTTGCTCTGAGCTCAAACATGCTTCTCTCCTAGTGAACTCCAAAGAAAGACTGAGGCCACTTGGCAGGAGGCACTGATCAAAAGACAGGCACTAATTGACCACACCTGGCTTGGTGACCTGATTGGTAGGCAGGTGATGGTTGGTGTAGTAGTGTGTTGACAGCAAGGCTTATACAGGCCAACCAAACTGTGTCCCTGGCAGGTGCTTGTAGATCTGTGAGGTGCTTGTAGATCTGCTGTATTGGGTTGAGCCCCCCTCACCCAAAAAATATTTATGGAATAAATACATTAAATATATATGAATACGTGAAGGACAACTGCCTACATGCGGCTTACTTTGAATATGGATGGACAGAAGTTTTAGATTTTTACAATATGTTTGGAGCAATTTATTACAGATTTTATGCCCCTCACAAGTTTGGATCATGCACTGTACACGGGCAATAGATTGTGATTCTGTCTGTACACGGTGGGCTGTTCCAATAGCTTTGAAAATAGCCTGCCACACTGTGGAAATGTGCTTGAACTGCAATATTCCTAGCAGTTATAATAAGGAACACATAAAAAGGAATAAAAGATCATCCAGACGGCTGATGGGCGATCAAGTGGCGTCCATACGTAGATGGGGTCCCAGAGAACATGCAAAGCCCACCCCCTTATTTTTCACGCCCACAGGATCCATATGGTGGGCCATGGAAATTTGGTGCCGTACACCAGCAATAGCACTGGTTGTCGTGTACGCAAATAACGATAGGGGTAATAATAATAATAATAATCTTGTAATAAAATGTGGAATATTTGGAACAATTGTTTTAAAACATTAACAACACAACAACACAAATCTGTTACGGGCCAGACTCCCTAGTGTGGCACTAAACAAAATTGTAGGGACAATGGATGGGTAGCTATGCCCCTCCCAAAAAGCTTTTGTCCAATGCTAGCTTAGAATAACTTCCTGCTTGCCAAGGCAACAGCCTTGGCAGCCGTTTTTTATCAATTCTAAGCCACAGTGTTTGTGTTACGGCCGGTAGAAGAGGCTGCCGTTTTGAGAAAAAAATGAAAAAAGGAAGAGAATCCGGAGAAAACAGCGTTTTTGTGCAGCCGCTAAACAGGAAGTCAACGACACAGACAGCACGTCCGGGTTTTCATCACCGCGGTAGCCAAGTGCAGTAGCTACAGTACAGTATAGTTTACTGTACAACGCGTCGAACGCGTTGTGGGCACACGTAAACATCAAAGAGATTGGCGTGTGGGCACCACGTGGGCGTCCGATGTGTTAAATATTAATATGGGGGCCCATGACATGAAAATATTTGAGAATCACTGGTTTAAATGGGCCAAATAAAAACATAACCTGAAACTCAGCAATTACAGACTACACCATGGCAATGGAAATAATATTATTTATGAGCAACTTTACATAAAAAAGAAGGCCAAAGTCGCTTTCAATAAGCAGACATGGCAACGCTAAAGCCCGCCCCTTCCACTGGGACTCATGGAAAACTGCGGTCGCTGCATGGACTGCAGATCCGGAGGTAAAACCGGATACGGAAACGGTCTGGAAACTTATATTCATGTGAACGTGGAAATGATTGATTGATTGATTGAAGACTTTATTAGAAGTTTGCATAGGAAAAGGTACAGTTTCATGACGGTACAGTTCACTGGTACAAGGTCTACTAAAAGGAGATCCATGAAAAGACTAAGCTTATTTCCACTGGAAACCATTGAAGTATCTCATATAACATTGAATGACAGACAAATAGAACACAGTACTATGCAGTAGATATGTAAAGAAAAACAAAAAAGAAAACAGTAAGTCTAAACAAACAGTATATACAAAGAAGGGGCAGGGGAGGGTAGGGTTGGGCTAGGTTCATTGAGCGGTGGTCACACCGTCTCCATAGCGTGGCCGTGTGTGTAGGTATGTATGTTTGTATGTATGTGGGTGGGTGGGTCTGTATGTAGCCTCAAGCCTGTGGTGTAGTACCTTTTGTGACCACACATGTTAAGGGAGGGGCGCTGTTTTCAGGCCAGGCCAGGCCAGGCACACACACACACGCACACACACACACACACACACACACACACACACACACAGGGGGGAAGGGGGGAGGGGTTGGTGGGTAAGAGGGTGCTGTTGAGACTAGCCTGGGGGGTTGGTGGGTAAACCACCGCTCAGTTCACACGGGTGTGATTTTTTTTTTTACCAGTTGCGAACGGCTGCTGCCTGTAAGTGGTTTTTCAGGGCAATTTTAAAGGATGCTAGTGATCCACACTCCTTTATGGCCTTCGGTAAGGCTAATATGATATGATACAGTAGGGCGGGTTGTAGAACAAATCTAAGCCCTGAGCAGAACATAGACACCAGACTGTCCATACTGTTCTAGGCTACAGTACACTGCGGAAAACGGTGGTCGCTTATTTTGATTTATTCAAGCAGTTCTTTTACAACTTTGTTCAGTGGTTCTCAAACAGTATGCCAGCCCAGAGCCCAGTATAATAGTTCTCAAACGTTTTCTTGCCACCGTCAGACCACCAAATTGATGTAGTAGCCTATAGGCTATAGCATGCTTACCCTCTCTGAAATCGTTTTGTGCCAGCTATGTGTGTTAAAGTTCAATAATTAAAAAGGATTAAACATTTTTCCAACACTTTCAAGATTCTTCAAATACTGTTCAAAAATAGCAGATGCACAAGCTCGCAGCGCGGCACAAAGTGATGCGCCAGTGAGCTTGTACATCTGCTATTTTTTAATAGCCAACATATAAAGGAAGAGTGGTTAAAATGATTGTTAACTCATTTTAGTTGGGCCAGAGTTGGTGAACTAAATAGAGGCTACAGTGTTCCAGGAGGTTGAATAAGGAAGGATAAAAAAAAAACGTTGTCTACAATATTTACTTCTGAGATGTAGCCTAGTGGAGGAGAAGTATAAACTAAAGTATTGAAAAAGTGATATACTAAAGTAAAAATACCTCAACATTCATTCATGTTTCAGTAAGTTGAATGACCAACCAATGAAATGGACAATGGAACTCAAGGCCTCCTTTCTTTGAGCCCTTTTTTGTGTTCATGAAAGTGCCACAAGGTGGCACTGATGGCCTCTCGTCTTACTCCAGGTAGGCTACACATTCCACCTGCAACAGAGTATTTTTATATTGTGGAATTACAACTAAAAAAAGAAAAAAAAGAAAAGAAAAATACTTCCACCACCGAATCACTTTTATATCATCTCTTTTGGGTGGAAAGCTCAGGTCCAAAACGGTCACTTTTCAAGATTCTAAAAAATAAAAATAAAAAAGCAGATCTGCAAGCTCAAAACGTGTCGCTTCGTGTCATGTTTGAAATTTGTGGATCGTGTGCTTTTGATGCTTATGTGTGACTCTGTAGTGTGTTTCAAGAAGGGCTTTAATATACAAAGAGCACAACGGAAGTTAGAATATGGAGTATAGAGTTTTCTGCCTGACAACAGTGATGTGATAGGTCAGTGTCTACCATGACTGTTGAACAAGCACTGATCCTTCCTGTCACCAGACTGTCCTGATGACACGCCATTATTATTCTGTCTATGTCACTGTTGTCAGGCAGAACACTATTATCTCCATATTCTAACCCTTTTTGTGTCATTTTGTAAATGGTTGTCTTTTTGTGTTTATTTTTTTTTTCACAAATTAACACCCTACTACTTGATCATCCGAACACTACAGCATCACACAAAAGTATCAAAATAGCAGATGCACAAGCTCAAAAACGCACAGCTATTTGAGCTTGTAGATCAGCTACTTTTGATGCCTTTGAATTTTAATCTTGAAAAGTAAAAGTTTTCGACATGCAAATTAGATCACATACGACTTTCCATTTGAAACTTTTAGCAATTCAGACATTGTAGTTGTTGTTGCTTTTAACCCGTTTTTTCCTCATTATGCAGATTACGGTATATCCAATTCCTCCACACAAGCGTTTGTGTCACTGCTGTTCTATCTGACTCACCGGCTCCTACCCAACACTACCTGCTGACAGGTGCCGCTCCCATCCCCTTCCTGCGCAGAATATGTGCAGTGACACATATCATCCTCCACTCGGCTTCCCTCCCCCAAAGACGGGCAGAGTGTGTTCATTGTAGAGGCTAGGTGGTCAGGAACTTTACAACTGCACCACCCGAGCTCCCCTACAATCTAAACACTGTGGCAGACACTGTATCTTTAACTGAGCTGTAGGGTTGATGTGTAGGTGTGCATTCTCCCTCAGATACGGTCTCTGCTACAACACTCATTAGATATTGTCACACACTGATAGTATTGCTGTTGTGGTACTGGACATTAAGTATGGCAAATATGTGTTTTCATTATACGATAAGGTAATAATGATTACAATAAATTAAAAAGGGAATGAAGTAGTATGTATACTATTGACCCAGTGCATATTTTTTTAACAGCAAGCTTATTCTGTAAATGAGTCTCTGTATAAAATACACTCTAAACACTTCTTAGACCCTCTGTACTTGGTAAAACAGACGTGTCTTTATGTAAGATACTTCATTATAACTGAACTGACTAAGTGTAATGTAGTATAAGCAGCACTTGTACTATACTTCTTAAACCTTGTAAGTTGTTAGGCATCATTCAGAAAACCTTGCACGCAAATATACTGTATGAGGACGCTCCCCGGGAAAACCTGTTATGCAAAATAGCCAATTGTGTATTGTTAAAAAACTCTCCTGTCCCCAACTGCTCCCAGAGACACTGCCTCCGTAGTGTCCACTGCTCCTGTCACTAGATGGGTTAAATGCAGATACTGCTTTCCAAATATCTACTGACAAATACCACAAAGGCACATATAAAATAGTTCACAGCGTGTCACTTCGTGCCGTGCTGTGAGCTTTTGTGGACATGTATCCTATTCAATACAATTTCTGTCAAGCTTGTTAATGCTTTTAAATGGCAATTCATTTTCACCTATTTTAACTGCATTGTTGTTAGTGTACATTGATTTTATGATGTAGGTTTTTCCCCCGATGCCGCTTTCCAGCAGTTTGTACATCAGACCCTCGTGCCAGATTGAATCGAATGCTTTTTTGAAGTCGACAAAGCAGGAGAATAGTTAGCTATTGTTTTTGTTTATTTGGTTGCCGATAAGGGTGTTGAGAGTGTAAATGTGGTCTGTTGTACGATAGTTAGGTAGGAAGCCAATTTCTGATTTGCTAAGGAAGTTGCTTTCTGTGAGGAAATGTAGAATTCTGTGATTGAGGATCATGCAGAGGATTTTTCAGAGGTTGCCGTTTACCCAGATCCCACGGTAGTTATTTGGGTCATATGTGTCTCCACTTTTGTGGAGTGGTGTTACTAGCCCTTCGTTCCATAAGTTGGCAAAAAACCCAGTGCTGAGCACGCAGGAGTTTGCAGACTACTTGGGGGTGAGAATGTGTTGCAGCCGCACTTGACTCCACAGCCCTTCTTTGTTTTGAGTGTTTTTATGTTCTCTTGTAGTTAGAATTGGGTGATTTGGGAATATATAGTGGGTTCTGATCATCTTTTATGTCTGATTTTTCCGTTTATCTTGTATTTGTTTTTGTTTTGTTTTGTTTTTGCTCTGTTTTTCTCTATTGAGCCAAAGAGACTGGAAAACTCGTTCTCACTTCACTTCTCACCTCACTTCACCTCACCTGACTTCACCGGACCTGTCACCTGACTTCACCTCACCTGACTTCACCTCACCTGTCACCTGACTTCACCTCACCTCACCTCTCACCTCACCTCACTTCACTCCCAGTGGGAATAAAACCCAGGACTTTCTTAGCCTCGTAAACCAGACTCCTCCTCCTGGGAGGAGTCAAGTTTACTAGGCTAGGACTTTCTAGCTGTGAGGCCGCAATCACACATATGCGTGAGACATCTTCTCCATATCGTTTGAGAGGGGGGGGGGGATTCATATTCTATGTAAGTCACGTGGTTTCATGTCGTTGCCGTGTCTCTTGTTCAAACGAAGGCTGTCTTTTGGCCAAGAGATTTGCAAGAGACAAAAAACCACGTGACCTTCATTGAGAATTAATTGGACTCACCCTCCGCCCCTCATTCTCAAACGAAACGGACACGATAGCTGTCGCAAATGTTTGGACGGCGCCTGAGACAACAGGACTACCAACTGGGCCACCATGCCTCCTCTGTCAATTGCATTTTTGGGAAAAAGCTAAAACAAACAGACAACCTAAAAGTACTTTTCAGCCTTCCTAGAAATGTACTCGAGTAAGAGTACAAATATTTGTCTTGGTAATATATTCGAATAAGAGTTATCAGTATCAAAGAAATCTAATACTCAAGTAAAGTACCAATCCTCAGAAATTGTACTTTTTTTTTTATATTAATTTTTATTATGATTTTTTTGAAAGACAGGACATCACAGACATCAACAAAACATAACAAGACAAACACACCAGATTATCATACACAAGTCAAACACGAGTAATTCACCTATCATATAAAAATACAAAAGTACAAAACACGAGTAATTCACCGATCATATAAATAGTACAAAAGTTAGCAACCTCTTGGAAAACATGGACATCTACTAATGTAGCCATTATGGACTAAACGTCCAGATGCGCCATAATAGGACCCCAGATGAACTCGAATGCAGTATGACTGTCCTGTTTAAAGCATCGAAGCCTCTCCAAATGATAATTGACACAAATTCTGTAAGCCATCTGTTGAAACAAGGTATAGTAGAGGATTTCCATTCAGTTAAGATAATTCTTTTGGCTACTAGTGTACCAAGCATAAGTGTCTGTTGGACAGAGTACGGCAGAGAAAGAGAAGCTTCGGAGCAACCAAACAGGACAGTCAGTGCATCGGGCTCAATGCGAATACGATATACACTACTGTACCAAGCAAAAATGCTTTGCCAGAATGGAACAATCCTTGGGCACGACCAGAACGTGTGTCCCAGCGTGCCCTTGGATGTGGTGCATCTGTCACAGATATCTGAAACGTTTGGATACATTTTATTCATTTTTACTTTGGAGTAATGCAATCTGTGCATAACTTTAAACTGAACAAGCTGCAGTCTGGCATTGACTGAGCCTGAATGGATTCTCTTCAACCCCTCGCTCCAGATCTCATCGGACAGTTCCAGCCCAATATCAGCCTCCCAAGATGCCCTAATGTGGTTTGTTGACGGGATAGATGATTTGGAAAACAACGAGACAAATTTAGAGATGAGATGTTTAGAGTATGGATGCTGTCTCATCAAAGCATAAAAGCAGTGTTCTTGAGGCAAATTTTGATAGTTGTTAAAATTGTTTAGAACAAAATGTCTAACTTGAAAGTAACGAAAAAGGTGGGATTGTGGAAGTGAAAATGCTTCTTTCAGCTCTGAGAATGCAGCAAATTGGTTGTTTACCGTAAATTCTCTTATAGGAACCCGGGCTTTTATTTGTCTCAAGAGTAGCGGGCACCAGGCTCTTATAGGAAGCAGGCCAGTATAAGAGACAAGGCTTTTATTCCTATTTCTCAAAAATATCAGAATGAATAAATCAACATTGTGTGTCAGTTTGAACCCAGTAAAATGTACTGGTCCATTTATTTGAAAATACTGTATGAATAAAAGAAAAAAGAAAACAGTGCAAAAATTCACAATACTGGTTCTGAGGTAGCCTACCAGGTAAACATTAGCACCATACCAAATATGCGATTTACTGCATACAGTAGCTTATATAACAGAAATAAAATATATTGCCTGAGGTACCAGGTAAACATTAGCACCATACCAAATATGGGTTTTACTGCACATACAGTAGCATATATAACAGAAATAAAATATATTGCCTATGGTAAATACCATAACAAACAGTGCAACAGTGGTCAATTTAACAAAATAACTGGGCAACTGAGGTAGACCACAATACCATCACACACACACACACACACACACACACACACACACACACACACACACACACACACACACACACACACACACACACACACACACACGCCCTTCTATATAGTGCACATTCATGGCCTAACAGGTCAATGAATTAAAGCTGCAAAAATATAAACAATATACAGGCCTACAGGCTGGCATGGTATTTATAATACCAGGTCAATGCAGCGTAATGTACAACATTTAATACCATAACGTCAAAACAGTGCAACAGTGATCACTTTATACGGTAGGCACGACAGACAGAAGGAGAGAGAGAGAGAGAGAGAGAGAGAGAGAGAGCGAGAGAGAGAGAGAGAGAGAGAGAGAGAGAGAGAGAGAGAGAGGTGGGGCAAAGATAGATAGAGCGAGGCAGACATAAGGCGAGAGAGAGAGTGGGCAAAAACTGAGCCGCGAACCACACTGGCCGACCATCAATACAGCAGAAGCAGCTCACTGTGAAAACAAATAAATAACGGTATGCTACGTCAGTGAAGTTAATAATTACCGGTATTAAAGTTAACAAAACTGCAACAGGTTGTAAAGTGAAATCACCTTACCTTAATGCTGGAGTTGGCTCCACATCACTCACTATCCTCCTCCAATTCACCATCCTCCCCGCTAGCAGCATTGTCCTTATCGTCTTCATCATCCATTACAACAAGCTCGTTGTTTAACAGCTGTTCTTCATTCTCCTCTTCCTCGGCGGCAAGGCTGTTGGTCTCCTGTCGCTGTCGGGCCAGCATCTCTCGTCCTGCTGCGCACGGCTCTCCCTCTCTGAAGCAGAGGATGCGGTCGTCTTCACTCCCGTCAGGGTTCACAGTCTGTCCACAAACTTTGAACGACTTTATGATGAGCTCTTTATCCAGCTTGTCCCATGCTTTAAGCACCCAGTCCACAAGTAGACGGCGGGCGGGGGCTTTTGGGTTACCTCCGCTCGTGTATTGCTTGTCAACGTCTCCAGCCATCCACTGGTCGTAGGACTCATGCAGACTGGCCTTGAAGGGCTGGTTCCACATCACATCGGGTGCTTGGATGTATTTCGTGCAGCCTCCGGGAATCACCGCGGTGGTCATATTGTAGCCCTTCAGTTCAGCTTTGGTGGAGACACTGATGTGGCAGCGATAAGCGTCCCACACCAGGAGACGCGGGTTGAAACTGAATTTTCCCACCACTGACTTGAGCCAATGTGCGGTGAGATCATCATTCATCCAGCCATTGGTAGAAGTGGCGACCACTGCTCTGGAGATTTGCTCGTTCATGGCCTTCACTTCACGGATAGCCCCCTTGAAGACGATAAACGGCTTGAGTTTCGTGCCGTCTGCCTTGGCAGCAAGACAAACGGTAAGATGGCTTTTTTCGTGTCCAGTTGTTTTCAGTGACACACTCTTTGTACCTATGGCATCAATGGTAGTGGGAGACACCATATCGAACCAAACTGCCGTCTCGTCCATTGCAATAATGTTCTTCTCTAAGATGCCTTTTGAGGTGACAGCCTTGCCCACGTAGTCAAAAAAGGAAACCAGTTTTTCAGTGAGTTTGTCTGGGTCTTTCTGTGCCATGGTTGTGCGTCGTCTCAGTGACATTCCATTGCGCTGCAGGTACTTTTGTAGCCAACCATTACTGGCCACAAACGGCTTGTTGTCAGCGTCACTGTTTTGTAGATTTCCTTGGCTTTGTTCTGTATCATTTTTCTTGACACGCGGTTGTGTTTGGCTCGCATTGCAAAAACCCAGTCTGTGAGTTCTGTCTCCATCTCCTCGCTTACTTTCTTTCTCCCTCCTCCAGTAAGACGGGCCCGTTTGTTGTCAGCGGCCTGCAGCTCATTCTTCTGCTTTTTCCAGTATCGTATCTGTCTCGAATCAACGTTAAAGTGTTTTGCTGCCTTCTCCCCGGAATACTCCGCTGCATAACGCAAAACCTCCTCTTTAAACTTAATGTCAAACTTTCTTTTCTTCTTGTTAGTACTAGTACTTGGGGTAGCCATGATCACTGCTTATCTGTTGTGTTGTTGTATGGTTTCGCGCGTGTGTTCTGTTCCATTTACGGAAGTATGCAGGTGGAACGTCTCGCGGTTTCTCATAGTAAGCAGCGCTGAGACGTAAAAAAAAAAGGAGGAAAAAGGGGGGCTCTTATTGGAGCGTCGGCTCTTAATTACTTATTTCAATTGCGCACCCGGAAATTAAAGCAGGTCCGGTTCTTTATTAAATATAGGATATTATTAGAGCATTTACGGTATGTATAACTCGGCAAAGGATATCAAACCCTTCTCCTTCCACTCTGTAAAAGCTGGATCTGACTGAGAAGGAATAAAGTTGTGATTAAAACAAATTGGAGAGTATATTGACAGATCCGGAACCGAAAGTGCTCTTTTTACCTGTTTTAATATTTTTATTGAATTTTCCAAAACCCAATTGTCACCCAATAGGTGGGTTGGGTAGTCTTTAAATGAGAACAATAGAGCTGAAAGAGAGCTGTCCCTTACTGCCTGAGATTCGAACTGGAGCCATTTGGGGGCATCAGATGAAGTTTGAGGAGACTGGTTTTGCCAGTATATTAATGCTCTCAAATTAGTGGCCCAGTAGTAATGTTGAAATACAGGGAGGGAGAACCCCCCTAGTATCTTAGATTTTTGTAAATGACACTTTGAGATGCGATTGGTTTTATACCCCCAAATAAAAGGCATTATTATTGAGTCGATTTGTTTAAAAAATGACAATGAAAGTTTAATTGGGATGTTTTGAAATATGTACATAAACCTGGGGAGAGAGACCATTTTAATGGCATTCACGTGCCCTATCATAGATAGCGGCAACGTTCTCCAATACTCAATGTCTGTCTTAAGTTTAGCTATTAGGGGAGTAAAATTATATTTAAACAGAGACATTGGGTTCAACGATATAGATAAGCCCAGGTATGTAAATGTATCAGTGGCTATTTTAAAGGGGAGGGATTCAAGATACGCTCGATCTAGATTGTTACTAAGGGGGATAAAGGCGCTCTTTTGCCAATTAATCGAGTACCCAGACAGCTTGCCAAAACGATTGATTAATGAGAGAAGCGGAGGGATGGATGAAGATGGATCCATCATAAAAATTAATAAATCGTCCGCGTAAAGCGATAGTTTACATTCCACATCCCCTACCTTAATTCCTTTAATATCAATATGCTTTCTAATAGCAATAGCGAGCGGTTCAAGCATTAAATTGAACAATAAAGAGCTTGCGCAACAGCCCTGTCTCGTCCCGCGTTGTAGCTTGAAGGACGCTGATTTATTACTATTAGTCAGAATGGAGGATGTGGGGGCAGCATAAAGCATTTTAATCAGCTTCAAAAAATAATCACCAAATCCGTAATGCCTTAATGTGGCATGCATATATCTCCAGTCGATCTGATCGAAGGCGCGCTCTGCGTCGAGCGATATGACTACGGGTTTGTCATCTGATTCATATTTAGCATACATTATATTAAATAATCTGCGAGTATTAAAAAAAGAAAATCTCCCGGCCAAAAACCCATTCTGATCCGGGTGTAAAAGAGAATGCATGTGTCTAGCAAGCCTGGCAGATATAATCTTGGCTACCACTTTTTGATCAAAGTTTAAAAGACTGAGAGGTCTATATGCTGATGGCTCCGATTCATCCTTCCCCTTTTTAGGTAGCAAGCAAATATTGGCCTCGTAAAGAGACTGTGGAAATATGTTACTATCAATAGAGTGTTTAACCATTCTGAGTAACAAAGGAGAAACAAGATCACTGTATGCCTTGAACAATTCTGCTCCAAATCCGTCAGGCCCCGCGGCCTTGCCACTCGCGAGAGATTTAATAGCGTCCTTAACTTCATTGATAGTAATTTCAGAATCAAGGTCGGCCTTGGCGATCTCGTTTATTTTAGGTAAATCGACAGATGTTAAAAATGATTCGATCTCGTCGTCAGTTGCAGTATTCTTAGCTTTATACAGATTTTCGAAGTGATCTCTAAAGTGGTTATTAATGGCTTGAGGATCAGTTAATAGTTCACCAGTCGAGGACTTAAGTTTAAGGATAGACCTGCTTGCCTGCGCACCACGCAACTGTCTGGCCAACAGTTTACCAGGCTTGTCACCCAGTTCAAATTGTTTTTGTCTCAGTTTAAGTATCTGTTTGTTAACCTGGTCACTCAGAATGGTATTATATTCATATTTCAATTTCATGACGGAACACAGATCCTTCACTAACAACGACGTTCTATAGAGCCTCTCAGCATCCAAAAGTTGCACCTCAATATCAGCGAGTCGTTTACGCCGCGCTCTCTTTTTAGAAGCTTCGTATGCAATTATTTTTCCTCTCGCCACTACCTTAAATGATTCCCATAATATAGAATCAGAAACGTCACCTTTATCATTAAATAACAAGAAATCATTAATGGATGTTTTCATGTATTCATTGAAATTACTATCCTGCAGTAGCAGAGAGTTAAAACGCCAAGGGAAAAAAGCTTTTGGAAGGGACCATTTAAAAGACATAGCGAGAGGACTGTGGTCGGCGATTATGATTCCCTGATATTTTGTATGCAACACATTTGATATCAACTTTGAATCAATAATAAAAAAATCAATACGTGTATACGATTTGTGAGCATGAGAAAAAAAGGAATATTCTTTGTCAGTAGGATGCTGTAACCTCCAAATATCAACTAAATTAAATGATTTCATTAGGTTAAGCATAGTACACGCCGCCTTGCTAGGAGGAGAAGGACGTGTTGACAAGCGGTCGAGGTAACCATCCAAAAATAAATTGTAGTCACCACCGATTATCAAATTAGTTGAATTCGGATCAGGCAATAAATTAAATAACCTCCGAAAAAACTCTGGGTCGTCAGTATTAGGACCGTAGATATTA
>NC_137818.1:67815147-68010147 GCF_963921795.1 Nannobrachium achirus | reverse complement strand
TTTAACTTCTTAATGCAGAATTTGGATTAGAAACGTTTTAGCTCACAAGAGTCTTAAATGAGGCCAAACCTAAAGCATTGTCCAAACCTGGATGGTTCGAGCGACTTGATTACATACAAAGTGAATGCAAAAACGCGACTGAGCGCGGCGCGAACGATCCGAAAGGGGTGGCGCGAACGACGCGAACGGTCGCCCCACTTGGAAAATTCCAACTTAAGCGACCTTCGCTTCTCCCCCACTCCACCCACCGCGTCCTGACAGCCAATCAGCATTGATGTGTCCGGAGACACAGACAGGATTTTATTTGGGTGTATGGAGTTGGGACCTTTTTCTGGGTGTTTCGCCTTGATTCCAACGGGACATGATTTTTTTTACCAACGCAGACCTGCACGACCAAAGTGAAGCAATGGAAGCGACTAGAATAAGAAATAGCCTCAGGTTTTAACCCAGCTTTAGGTCTATCACAAGGAAGACTCTTCACACTCGCCTTCACAAAAACAGAGGGCTGTGCACTGTAACTGAGATGTTTTGCACCTGCAATGCCCAACACAGCCCTTCTCACATTTGCAGGTGATAAGTTCACTGGACTGGCCTGCATCTGGAAGGCAAGTCCAGAAGGGTTCATAGTCCCCTTCCGTTGTCTTTGACCAGCCCCATTTGCACGGTGGAGGTAGTTCTGGTGTTGCCACCAGCACTTGACCCCACACGTGGCCTCCTTAATATACAGCTCTCTTTACATGCTCTTCCAGGGCAGCCTTGGTTGGAGGGATTGATTCTGCATTGTGCCTCTTTGCAAATAACTTCCTCCTTGCCGTATTTATTTCTGTGCATGTGCTGGTTCGGTCATAGAGTAAGATAATAAACCTCTCAATTGTGGTCATTATCTCCTGTGGTATGTCATTTGGGGCTGAAGACAGTTTCAACAGGGCATGTGTAAGCTCAGGAAACACAGCCCATACAGCCCACGCAGTCTTTTTCCCGTGGCCAACAAAGCTTGACACAGTGTCACAACCCGTTAATGCATGGAACACTGGTAGTGCGCGTGCCTTCTCAGGCCCTAGTCCTGCTGCAATTTCATGGGCTGCCAAGTATCGGAAATTCTTTCCAGTTCCGAAAGCCAACCAAAGCTCATCTTCTGCCTGTAGCGTCTGAGCCACTGCCACATCTAGCACCACAACATCAGTATCAACCGTTTGAATCATAATTTTATGATGGCCATTTCTTGCTGCATGGGCTACGTGTAATAGCATGCGACTATCAGCTTCCTCGTGCGTACAAGGAGCAATCGAAGACCTATCTGAGAGTGGTGGCTTGCTAAGTACTTCCATGTCACTAGTGATAACAAGCTGTTTATCCTCCTGCACTAACGATCTGAGCAGAGCATTTGAGAGAAAGGCAAACAACTCAGTCTTATTACTGTCAACTCTAAGAAAGTTTTGCCAGTTCCTGGGAATGGTTGCACCACCTACCACACGTATCTGAATCCCAGTCCCACGCTTTGCTCTTGTAGCAGCTTTCAGAGACTCAGACAAGTAGCGGTCCCACACCAGATCAAGTCTTGACACACTTTCAAGTTTTCTGGTCAGATATGGAATGAAGATCACATGGGCATAGTCATCAAAGGTTTTTACTGAACTTGGTTTCAACATCTGGATGATGGCTGCCCCATCTACAATGGTACAGGTAACCTTTGAGCTGTCAGCGTATGCACTGTGAACTTGCTCCAGGCATGGAAGCAAGTCCCAGTCGGAGACCTCCCCCATCAGACAGCGCTGGTGGACATGATTGGTTCTCGTGTCGAGAGAACTCATCTAAGTTTCCATCTCTGGTCTGGCATGCAATGTATAGTCTTGAAAAGAGCACCATGTCCTGTTTGAGAGAGACCAGTTTCAGTTTCTGTTTTGATAGGCTCCGCACAGTTGAAGTACCAAACACCATTAGCTTATTTCTTGGTATGGTGTCATCCACTGGCTTTGTTCTCTCAACAAGGCGTTCTCTAGTGAAAGCTTCAAATTGGTGCTCTCCTGTCTGCTTCACCTTTCTGACTGTCTCAGCAGCTGAAGGTCCAGCAAGTTCTTTTGAGTGGAGAACAATCAGGTCCTTGCTTTCCTCTTCAAATGGATTTCCAAAATGTTCCATTGCACTGACCAAAGAGCGTACATCTTTGATGAATGCGACCTGGACACTTGTTGTTTGATCATGGTGACGTGTGTTATCTGATTTCTTGGAACCAATCTCAAACTCCTGTATGCATCGGGCAACTTCCGGTCCTGCTACCATCCATCGCAATAAAGCAGATGGGTTGTCTGTAAGGCACCACCATCTCCTTTGATGCAAGCATTCATCTGCTCATGGGCCTGGTCAATGGCCATGGAGGAAAACACATTTGTTGTCTTCTGGACAGTGAAATTGCCTTCCCTGAACGCTTGAGCTATGCTTGGGTGTGTCCTTGGTAGTTCAGCCATGTCTCTCAGGTGAACTGGAATCCATCTTGCATAATGGGTATGATCCATTGCATGAAACCATTTGGCTAGTTCTAGTTCTGTGCATCATCATCAAGGTACATGGAGAAAGATCCCTCTCGCAATGACCGCACAAAAACTAGCACAAGAAGCTCTAGCTCAAGAACAAAAGAGCAGTACTGGAAATGTGGGATGTTTTCTGCTCTCTGGCTGCACCAATCTTCAAACACTAGAGGAACTTGATCTGTTTGTGTTTGACAATAGTTGTCATAAGCCCGGTGCTGCAGAATATTCAGAGACATTGCTTTAATTTGATGGGCTCTCCTGGTGCGAGATACATGGGCTGCTTTGAGGAAGGAGTCAGCTTTCCCTGGAGATGAGATGTCAGCTTGCACTAATGCTTCAACCCAACCACTTCCTTGTAACCAGTTCCCCAACATCTTCAGTGCCGCCATTTCAATATGCAGTCCACCAAACATAACCACCAGCTTATCCTCACCATATTTCTCTGGCCACTTAAACTGGATTTGTTTTGCCAGGGCGTATAATGGTTGGTCAAATGTGACCACCGGACTCTGGCCAGGATTCAGGTGTTCCACAGCTTTACTTATGACATCAAGTGAATGCTTGATCATGGCCACAGTGTGAGCACTTTCTTGAAACAGTGGAAGGAGAACAGTGGAACATGTGGCACGAATTCCTTGTGTCTGCCGGCTAGCATGGAAGGCAGCCCAAGAGGTATCCAATGAATCATCTGCAGTGCTTTTGTTTTCAATGACCTCACTTGAATTGTCCAACCACTGGTACTCTTCCTTGGTATGCTGGCTAATGCCATCTCTACTGAGTGATTTTAGCCTGCTTTCTGGAACCTGTGAGACCTTGATTTTGCTAGCAACAGGGGGGACCTCAGTGTAGTATGCTGGCAAGCGGTCAATGGTCTTTGAACATCCTCCCTCAGGCCCACTGAGTACATCAAGGCTTCGGTGAGTCCCTTCACCAACAAAAGACGGATGCTGGATCAAAGAGATTGCCGTACCATGGAAAGAATCCCTAGCTGTTGTTGAACTGGGATTATGATCAATATTGTCAACAGCAGCTGTGGTAAACACATGACCACGTAACTGTGGAGGGCATACCACTTGTTCTCTATGAAACTGCTGGCAGACATGGTTCCCCATCTGAGTTGAGAGCTGAAGAACCCGATCATAGGATACGCTCAAGCCCAGATGTGACATTTTATCTACAAGTTCCCTTTTACGTGTGTGGGCATGCAGCATCAGTCCTATGTATAATGGAACTGGTGTCTCCTGTGCAGTACTGTGTCTGACAAAAGCTGCTGTGTCTGGTGCCCGCTTGTGCTTAATACTGTTGAATTTTAGCAACTGATGCTGGTGCTGCAGGAGATGTTGCTTCTTCCATCTGGTCTTTGATGCTGGGTCCCTCTAGGACCATGTTCACAAGGGTAAGCAACAGCTTTGGCACAGAGTCCTTTTGGCATTGTTCGGGAAAACCATTAAATGGTTTGGCCTCACCAAATATGTGACGGCGGACAATCTGTGCAGCACGTGCAATGTGCATAGCATCTTGGTTGTTATCCTGCTCACAGGCTTTGGCAAGAGCAGTGCCGATGTCGTCTTCAAAGGCCATCAGGACATCTCTTCCCTTGGTGTAAGCTCGCATATCAGGGAACTCAGCAAGAAGTTTCTCTTTCAGCCGAGTAGAGTTAATTCTGTTATCAACCTCTACTCCTAGCTGTTCCATTCGTGACTTGTAGAGCTGGGAAAGTTCTGCTAGTTTGAATACAGGTGCTGAGCCATCATGTTGTCTGGTCTCTTCTATGTAAAGCACCAACTCAGCAAACACAACACCAGAGGTTGATGCTGCATGCCCCTGGCCATTATCTTCAAGACCTTCTAAATTAGCCTTTCTGGCACGATTATAGAGACCTACTAGACACTTGGGGTGATACTTAGCTTCAATAGCCACCATGTCCCCAGCACTAAGTCGCCCAAGTAATTCTGTGTCTTGAAGTAGGGATGCAGCTGCGCGCACTCGATCGTCCAGTTGAAATGTTGCAGCCTCACGAAGACCTTCATTACCAGCAGGCTGTCTGCAGAAGAAACAGATGTCTTGACTCATTTCAGGATTCCGTCTTGGCTGGGACCTTCGGAGGTTGCATTCTGATTGTTGATCAGGACTTTCACTGCATGCTCGCTTTTTTGCTCGTTTCAACATGGTTTCATTATACTTCAGCCTGCATGTATGATGGTATTGAGCTTTGTTCGCAACCATGGCTGCTTCAATACCATGACCCTCATCCAGTCGTCCAATCGGAAATGTTGAAGGGAGCTGGCCAAGTTCATTAAACTGGTTTAAATGCTCAGCAAGTGAAGTGTAACCACTCCCCTTGTCTGCTCGCTTGGACTGCAAAGGACATCTCAATACCTCTGCTGTGTGTTCTTGGCATATAATACAGAGCTTCCAGTCAGTCTTGGCTGTGCAAGAAGTTGATGGTCTTTGACCATCAAAATTCACAAGTTGGAATTTCTTAGACATTTTCTCATCCAACAAAAAACTTTGTATGCGGTAGGCAAAGACTAACCTTTTACCAACTTTTAGTACTTTTACTTTTACTACTTTTTACTTAGGTAAACACATTAAAGTATGGGATACAACTAGGTTCGGAAAAGAACATCGCCCTACACCTAGCCCGATCGTTCATCCAGTACCATTTAATTCCTGTGCGATCTGTACACCATCCGGGTAACTATATGAAAGTCATACAAAGCCCCATTACCCTTGGCTCGGCTCTCCCGCACTGGCACATCCTGTCCATTCAGGTGCGGCTATCTAACTACATCTAATGTAAACTACGTAGATGTGGGGCTAACATTAGATAGCATTTAGGAAACTAAACTACACTACCACTAAACGATCACCACAACCAGCACATTAATAACAGAAACTATGGCATTATTAGGCGGAGTGTATTTAGCTGGCACTGAACCCCATGCCGAGTTTCACAGCAGTGGTGTTGCCAGTGTGCTCTGGCTGTGCTTCAACATCCACTCTATTACATGTCCATTCATCGAATGGTTCAGTTGTTGCTGATATAGGGATTGTTAAGCTTTTTGGATCACATTTTAATAAAATATATAATTGCGACCGAAAGGTCGCATATACTCTGAAGAACCGTGTCACTTGAGTGTCCTTCCTTCCTTCCGTATCCTCGTGACCGTCCTTCCGTATCCTCTGTGATGTCAGTGTGATGTCAGCGAGTTGTGACATCACTTCCTGTACAGGGCGGCTACACGAAATGTGGATAAAACTATATATGGAGATAGTCCAGTCCATCATGTCATATGGGACTACCGTCATAGAAAGTAACCATTGTTAGGCCGGAGTCATTGGCTGTCTAAACATGGAGATGTGGATAACACTATATATGGAGATAGTCTAGTCCAATATGTCATATGGGACTACCGTCATAGACAGTAGCCATTGTTAATCCGGAGTCAATGGCTGACTGTCTGTACAGGAAGTGATGTCACATGACATACTTTTTATGCCCATACATGAGTCCTAACATGGAGATGTGGATAACACTATATATGGAGATAGTCTAGTCCAATATGTCATATGGAACTACCGTCATAGACAGTACTGTAGCTATTGTTAGGTCGGAGTCAATGGCTGTCTGTCTGACTGTCTGTACAGGAAGTGATGTCACATGACATACTTTTTATGCCCATATATGAGTCCTTCTGTACCACATCTCCATGTTTAGGCAAACTCCACACAGAAAGGCCCTATCGCCAACCCAACCTAGGGTGTGAGCGATAGGGCCTTTCTGTGTGGAGTTTGCATGTTCTCCCCGTGTCTCCTAGGGTTGATACCCTCACAAAAACATGAACAAACTCCCCCCAGAATGACAACAACTAGAATCGTCAGAGAAACGCTGTGGTTGGCCAGATGGTCAAGAATTGGCGCGACCTCGCCCTTTAGGGCGAGGTCATTTGGACCTATACATGGAGAAATGGAGCAAACCTGTTTGGCCTAAACATGGAGATGTGGTACAGAATTACTCATATATGGGCATAAAAAGTATGTCATGTGACATCACTTCCTGTAGAGACAGTCAGACAGACAGCCATTGACTCCGGCCTAACAATGGCTACTGTCTATGACGGTAGTCCCATATGACATGATGGACTGGACTATCTTCCTATATAGTGTTCTCCACATCTCCATGTTTAGGCCCTATCGCTCACACCCTGGTGGGGTTGGCGATAGGGCCTTTCTGTGTGGAGTTTGCATGTTCTCCCCGTGTCTCCTAGGGTTGATACCCTCACAAAAACATGAACAAACTCCCCCCAGAATGATAACAATTAGAATCGTCAGAGAAACGCTGTGGTTGGCCAGATAGTCAAGAATTGGCGCGACCTCGCCCTTTAGGGCGAGGTCGCATGTCACCCTGAGGTCGCATTCCACCCTCAGGTGTCTTACTAGTAACTCTATTTTCTAGTGATACTATACTGTATATACATTACAGTATAGAGTGAGATAGAAGGACGCTTTTGGTCAATTCCAAAGTTCCAAATTTGAATTCTGCATCATAAAAAATGACTAATTTGACACCAAGATCACCAAGATCACCCATATCAGTCATACAAGTGACGGCTGCCATCTTGAAAATGGCGGCCATCTTGAATATTAAGTGACAACTTTTCAATTATCCATAAGACATTTACCAAGTACTATGTATGGTAAATATGTCTAAAATATCATATTTATATCCATTACTCATAAGAAAACTGTTGTTGCTGGCGGCCATTTAGAAAAATGGCTGCCATGGGCACCATGTTGAAAATTCATGATGCCTCCATATCCAGTTATTTTCGGAATGCCTTTGGCTATATGTGTACCAAATTTCATGCTTGTATCACAAACTGAACGATTGTTTTGGTTAACCGCTGCACTATTGGAAAAAAAAAAAAAAAAAGTCTGCTTTAAGTAGTATGTGAGGGGTCAAACTAGGGGTTCTTCATCATTCTGAATCCATTGCAAGCATTTGTTTTGCATGAAAAACCTTCCTTGGGCAAAATTATGGCCAACCAAAACTGTGAAAAGTGGAAAAAAATTGATGACTCATCACTTTCCACAGTTTTTCGGGGCCAATATTTTGCCCAAGGAATGTAACAACAACAACAGTATTAATGACGTTATCAAACAATGAGAGAATGAATGCCAAGACATTTTAAAAAGTAGATATTCAACTTCATTTTCACCATGGACGTTATGTACATTATGCCATTATCTAACTGGCTGATGCCACTGATACTTTCACCACACAGCTTAATGCACTTTATGTAAATGTCACCCTGCCATATTAATATTTAACCATTTTTCTTTTCTTTTTTTTTCTGTTTTTTCCTCTTTTTATACCTGTAAACTAAGTGATGGGACCATATATTTGAGTTGAGCTACACATTACTGTAAATCACATAAAACTTTCAATTTTAAACTTTTAGGAATGTAGATATTTTATTTTACAAGGCAGCCGTAGCTGAGTCGTTAGTGAGCCTGTCTGGGGAGCCAGAGCCCCTGGTTGTCCCAGGTACAATTCCAGGCCAAGCCAGCAATGTGTCGATGTGTCCCTGAGCAATACTCTCTTAACCCCTAATTGCTCCTGGAGCGCCACATATGGCTGCTTACTGCATCCTAGTTGTTATAGGATGGGTAAAATGCAGAGGACAAATGTCACTTAGGTGCAAATGTACTATGACAAGAAAACACCCCAAGGCGTGGGGTTGGGCCTATATTATATAATTTGTTTTAGTTTTTTCTCCCGAATGTGTCACTGCTGTTCTATCTGACACTCACACAACACTACCTGCTGACAGGTGCCCCTCCCCTCCCTCCCGTAGAAATACACACAGTGTCAAATCATCCTCCACATCCCAGCTTCCCTCCCACAAAAAAACGGGCAGAGTGTGTTCATTGTAGAAGTTTGAATCAAGCCTGATGAACCACGTAGATTCGAACCCTCTAATCTACAGGTGGTCAGGCACTTTACCGCGCGCGCTGCACCACCCGAGCGCCCCTACAATTTAAACACTGTGGCAGACACTGTATCTTTAACTCAGGGTGTCCGCGGATCTTGAAAAGCCTTGAAAGGTATTGAATTTAGTTTTGGAAATTCAAGGCCTTAAAATGTCTTAAAAAGTATGGAATAGTGTGAGTGGGGGTATTGAATTTTATCTGGGGCAGAATGAATAAACTTGTCGCGAACAGAATTTCGTTTCATTAATATCCTCGCCAGAAAGTGCCTGCCGTCTGTCTCTTTCTGCATGCAGCGGAGCCACAGCGCTCCGCTCCAGCCTCCGCTGAACTTCAACGCAGTGAACGGATTGGTCACTGCTCGCTCGCTCCCGCGTACATGAACGTGCTCTGTCACTGTGATGTGATGCTACGTTTAGCTACATGCTAAAGCTACTCCCGTTCCTGGCTTCTCGTCTCGGCACAAAGTGAGGCTGGCAGAGAGTCATAAACTCATAAGTCATAAAAAGACGTCTGATTTTCAAAGCGGAGAAACTAATTATCTGTGATTTACAACAGCCGTTCTCCCGACCCGAGCGCTCTGCACGTTCTCATAGTATTGCGTCTCTCCCATAGAGTGGTCTCTCCCCTCTTCCGAGAGCCCCCATATACACAGTTGTGAGAAAAGCATACTCAAATGTAAAAGTATCTATACTGCAAGTAAAAGTCTGGAATTCAAAATGTACTTGAGTAAAAGTATACACTTAGGACTAAAAGTAAAAGTACCCATTCTATTCTCTTATTCTGTTTCCCATGTTACCAAATAATATCCTTTGAAAATAGCCATGGCTGAAGTGGTTATGTAGGCTACAGGCCTACTTTTCAAAGTAACTAGTAACTAAAGTTTTCAAATAATTGTAGTGGTGTAAAAGCCTCTGAGATGTAGTGGAGTAGACGTAAAAGTTATGAACATTGGAAATACTCCAGTAAAGTAAATTGTACTTATAAGTACAGCACTTGAGTAAATTACCTTTTTATTACCTCAAGAAAATAAAAAAAATATCATTATTGCACCAAAGTAATCAACAAACTAAAACTATACTATAAAACATGTTCAAACTTTAGCCAAATTATAAAATAATATAAAAAAGAGGCAAACATTTTATAAATAGCCGATCTAAAAGCTCACAATGCAAAAAAAAATTGGGGACCAATACTTTTTTTCTGGGACCCATTTGAATGACCACCTGTAGTGCAGACTCATTACATTGAAAATCTAGCAACATCACTGTACATGTTTACTTACTGTTGTTATGCCGAATGGCATCATATTACTTGTTTATTGTTTATTGAATACAATTCAATGAACAATGTAATAATAGTAAACGTTTTTAAAAATGTTGCCGCGGTAATGGTATTAAATTTGTGTTTTTAGAGGTATTAAAAAGCCTTAAAAAGTATTGAATTTGTACTTGGGAAATGTGCAGATACCCTGCTTTAACTGAGCTGTAGGGCATTCTCCCTCAGATATAGTCTCTGCTACAACAGGGAATGACGACACTCCTTAGATATTGTCACTCACTGATTGCTGTTCTGATGTGGTTCTGAGCAAGGAGAGGGAAGCACGCACATCTTCAAAAAATGTTTCAGGTGCCGAACCAAAAAATACACACCATAGGAAGAAGAGAGGTCCGCACACTGTTCTGCAGCTCCAGCGACAATTTATTTAGTAAAAAGAAATAACGTTTTCGACCCGTGTGGGTCTTCATCAGGTGAACCTTTGTTCTTTTTACTAAATAAATTGTCGCTGAAGCTGCAGAACAGTGTGCGGACCTCTCTTCTTCCTCTGATGTGGTTCTGGAAATTAAACATGGCAAATATGTATTTTCATTATACGATATAAAGTAATAATGATTACAATAAACTAAAAAAGGAATGAAGTAGCTGTATACTATTGACCCAGTGCATATTTTTAACAGCAAGCTTATTCTGTAAAGCAGTCTAAAATACATTCTAAACTCTTAGACCCTCTATACTTAGTAAAATAGACTTATATAGACATGGAATAAGAACTAAAGTATGGTAGTTATGTGCTGTTCTGCTGAATTTAATACTGTAGTATGACACCTCGTAAATCTTTTTATACGTTGTTAAGCATAACTTTAAACATTTATAACAAGTTTTATGAAGCCTTATCATGCATGGTAAAGGTGATTATAATGCATTACAGACCCCAACCTTTAAGCAAAGTGTTATCAAA
Organism: Nannobrachium achirus; assembly: GCF_963921795.1. Lineage (NCBI taxonomy): Eukaryota > Metazoa > Chordata > Actinopteri > Myctophiformes > Myctophidae > Nannobrachium > Nannobrachium achirus. Next base: position 67,999,386 of record NC_137818.1, on the reverse strand, counting down.
TCACCAAATACACATTGTATTTGTCTTTGCATGCAACTCTTTATTCGTTTAACAGCTTGGATTATTTATTGATTTAATAACAGCCATAGAGGACAGCAGGTCACCACTGTAATATATGATACAATACAGATATCTACTGTATGAGTTTAGGATTAAACAGAGTCTCAAAGAGAAAGAAAAAAATCAAACCATGACAAAGAGTAAATATTGCATCATGCCTTTTATATTACGGCTGTGCTTTTCAGCATGAGAACCTAAACATGTTTAAGCAACACGTCTGATCTTCATCGCTATAGCCTTCAGGGAGTAATAATTTTTCTTCCAGTGGTGCCAGACTACACCTGTCCAGGCCTGAGGCGTCTGTCCCCAGAGGTAAACACCATTGGGATTAGCGTGGTGACAGTTCTTGTGCCAAAATGGAGCAGAATAAACACTAGCACAGTTCTTGCCCCAGGCGTCTTGATCTTTGTCAAAGGTTGTGAATTTCATTCCATTACTAAAGGCCAGTGAGTCTCCTGCTCCTCCATTCTTGAAGCCAGTAACCTGCAGCAGTGGTGGAAAAAGTATTCACATTTGTTACTTAAAGTTATACCATGTAATTTTTTTTATAAAACAAATCTTAAAATTGTCCTAACTGTTAAATCGCTAAAGTTTTAGAACACCCGCTCCGTTATTTTCAGCTTCTAAAGCCTTCTCTTTTAATGTTTTCTATGATCCTGGCCGGGGACCGGATTTCGCAAAAAAACAATACCGCTACTGACCACTAGTTTAGCAACTTACACAGTATAGCTATAGTGACACGCAGCAAAGGTCGTCAGGATCGGGACAAGTTGTGAGCTTGTAGATCGGCTTTTTTCAAATAGCCAAAGTCTAGATAGGCCTGAAGGGGTTAATGTAGGCCTACAGTAAGATATGTTTTGTTATAATAATATTTCATATCTACAAAGTAACTAGTAATATTTACAATATTTGCCCATGAGTTGTTGTGGAGTAGAGGTAAAAGTAAATCAAATTGGAAATACTCAAGTAAAGTACAAATATCTCAAAATTGGATTTAAAGGGCTAGGCCTATTTCACGTAAAAAAATAAAATAAAAAATAAAAATGTAGGAACACCCTGAACAGTTTTTAATTTGCTTGATTCAATACCCATTATTTTTTTCTGGTGACTCATAATACCCTCTTATACGTGATCAGGCCGTGTTTTTTAGATAACTTTTTTCATTTATTTTTAATAATTCTTTTTTTTTATACTTTATTGTGTCAAAAACCTGTAACACTCATTTCCTTTAAATGCATTTTCATTAATGTCGTTACATGTTATGTCCCTTTGTTAAAGACATTTTACACATTTTTTCTTTTTTTTCTTTTTTTTTTTTTGAATGTGCAGACCCTCACCCACACACAAAAACTAAAGACAAAAGCATCACAAAGAAAAACAAAACTACATAAACTGGGTACACTCCCCTTGTCACTTCCTTTACCCATTTGACGTATTCATATTCAAGGACGGACCCACACATATACACCAAACTAATATAAGAAAAAAGAAAAGGGGGAGACCCTGTTATGTAATTGTTGTCATTTCATTAAAAAGAAAAAACTGCTATTGTTTAAATTCATATTTTTATCTAGAATACTTTAGGTTTGAATAAAAAAACAACAAATATTTTTAATAATTCTTTGGGAAAATGGAAAATATTAAATACAAAACATAATTATAAATAATTAACGAAAAAGAATATAAAAAAAAACATGGCCTGCTCACGTATTAGAAGGGTATTATTAGTCACCAGAAAAAAATAATGGGTTTTGTAATGGATCTAACATGGTTAAAATTGATTTTGAAGTTACAATGGGTTTGTATGGGGAGGGGCCCTGGAGGAGGAGGGCCTGATAAAATGTCAAATATTTAAATATTAATATGGGTAATAATATATATATATATATATATATATATATATATATATATATATATATATATATATATATATATAACATCAAATATCTAAATATTAGGGCTGAGACTTTAACTGATTAATTGTGATTCATTAAATACAGAAAATTAACTGGATTAAAAAAACATTTTAATCACAATTAGTTTTTGCACCACAGAACCTTCAGTTTCGGGCATACCGATCATAGCGATGCACCAACCAAGGAGAGACAACGAACGCAAAAAAAAAAAATGCTTCTCGGGTCAAATATTAATATGCAATTAAAATGTGATTAATTGCGATTAACTAATTACAAAGCCTGTAATTAATTTGATTATTTTTTAATCGCATCCCAGCCCTACTAAATATTCAATTAAACAACTTAAAAACTGTCCCGGGTGTTCATAAAAGCCTGATTAGAAGATAAAATGACCAACAGCTTTTTTTGAAAGTGAAATATCCCTTCAAGTAAATGTATAGTTACTTCACACCACTGACCTGCAGCTTGTAGCCATCAGCCTCAGAACCCACAGAGAAAGAGGAATACAAGGCATACGCTGTGTTTCCCTCAAAGTCTTCCATGTCCACCCTCAGCTGATACTTTTTCTTCTGGGTGAGGAGATGCATGTTCTCCAGTCCCAGCCAGTACTCGCCTGATGCGTCTCCAAACCCAGCCATGTACTGATCCCAGGATCTGAAGAAGTTCAGAGTGCCGTCCACTCTTCTCTGGATGACTGTCCACTTCCCTCCATCTTCTGTTTCCATGTCACAGTAGACCTTGACAGGTGCAGTAGTGGGGTAGATGTCGTACACACCACGCTGTGTCGAGATGTTGTTGTAGATTTCGTCACAGTCCAGAGGCACGTTGAGATCGCAGCGAGGATCAGAGTGGACTGTTACAGCCAGCAACAGAACTGCAACAACAAGTATCATGTTGAAGTCTTTAAAGTTGCACCTTGTAGTTCCGATGAATAAAGGAGTTCTGAGTGTGTTCAGTGTGTGTTCAGCTCCAGTAGAAGGTTCAATGCAGTCTGAGTTTGAGAACCTTCTTTTATAGTATAGTGGAGGGGTTAGAATTTCATTTTGGCAAACCTCCACCAATTGTTCCTGGCAACACCTCATGTTAACTATATTTAATGAACTTCCTTACTGGAAACTCTCTGCTGTGTTTGGAATGTGAACCAACAGAGGATTCCTGTATGTACCATGATTGACAGCTCATTATGTTGCGTTGTGACATACATTGTCAGTGTGTGTAGATGCCTGAAAACCAAAGGTGATTGAGATTCCGCAGGCGTGGGGTGTCCCCGACCTACAGGTTGAGAACCACAATACCAGTGCAGTGGTTCTCAAGCTTTTCTACGTCAGAGCCCACTTCTCAAAGGTGTCCACTTACCTGTAACACCCATCCGACCACTGCCCAACCAGTGGTCGGATGGGTGGGCAGTGAAAATCAAATAGTAATAGTAAAATCAAAACACAGTGCCATGTTGTGGCCACCATGACGTGCACGCACGCACACAGGCTTGCACGCATTTACGCACGCATATATATAGTCACGGTTCTGGCAGAAACCTCGTATCTCCAAGTTTCAAATTTGTATGTTTTTTGTTTTTTATGTAAAGCCCTGCTTCATCATACAAGGCCGTGGCACATAAGTAGTGAAAACAGCAGATCTACAAGCACACAGCGCCTCGCGGTGCGAGGCGTTGTGTGCTTGTAGATCGGCTGTTTTCACTAGTTTAAATCATGTATAAAATGATGGTTTTGGACATACAAGGTTTCCACCCGACAACAACGATATGGATATGGATGGGCCGAGTTTATGCAAAGAATGCAAACGCTGTGGCTGACCTGCTGGGGCTGCGGTCAGTCCGCTGTGTGGAGTACATCTTGTTTTAAAGATCTACAGCGAGGGGGAAGAAACCCCTGACAAGGAGGACCCGTAGAGTAGAGGAGAGTTTTTCATCCTGATCTGAAGAGCTGTTCAGGACCTTTGCTACATGAGAAGGTTCAAAGTGTTGATTTGAATGCTGCAAACGGGAGGGCAGGGGCGTCCAAAGTGTGGCCCGGGACCCACATGTGGCCCTAGGGGCACATTTATACATTTTATGCAAAGAGAAAAGGTTGAAAAAAGTTGTTTTTTGGAGCTGGTTACAGGGTGGGGGGGGGGGGGGGGACAATGCGGGTGAGGTTTTATGTTTTGGTTTAATTTCCAGGTAAAATACTTTTTTTTTTTCATGATGTGAATGTGAGAAGAAGTAAAATGTGAGAACATGTTTTTGTTTTGTTTTTAGCAATAATAATAACTAGCAGCTCGGCCACCTGAAGGCCTGTCCTGGAAAAGTATCACTGGACCTTAAAACCAACAACATTAGCATATACAGTAACATACAGTATGTGCTCATTAATCTATCCTACAGTAACAGGAGTGGTGAGCAGTTAGGGGTCAAGTGTCTTGCTCAGAGACACTTTGACACATTGATGAGGCCTGGAATCAAACCTGAGACCTCTGGCTTCCCAGGAAAGCTCTCTAACCATTCAGCTGTGGATGCCCGGATGTATCTTTGTTAAGAGTATTGACAGAATTTAGATTACTGGGGGAACATATTCATGTGTATATAGTTATTTATGAAAGAGTACTGTACATGGTGTTTTTCTACAGCTGTTGTCCCGTGACTCAATCGCATACCATAAAATGAAATAAAACAATGGTGTCATCCAACTGGTGGAAAAGAGACGTAAACTGACACTGATGAATGCATCACAGTTTGAAGTGAACAAATGGTGAAGGTATGAGGAAGAGTATCAAACTGATGGTGGAGGATTAATGACAAGGAAACAAATAAGCGAAACATAAAAAACAATCCCTATCTCTATTTATCAATTGAACATAAAGTTGAACTACAGCCAGTTTCTCTTGAGAAACCATGATTGACAGTAGAATGTCTATGCTGCATGTGTGAAGCTTGAAAGATAATCCATTAATCAATGTTTGGCACTGGGAACAGTGAAGATATGAGGAAGAAAACCAAGGAAGAAACAAATACATTTGACTAAAAAGAATGTACAGTATCTCGTTCCGTCTGTGAACATCGAGTTGAATATCTAGTTATGGATAGACACGCAACACTCACGTGCACAACAGGTACACGTCACACACACATGCACTCATAACCTCATAGCACCATAACAACACTAGTTAACGGGGTTACATTGGTCAGTGTTTTTTTTCAGTCTTGAATAGTGATTCTTAACAGGTTTCAAATGAACCCACATTGTTGGTGTTGACCAAGAAGTCAAGGCCTGATATATTAGGGCCCTGTGCTTGCTTTTGGGTGCCGACCCACTGGTTGAGAAACAGTATTGTAGGGCAGGGGTCTTCAATGTTTTTTTAGTTGTTTTTTTTTTAGTTTTTGCACGTTTTTGTGTGAGCTTTTTCATCCTGCTGGGGAGTACTGAACACAGAGTAGCGCAGAGGAGGACACAGTTCAATTCAAATCAAATCAAACTTAAACTTTTTATTTATAGATTATACATTTTCATACAGCAGAGATTGCCAATAGTGCTACATAGGAAGAAACTAAACATTTCAAAGTAATTATATACATATACAGACATATACCGTCATGTAACACTTGGAAGCAAAACATAAATACATATTACCAGTAAGACGCCTAAGGGCGACAAGCGCCATGTCTTGGCCATCTGGCCAGTGATGTACGTATTTCGGACCAGTGACCCATATATGGAGACCCCTGGTACCCATATATGGAGACCCATGTACTGTATATGTAGATATGCTGTATGCAACAAAACACATAAAGCACTCATAAGCAGAACAATACTGATATGCAGGGATTCACTGGTCAGTGTTCTGTCAGTGCAGTGATTTTCAACAGGTTTTAAATGTGTTGTTGACGTCTAGAGGGAAACCACTCGGACACAGCAATCAGTGATGGACTCACCATGCAGTCAATGACAGAGATGTACAGATAGGACTGATGGAAAGGTGCCATGGCATTGGTCCGAAGGTTCATTAGTCCGAAGGTTCATTAGTCCGAATATGTTAAGAATAGTATGCCTAACTCTAACCCTAACCCTCAGTAACCCTAACTAAATTCGGATTAATGAACCTTCGGACTAATGAACATTCTGACTTATGGGCAGTCCCCAATGGAAATAATATAAATAATTAATGTTCTCAAACTGAAATAAGAAAAATCTTTTTTAAAGAAGTACAGCCATGAGGAGGGAAATGGAAATTGTTGATGATGACAAAAAGGTGTGTGAGGGTTCTGCATTTTGAGGTTGTACTATATATGTGACCGCTCGTGGTGTTTTCAGACACAACGGGGCCATGGTCATTTTTCTACTTTTCACATTTTCCGAAAGTACAGAATCTAAGCTTTCATATGATGTATCATTATTAGAAATTTGACAAAATTTGAAGAAGATACGGTCATTTGAAACTTGTAAGTCCAGAAACACCAAAGCAAAGAAAATGCCCTTGAAAGGTTTCTCTATTTTAACACCTTTTCAGGTCCCAGAAAATGGGAGTGACATAGTAGTTAACCCCACCTCTAACCACTCCCCAAACCACTCCCCCACTAGCTGTCAACTGTCTGTCAATATTTAAAACACATTTCACATTAAGACAGACCTTCAAGCCAGTAGATCTAATAATACTCATAACTCATGAATGGTATTTAAAGCAGGGGTTCTCAAACCTTTTTAGGCTGTGACCCCCAAAATAAACAAATAAAATGACATTAAGCTAATCATCTGGGGACCCCAAAATATAATTTGGAGACCCCACAGTTTGAGAACCACTGGTATAAAGTAATTAAGTACATTTACTTAAGTACTCTACTTAAGTATAATTTTGAGGTATTTGTTCGAGTATTTCTAATATTTTTACTCCACTACGCTGTGAGCTTGTAGATCTGCTATTTTCAAAGTATTATTTTATAGCCTATACATTTTGAAAACATGAAATGAATAATGAAAGATGCCTACTTCATGAGTAGGCCTACTTATTTCTATGTTTACTTTAAGTACATTTTGATGGAAATACTTGTATACTTTTAATCAAGTAAATTCTGAATATTTCTGCATTATAGTATTGATACTTTTACTTGAGTAAAGATCTGAGAACTTTTCCCACCACTACTCTTATTTCTTTGCCCAAAGACGCGATTCTCTCTCTCTCTCTCTCTCTCTCTCTCTCTCTCTCTCTCTCTCTCTCTCCAAAGCGATGGTCACTTTACCAGTCACTCCTCCCCTCCCCCCCCGCCTCTCTCTCTCTCTCTCTCTCTCTCTCTCTCTCTCTCTCTCTCCAAAGCGATGGTCACTTTACCAGTCACTCCTCCCCTCCCCCCCCGCCTCTCTCTCTTTTCTCTCCATACAGAGTGATGCTCACTTTACCAGTCATCAGTAATTCACCCGTCATCTCTCTCTCTCACGGAGAAGGTAGCGACGCGACAGGTTTTGTAACATGAATGAGACAGAAAGAGGGAGCTCAGTGGTCATGTGAAACGGTGCATGCAATAAGAATAAACTTAATCTGACGCTGATTATAAACCAATTGATCCCCGGATCTTTCTATGCTAGATTGAACCACCGAGTCTTGACAAAGAAAGAGAGAGGGAGGGGGAGGGGGAGAGAGAAAAAGAAAGAAAGAGAAACGCTCCTTGCAAAAAAGCGACTCAACTCCGCAGTCAAGCCGGACTTTCACTTCGTCGTACAACGTGTTGCAATGCATTCTGAAACTAGCTGATCTATAAGCTCACAACACGTTGCATTCGCAACATGTTGTGAGCTTGCAGATCAACTCTTTTCACCACGCTAAAACTTCTCACTTTTTCGATCTGAGTGATCGCCACTGTGGAGACAGGCAGCTGTCCTGTTGTGTTCCTGGTACATGATTCAACGCATTATAACAAGCGTGCTGACACAAAGTGAGTAGCAAACTTAGCCATTAAGAAGATACATTGATATTGTTGTGTTTACTGTTAGAAACACGTGTGCTTATGGGCGGTGCTGCGGCGGTGCTCAGCCAGGAGGGAGAACAATAGGCCAGACCAATCGCAAGCACTCTATTTAAATACGTGGAAGAATGTTACACCCCCAAACAACCACGGAAAATGTCTTAAACAGAGCCATGTTTAAGATTTAATTTTAACCATTTAGTGAACCTAAAACGCCTATCTCTTGTTATAAAAACCTCCTACAACATTCAAACTGTTTTATTATGGCTAGAAACGAAAAACCCCCAAAAATAAAATCGAATGCATTTAGCTCTATTGTAGAAATCCATTACCCCCGAGTTGTGTCTGAAAACTCTGTGAGTGGTCACATATATGTGTGTAATTGTGTTAATATAAAATGAAGGGCATTATAAGCATTAGCTTCTTCCTGCTCCTTTTAGAACACATCTATGCTTCGTTGTTCATTGACATTGTTGGGTCAACACATAGGTGGACTAGGTCAAAGGTCAAATTCAAGATTAACCTTCATGGTCGGTCAGAACGTAGGAATGGAGAGATATTGAACAAGTGTGTGTGTGTGTGTGTGTGTGTGTGTGTGTGTGTGTGTGTGTGTGTGTGTTGTGTGTGTGTGTGTGTGTGTGTGTGTGTGTGTGTGTGTGCGTGTGCGTGCGTGCGTGCGTGCGTGCGTGCGTGCGTGCGTGCGTGCGTGCCGTGTCGTGTGTAGGGATGGAGCTTGTTAATTTTTATTGATAATGAGCACCTTATTGAGCCTGCTTATCGAGCCGGGCTTTTATCGAGCCCACTATTGAGCGTTTTCTAATATTTTGTGGAAAGATATGAGACGACAAATTCAGAACATAACTGATATCTTTTTTTATTGGCTAGTTGTTGCGACTGTGAGTTTGTTGCTGACCACCATCTATGAAGATGACAATTTACAAAAGTAACAAATTAAATATCACTAAAACAATCATTCATTAGTGTGCAATAAGTGTTAAAAGGCTTTATATTATGGATAGTACTGTAATAATTTCTTGATCGCCTCTTGTCTTGATTGTTTAAACATGACATCATGGACCAATATGCTCGATAACAAGCTTGATAAGCCCAAAGCTTATTGATACAGGGTACTCAATACATCTGTTATCGGGTTATCAAGCTACCCTTGCTTAGGGCTCCATCCCTAGTCGTGTGTGTGTGTGTGTGTGTGTGTGTGTGTGTGTGTGTGTGTGTGTGTGTGTGTATGGCGGCTTTTCCGTGCCAGCTAAGCGAAGCGACGCATGTGTGCCAAATGGCTTTTTGTTTACATATGCGTGCGTGCATGCATGCGTTAGTTCTGCTCCAGTGGCACTCCGGGGCACACGTTGCGCTGCATCAAAGCGTCTGGACGCATCGCGTCTTTACACGATGGTTCCGCGAAGGTACGCGTGACATGTCATGTAAAAAAAAAAAAAAAAAAAAAAAATCTCAGATTTTTTTTTTTTTTTTTTTACAGAATTTAATTCTGTAAATGTACAGTGATTCTTATATCAATGGTTTAATTGTATTCGTTTTAAGCAGTAACTCATTCCAGTTCAAATACAGACCAAACCATTCAATTCTATGCCATTGCCATCCACTATTGTTGCCTGTTCCGTTGCATTTAACAATGCAGACCTAAGAGTTTAAATATATTTTACTCTGTTGTGAGTAAAAATGAATCTGATCATTATAGAAGAGGGCTTTGCACATAAAGAGTGCTGCTGCATTATATCCTATATTAATTATATGAAGAAGTAATCCATTATTTGGGGTGACGACAACCAGAATGCAGAATAGACTATCATTAGTTGGCTGAGAATAATGCCACAATGGTTTAAATGATCTAATGTAACTTTGAGAAGCGCAGAGCTGGTCAGAGTCCAATCAGACCAGCTGCGGGAGTGCTAATTGGGTTGACTCGTTGACCTAGGCCTACACTGTAAAATAATTCGCTGTAAATTTACAGTAAATTACTGGCTAATAATTGCATTACTTTCACAGTAATTTTCACAGTAAATATTGCGCAGTAAATTACTGTAATTTCACAGCTGTGAAATGTTAGTAATTTACTGTGATTTAGCAGTATGTATTGCAGTTATTTACTGTGATATTACAGTAGTTGCCTGTATTTTTACACTATTACTGTGAATGTAAGGCAGCTCAGTAGGCAGTAATTTACTGTAAATTTACAGTAAATTGTATCTAATACAGTAAAATGTTGTAAATTTGAATTTATAGGCCCATTCCCAATGGGCCAGATAACAGATACAAAAAAAGCTCTTTCTCCAGATATTTTTCCATTCAAAGTGGATGGTAGATACAGATAAAAAATATCTGCCACAGATATTTCTTTTATCTGTGACAGATATTGTTTTATCTGTATCTAACTATCTATCATCCACTTTGAATGGAAAAATATCTGAAGAAAGAGATTTTTTTATCTGTTATCTGGCTCAGTGGGAATGGGCCTTAACTGTGATTTTACCATACATACACAAACATGCTAAAAGAAAAAAAGAAAGGAAAAACAACTTCATTCATTTAAACTTTTTATTGTACAATTCCAATACAAAGTGCAACATTTCAAATGGACAAAGAAGAACCACACATGAAGCCTTTACTCAGTAGAAGTGTTAAGTCTACAAACACTCCTGGAGTTTGGTCTGGTGTCTGGAGGCCAGTTTGAAAACTGGTTGTCATAGACTTTAGTTATTTAGGAGGCTGCAACACTGTTTTCCTGTGAAACTCCAGGAGTGATTTTGTGGACTAAAAAAACTTCACCTGACTTTGTATCAGCATGGTGGTGAGTAGATACAACATTTTCACTTTTGAGTGAACTGTTCCTTTAACTGCAAAATAACTCATCTACTCACCCTCATGCCAGCTGGAACAGAGGTGAAATGTGTCCATATAACACAAATGGAGGTTGCCTTCACAACTTGGGGAGAAATCTGGCAACCCTCCTGCGTGTTATATGAACACACTTCAGCAGGCACGAAGTATGTGAAGTACACCTCAACTTTGCACTCAGTCACATAAGTCCTGAAGGTATAAAGCAACACAGTAGTGGTAAGAACAAAGCAAACTAATGATTACAGTATGCACCTTGCTAACATGCAGGCCGAGACAGAAGAGGCGAGCATTGCTGAATGAAGTGACAGGGCATCAGCAAAGAATATTGGCAATTTTACATATCCAGATAAGAATAATGGCTGGTGGAGTTGGACAAACAAGAGTAGGGCATCTGAAACACGTATGAGTGTGTCTCATATTCGAGTCCTGAATACCATCGACCATTCAAAGTCCACAAGTTTTCTCAAATGCGTATGAGTGTGTCTCATATTGGAGTCCTGAATACCATCGACCATTCAAAGTCCACAAGTTGTCTCAAAAGTGTGCTCACGTGTGGGTTGATACGCCACGCTTCTTCGATTTGGAGCCTCTCTCAGGGTTAATGCCCATGAAGCACCTGTAAACAATAAGACAAGACAACAACTTTTACTTTCACATAAACATATATTGCATCGTTTATACAAGGCACATGCAGCAGTTCCCCTTTCCCTTAAGTAAACCCTACACCGGGTTCCCAAACTTTTTTGTCTCAGGGTACCCCATAAATATCTTTTTAATCCGAAGCACCCCTACATTATAATTTTCACTCCCAGCACCTTATATTTATAGCATATCATCGTTGTCGGGTGGAAACCTTTTATGTCCAAAACCGTTAGTTTTGTATTTATCATCCATAAAATGTACTAAACTAGTGAAAAGTGATTAGGTTGAGAGGAAAACGTTGAGATAATAGCCATTTTGGTTAGAACTGACTGAAAATAACTGTACTTCAAGTTTAAATGATACTAAATATTTGTCCAAATAAATACATTTCAAATATTATCAAATGATCTCGCGGCACCCTGTCACCCACTTTGAAAACCCCTGCCCTACACCACAGAAAGAAAGTAGTACTGAGAGTAAGTAACATTCAAGTATCAATGTTGCAAGCAATCCAGTACAATGCTTCAGTACAATTTCAGTGTTACAATACCTCCAATCCAGAGTACACACACCATCCTCAGGAGCAGATTGAAGTTGTAGTAGATCGCGAAAACCACAGCTATCCAATAATGATCCCATCGTGTTGTCCCATCACACTTGCTCTTCAATGGACAGCATCCAGGCCATAGACTTCATTAAATCACCTGAAAAGAGATACCCATTATGTGATATTGTAGAGGTGAAATGCTAATTGAACAAGAGTAGAATTTCAATGATCAGCAACATCACAAACTGTGACACAACTCACTTTATTTTGATCTACCTTGGACAATCAAGCAGGGGGTGCTTGGTAATTTCTCCGTCATCTGCACATCAGTGGCTGTGGCACACAGCTGTAAAATAAATAAGACAAGACAACAACCACCTCAATGATTGACCATGCCCAAGAGATCTCAAGCTGACACCAAACTCTCTCCAGGACCTCTAAAACCTTATCTAGAACCTCAATCAATCTGTCAATCACATTAGATCTACTTTGTATTATTCTATGCCAAATTCTATTAGCAATGTTAAATTCAGTATAATACATTTTCAGTAGCCTATAAGTATAATACCTTTGGATAAACTCCAGAGTACAAGTGCCATCCTCAGGAAGGATACTGCAGATTGAAGTTGCAGTAGCCATCACGTGGTCCCATCTTATTATTCAATGGACAGCATCCTTCATTATATCACCTGAACAGAGATACCCATTGTGTGATATTGTTAAGAGGTGAAATGCTAAATGCATTCCACAATACACACACACACACACACACACACACACACACACACACACACACACACACACACACACACACACACACACACAGTATTTATGGCCACAGAGTGGCTTATCACTCTGTGGCATGTACTGTTTTGGTACAGTTTAAAATAAATGAAATCTTTCCAAAATGTTCAGTTTATTTTACTTTAATATTATTTGATGAAGATAATATAAAAAATAAAATCTCTATTCAGACACATTCCAGTATTTTTCTGACTTACATTATTTTCTAGGTATGCTTACATTATGATATTAAGGGGGAAAAAATCACCCTATGTCACCCTAATGACCATAATGTCTCACATGTGGAGGAAAGGGGAGGGGCGACTGGGCGAGGAGATTCCATCAAAGTTTTAATGTAGGCAATTAAATATATACATTTAATCCATGCATAAAGATTTAAGGACATTATACTTATGACGGGATTTTTGACGGAAATTAAGCTCCTACTGCAGTGGACACCACAGGTAGGCTAATGATCAATCATTAATCTGATGGTGTCACCCGTCGAATATAGACCATCTCTACAGCAGTGGTTCTCAAAACTTGTGGTTCCACAAACCCCAATTTAACACTTATCAGCCAGTGGACGTCCATTTGAAAAGATATACGCCAGGGACCCCCATAAGAGAAGATTTTGAAGGCTCTGTAGTGATTCCATTTTAATTTCAAGGACCCCCAGGACATATGTAATGGTATTTCTATCTCTGAGATGATATATGTTAATTTAACTCTCAGAATGTACAAATGGAACAAAATGGACCTGTTATAATTTAGCCAGGGACCCCCTGGAACTCCCTGAAGGACTCCTGCGGGGTCCCGTACCCCACTTTGAAAACCAATGATCTACAGGCTCCCATTTGTCGTGACGCTTGGCTTGTGGATCGGTTGCTTTTACAACAGCAACTTTTAGCCACACTGGAGCATAAAACCTCCCCCGGTGCAAATATTATCATTGATATAGTTGAGAAGAACCAAATGGACCCGGCGTAAGGATACGTACAACTGACACAAGGATTGTCTGTGGTTCTCAAAGTAGTGTCCGGTCATTATCGCGTCCGAGTGATGGAGTTCCAGATGGTCCACAGCTAAATGATAGATATAGGAACCAAATGGACCCGTGTGGGTCTGTAACTCGTGCGTCGCGGGGAGTTCTTCCACGCGCGTCGGCCGTATTGAACCGGGCAGGGAACGTTCCCTACCACGGTCCGCAAGCTAGTAAGCAGCCGACATGATATAAATAAGCCCAGCTGACGTGCAGCCTATCGGCGGCAGAAACCACACAAGCACACTGGTGAAACGGCTTGGCGTATACACCGAGCGACGCGCGCCAATATGAGCTTGTATATCTGCTATTTAGTTGAAGTGGTTTGTAAGGGAAATACACATTTAACTCGACAGTTTAAATGTGTGTTTCCCTCACACACCGCTTTAACTAATAGCAGATATACAAGCTCATAGTGGCGCTCGGTGCCGGTTCACCGGTGTGCTTGGGTGTCTTCTGCCGCTCGACAGGCGCACGTCAGCAGGGAAGCAGTGCTGCTTCAGAGCCTGCAGCACACATACATTGCTGGAGCAAGACTGAACCACACGCGAAAGCACAACTAGTTGTCATTAAGGTGGAGGGGGTAAAAAAGGAGCGTGACTTACCTTATCAGAGCAATGTTATGAACTTCACATGACTTCTGAAAGTTCCTTTGAATTGAAATTGACTTCATAATTTCATAATTCCATCTTCACCATCAGTTCACTGCTTTCCCTCTCACAATGGATATAAATTTGAAATGTAATCCCACAATGCAGCACAGTACAAGTAATTTGTTGTGATATCACAGTAACATTCTGAACACAATATTTTATTGTGAGATATATTGTAAAGTGTTGTGTAATCCTGATAACAATTTAGAGTACAGTCATTTGTTGTGTTATCACAGATGATGGTGTGATTACACAGTAATATTCAGAATACAGTATTATATTGTGAAATAATAATGTAAAGTATTGTGAGATCCTGGTAATATTTAACAGTGTACTTAATTGCGCTATTCGGTGTATAATTGAAAAATGGAAATGCAATGACAGTAGGCCTATTAATTCATTTATAAAAATATCAAAATTCATTCAATTTGTCCACACAGTGTGGAAGGAAGACAGACAGACAGACAGACAGACAGACAGACAGACAGACAGACAGACAGACAGACAGACAGACAGACAGTGATTTATCCAGATGCTTTGCCATTAGGCTACTCACACGGAGTAATGTAATGAATATGCTGACAGACAGACAGAATGAAAAGAGTCCACGAATAGGCCCTCCTCCTCCTCCTCCTCGGCTGCGCGATCCCGCCAGCAGCGTCAGTTCTGCAAATGCTAAGGTATGGTAACATGGCTGTTGTTTTGCACGTGTGAAGGAAGGCACTCATGCAATACACCAGTCATGTTGCCAATACTTAGCAACAAGCATGATGAATTCATTTTAAGAAGTACATTTTATTATTTTCTCCTGTAATCAAGGTACGGTAGCTACCATACCCATGTGCGCCTCTGTAGTCTACTCCACTTGCTGCCTCGCTCGCATCCATTGGTGCGTTATGCATTTTTTCCGACTTTCACTATTTTAAGCTCTAACTCATTCATGAACACAGGGTCCATTTGGTTTCATCTTATGTTCTAAATAAAATAAAGGTTAACGTCAGTCTTGCCTGACTTTCATGGGGGCAGAGGTATAGGCCTACTTTTTTTTTTTTTTTTTTTTTTCGGTGATATGCACGGCAGCACGTCATTACTTTCTTACTGACAGTGGATTTCAACCAGTGGTCCGGGGCCCCCCAGTGGTTCTTGAGGGGGTGCCAGGTGTCTAATGGCTATTCAATCAATCCTCTACAAGTCTCCATGATTCATGAACATTACCTCTCTCTCTCTCTCTCTCTCTCTCTCTCTCTCTCTCTCTCTCTCTCTCTCTCTCTCTCTCTCTCCCCCCCCCCCCCCCCCCCTCTCTCTATGTCTGTCTGTCTGTCTGTCTGTATATATAAAGATATTGGCGAAGCATACGTTGTGCCATTGACCGTTAAAATGTTTAATTGGCCGGTAATTATAAAGTCCACCGGCACCGGACACTGTGACCGGCTGGGAAAATGTCTCCCTTATATAGGCTATTTTATCATGTGGCTCCCTTTGGGCTATTTTATCAGATTTAAGCCTATTATTCTTATTATTATTTGGTTAAAGTAGTAGGCTACAACCATTAAAACAAATCATAATTTTTGTATCATGATCTGTCAGCGTGGTTTAAATCCCGAAGGGTGAGCGTGCTGAAGAAGCGGGCTGCTTCTTCTGTGCTGTGTGCTGTGTGCTGTTAAAAATCAGCCTAGGCCCTATTCGTCGTACGATGGTGACGCGCGTTGAAAATATCAGAGCTACAAGCTCACGCAATTCACCACGCTATGAGCTTGTATATCTGCTATAGATACGCAACACGGGGCGAGCTGCCTGCAGCTCTAGCGCTTGTCCCAAATCAGCGCTGTCTTGTTCGCTGGAGACCCTGCAGAGTCGGGGTTTACCAGTGGCGTCAGTTCAGCAAAAGCTAAGGTATGGCAACATGACTGGTGTCTTGCACGCGCGCCCTCGCGTGCGTGCAAGACACCAGTCATGTTGCCATACCTTAGCAACAGACATGATGAAAAGTACATTTTATTATTTCATCCATCCATTCATTACACATCCATTACACATGCAGTGTCAGCGTTACACTTGTCAAGCCGACATTTCATTGAATTCATAGGGTATTTATTTTTGTTCGATATGATTACAGTATATTGAGTCTACAGCAGTGGGTCTCAACCAGTGGTCCGGGGACCACCAGTGCTGTGTTGGTCCTTGAGGGGTTAGGGTTTCCATGCAGGTGATCTCCAGTTAAAATATGGAGAGTAACCAAACGGAACTATATAGACCCTTAACTCTTGAGAGCGTAAAATGAAACCAAATGGACCCTGCCTGCCTTGGTTTTGTACTGCGCCGTTGGTTCGTTCTGGGCGAGCGGTTGTTTTTTGTGCAACTAAAATACTCCTGTGCACATTACATTGGCGTAGGCCTATAGGAAAAAATAAATAAAGCCAAGGAGAACTATTAACGGCGAAACACAGGCCCACGAACAAAATATTTATATAGCGAATAGGCCTATATTTGTTTAATTTCGCCGTTTTAAAGCACCATGCTGGCGAGGAGGCTGCGCAAAAAAATGATTGTGCTGTCAAACAATGAAACTATATGGAATCTATGAAGGTTGTGGGGATCCCTGCTTCATCTCTCTCGCCTGTGACACCACGCAAAGCGTTTCGGGGTATTCCGAGTTTTGCACGATCTGATCATCTGCACTTTGTCATCCGAAACAAGGAATCGTCCGTGCACGTCTGTCCAGGGACATGAATGTATCCAAGCTGCATAATAATGCCTCCTCCATCTCCCTGTGTGTAACCGCAGGACCCCCGCAAGCGCCGCATTAGCCTATTTATCAGCGGTCAACGTTCGTAAACGGGCAATCAAAAAATAAAACCAGCGGCGGCGGGAGAGTCTCGCAAAATCTACCAGCAATAAACCAGACAGAAAATACTTTAGCAAGATATGAATATCTACGAAGAGGACAACGTCTCTCTCTCTCTCTCTCTCTCTCTCTCTCTGCCCCTCTTCTTGCCCTCCGCTGGCTCACTCGCTGCGCAAAAGCGTCTCCATTTGGACATGATTTGGCACAGAGAGCAGCGCGCGCGAGCTAGGGCGAGAGACCCACACATCGGCCTATATTATATTAGCCTATAGCCTATATATGATATACAAGTGACTCCAGAAGCACTTTCCTTTCATCTAAATGTGAGCAACTCCTCACAAATAATACACTATGTGCGATGGAGGGAGGGGTGATCAGAAATTAAATCAATGAGGGGAGGAGGCGGCCAGAATGGTCAGAAATCTAATGTAACCTAACCCTAACCCAAAGCCCGATACATAATTGACAATTGGAGACCGGCCCGGCCCGAAGACCGACATTTTTCTAAACAAGCTTAATTGCAGAGTGCGTGTAGCGGCGGCCTTTTGTTTTCATTACATTTTAAATATTGGTGAAGAACAGAGACATGATACCCCTTTCCAACTGTCTTTATTCAATTGTGAAACAGGTCCCGACTCCCGAGGACAATTTAACAATGAACAATCCTTTGAGTTTGCGTTGTGCGACATTTGTGCAATTAAAATAAACAATCTCAAGTTAAGTATGTGTATAAAATATTAGAATGAATAGCCTTAATCAGTCAAGCAACGAAACATTCCCATTCCCTGGTTAAATTAAAGTATATAAATAGGCTAAACAAATAAAATAAACAGCATTTGTTATTTTAGTCCGTAACACAGCACTTTTCTTTGTATGAATCAACACTTATTCGTTCAGTTTAATAGTCCCAAAAATCCAGCGCTGGGCGCAAGGCCGCGCCGGGAGGCCGCACCGGCGAATAATCCAATCAGACAGCAAGCAGCTGAAATTAAATAAAATACATTTATAAATAAATGATAAGATCACAAGAGACCAAGATGACTACATTCTACGTTGGCCATTGGGTATATATTGCCAACAGTTAAAGGCTAGGCTGTACTCACCGATCTTATAAATTGTGATGAAGAAAATCGTTCAACGATGTCCTTCGCTCGGAGATGGTTCTGCCCGCAGCGCTGAAAACCCGTTCACTGGAACTGCTGCTGGCCGGGATGCAAAGCACAGATCTTGCCAATTTTTTTCTTTATTTATTTTTCTCAAGCCCGACCCAGCCCAAAGCCCGACATGTGCGTGACAAATTGAGCCCGGCAGGCCAGGCCGCTGCTCAGAGCTGAAGTTAACAGCTAAACAAAACAAACAAATAACGAAATAAAGGTCTAAACACAACATAACTGAACAGAACTAAACAAATAATAAATAAAGCAATTTAACTGACAACTTAACCAGAAGGCAGCCATTCCGAAGGGCTCAACTTAGGAACACCAAACAAAACAAAAACAGTTAAATAAATAAATAAATAAATAAATAAATAAATATAAATAAATTAACGAAATATGTATAGTCTCAATCAGTCAAGGATTAAAACATTTGGTTAAAATGCAAATATAAAAATGGGCAAAACAAATAAAATAACCAGCATCTGTTATTTTAGTCCATAAACACAACACACTTCTACTTAATATATTAGTCCCAACCAGCAGGGCGCAAGGCCGTGACTCATGCATGCGCTGATCTGAAAGTTACATTTCA
Organism: Nannobrachium achirus; assembly: GCF_963921795.1. Taxonomy (NCBI): domain Eukaryota; kingdom Metazoa; phylum Chordata; class Actinopteri; order Myctophiformes; family Myctophidae; genus Nannobrachium; species Nannobrachium achirus. The sequence continues at coordinate 67,980,325 of NC_137818.1, read as the reverse complement.
ACATCACATCATCGCCCAAATAATAATAAATAATATATTCGGAATGGCGGGGTGTTTCCAGAAAATGAAACGAAATCTATTTGGTTTCACTTTATACTCTAAAGATTTAAAAGATCCATTTGGTTAACAACTCTCCATAATTTAGCTGTGGACCACTTGGAACTTCCCCCAAGGACCAACGGTGGTCCTTGGCCAACGGTGGTCCTTGGGGGGGGGACCACCAGGACCACCAACTCACCAAAGGACCACCGGTGGTCCTTGAGGGTCTGTATTTTATCCCAATTCAAATAGGCCTATATAAAGCAAATTTGCTACGTCAGCCAAGGAGCACAGAGAGCATGCAGCCCACAGTGGAGACAGACCAACGCATGCTCGCATGAACGTCTGGATGTTTTATTTGATATACACGTCTACACACACACACGCAGGTTTAGCGCTGAGAATCAAATGGGTGGCACACATCTCACACGTGCGTTCCAGAGCAGAGCAACAAGTCAATCACGCGTACAGTTCATGGCGGCGCTGCATTTGACCGTGTCGTCTCACGCATGATGGCCACATGGCCATTAGATGTATGCGTGCGTTAACACATGCGTTCGCCACAAACGCCTAACTCTACGCGACCTCGCGTTCCCCTGTGAGGCACAAAAGAGAAGGCACAGGGGGACGCGTGCCGGCGACGTTTGCGCGTTCTGATTCAAAAGCCATTTGAAAATGACAGGAGACGTTCATGCGTTCAGTACAACACAGATAAAATCGAATGCGCGCGCGCGAGTGTAGCAACGTCCATGTGGCACGATAAAGCCGCCATAGTGTGTGTGTGTGTGTGTGTGTGTGTGTGTGTGTGTGTGTGTGTGTGTGTGTGTGATCCTGCAAGGTTGACATGGAACATTTCTCTGCTTCAGCAGTGTGAATCCATTTGGAAAAAAGTACCTTGTTTACTTTAGAGATAGCCTCTCTCTCTCTCCACATTTAATAAACAGTATATAATTAAAAGCCACCAATGTGTGCCACCATTTGTTTCGAATATCATACAAAAGCAAAGTCACAATAAAAGGTCAAAATGTAAAAAAAAAAATTAATAATAATAATAATAATATATATATATATATATATATATATATATATATATATATATGTGTGTGTGTGTGTGTGTGTGTGTGTGTAATAATACATTTAAATTCTAGGGCTATGAAGAACCCAGCTATATGCATTTGGTAGCTGCCTGCAAGTGAGATAGGGTACATTTATCGTGGTGTTGCATCAGTGCAGAGCTGAATTTGTACTTACAGATTAGTTACAGATAAGAGTTTTCGGCCCGGCAACAGTGATGTAATAGGTCAGTATCTGCCATGACTGTTGAACAAGCACTGATCCTTCCTGCCACCAGACTGTCCTGAAGACACACCATTATTATTCTGTGGGTATCACCGTTGTCGGGCAGAAAACTATTACATCCATATTCTAACTTTTTGTGTTTTTTCACAAATCAAAACCCTAATTGATCATATTACTACAGCATCACACAAAAGTATCAAAATAGCAGATGCACAAGCTCGAAACACACCGCTTTTTTAGCCTGTAAATCAGCTACTTTTGAATTTGAATCTTGAAAAGTAACAGTTTTGGAGGTTTCCACCCGATAGTACTATATGACATGTTTGTTTAATCTGATACTTTTTCTTCCTTAAACCATGCACGTTATGTACATTATCTGTCATTATGTCTGACTGGCTCATGCCACTGCTACTTTTCACCACACACCTTAATGCACCTTATGTAAATGTCACGCTGCCATGTTGATATCTAACCTAATGCTTTTTTTTAATGCTTGAAAGCCTGTGATGTGTTATTATTATTATATTTTCACACCTGTAAGCCTTTGATGTGATAATATATTAGAGTTGAGCTACAAATTAGATCAGATACAACTTTCCATTTGAAACCTTTATAATGTAGACATGTTGCTTTTAACCACTTTTTTTTTTCATTATGCAGATTATTTCCAATTCCTTCCCACAAGCGTTTGAGTCACTGCTGTTCTATCTGACTCACCGGCTCCTTCCCAACACTACCTGCTCACAGGTGCCGCTCCCATCCCCTTCCTGCACAGAATATGCGCATTGACACAACATGGAGAGCATGATATCATCCTCCACTCAGCTTCCCTCCCCCAAAGATGGGCAGAGTGTGTTCATTGTAGAGGCTTGAATCAAGCCTGTTGAACCACGCTGGATTCGAACCCTCTAATCTCCAGGTGGTCAGGAACTTTACCACTGCACCACCCGAGCTCCCCTACAATCTAAACACTGTGGCAGACACTGTATCTTTAACTGAGCTAAGGTTGATGTGTGGATGTGCATTCTCCCTCAGATACAGTCTCTGCTACAACAGGGAATGACGACACTCTTTAGATATTGTCACTCACTGATGGTATTGCTGTTACGATGTGGTACTGGAAATTAAACATAGCAAATATGTATTTTCATTATACGATATAAAGTAACAATGAGTACAATAAACTAAAAAAGGAATGAAGTAGTATGCATACTATTGTCCCGGTGCATATTTTTAACAGCAGGCTTATCTATCTATAAATGCGAGAAGTCTCTGCGTGTGTGTTTGTAATCCGCGTATCTCGAGAACCGTTCGTCCCACCGGCTTCAGATTCGGCACGCGCGTTCCCCGCCGCGGCACGGAGTGCAGTGCCGGGCCTCGACCCGACCCGACGCGCGGTTTTCCCTAACCGGCGCGAAACGTTCAGAATCTCCTTATGCGGAAATCGGCGCAAAATCGGCACAAGCGCTGACTCATTGTGACATCACTGCAGTGCCGGGCGCAAGCGCTGAGTCATTGTGACATCACTGCAGGCAGATACAGGGGCCTAGCCTCGACCCGACAGACTGAGATCTCCATATATGGGCATATGGGCAGATACAGAGATCTCCATATATGGGCAATACAGGGGCCTTGCCTCGACCCGACAGATATCTCCGTATATGGGCATAAAAGGGACACAGACAGATATATCTACGTATATGGGCATAAAAGGGACACAGACAGATATATGGGCATAAAAGGGACACAGACTGAGATCTCCATGACAGATATCTCCGTATATGGGCATAAAAGGGACACAGACTGATACAGAGAATGGGCATATGGGCAGATACAGAGATCTCCATATATGGGCATATGGGCATAAAATGGACGCAGATATATGGGCATAAAAGGGACACAGACTGAGATCTCCATATATGGGCATATGGGCAGATACAGAGATCTCCATATATGGGCATATGGGCATAAAAGATGGACACATATAGAGTATATGGGCATAAAAGGGACACAGACAGATACAGAGATCTCCATATAATGGGGTTTGCATCCGTATATGGGCATAAAAGGGACACAGACAGATATATGGGCATAAAAGGGACACAGACTGAGATCTCCATGACAGATATCTCCGTATATGGGCATAAAAGGGACACAGACTGATACAGAGAATGGGCATATGGGCAGATACAGAGATCTCCATATATGGGCATATGGGCATAAAATGGACGCAGATATATGGGCATAAAAGGGACACAGACTGAGATCTCCATATATGGGCATATGGGCAGATACAGAGATCTCCATATATGGGCATATGGGCATAAAAGATGGACACAGATAGAGTATATGGGCATAAAAGGGACACAGACAGATACAGAGATCTCCATATAATGGGGTTTGCATTAAAAAGGGTGAGGCATTCATTCCCTATTTACATCGTTCCCGAGTTGGCCAGGTCGCAAACTCCATATATGGGCATAAATGGGCACAGGCAAACAGATGGTCAAACCAGGTCCTACAGAGATCTCCATATATGGGCAGAAAATGGACGTAGACAGACATATCTCTCCATATATGGGCATAAATGGACACACGCAAACAGATGGTCAAAACGGATCCTATGACAACAGGTATAATGGGGTTTGCATTAAAGGGCGGGGCATTCATTCCCTATTTACATTGTTCCCGAGTTGGCCAGGTCGCCGACTAGACGCTCGGCCGAGCTTCTAGTTCTGTAAATAAGTCTCTGTATAAAATACGCTCTACACACTTAGACCCTCTATACTTAGTAAAACAGACGTGTATTGATGTAAGATACTTCATTATAACTGAACTGACTATAAGTGTAATGTAGTATGAGCATCACATGTAATATACTCCATAGACCTTGTAAGTTAAACATTTATTGCGACCGAAGGTATATACTCTGAAGAACCGTGTCGCTTGAGTGACCTTCCTTCCGTATCCTCTGTGATGTCAGTGTGATGTCAGCGAGTTGTGACATCACTTCCTGTACAGGGCGGCTACACAAAATGTGGATAACACTATATATGGAGATAGTCCAGTCCATCTGGAACACAGGGTAGTGTTCCAAACATCTAGGCTGATAATCCAGCTTTTGCAGCGTCACAGGTTCAAGTCCTGACTTGTGACCTCAAGTCCCCATCTCATCCTGTACGGGGCGGCTACACAAGACTAAGAAAGACAAAAAAAAAGAGAAGGATACACAAGACTAAGAAAGACAAAAAAGAGAAGAATAAAAAAGAAAAAAGAAGTAGGAGGATAAAGATACCAAAAGGAGAGAGAAGAAAGGGTGGATGAGGTACAATGTGCGGTATCCTCCTCCGATCTGATACGGGCGGCTGGACTTAGATCACCTATGAAAGGATGTCCATGAAAGAATGTCCATCCACCTGGAGAAAAGAAAATGTAACAAGGAGGTGGCAACGGGGCAGCCAGATAAAGTTATTAGGCCTGGATCCAACTTTAAGTCGATGTATCAAACCGGTACTCGAAACGTACTTAGAATTTAACATATTTTCTAAAGTAAATATGGGGGCGGCTGTGTTAAGAACGTTTCGTTGTCAAGCTCAACGTTGGGCATTTGGACCTATACATGGGAAATGGAGCGAAACTGTTTGGCCTAAACATGGAGATGTGGATAACACTATATATGGAGATAGTCTAGTCCAATATGTCATATGGGACTACCGTCATAGACAGTAGCCATTGTTAATCCGGAGTCAATGGCTGACTGTCTGTACAGGAAGTGATGTCACATGACATACTTTTTATGCCCATATATGAGTCCTAACATGGAGATGTGGATAACACTATACCGGTATATGGAGATAGTCTAGTCCAATATGTCATATGGAACTACCGTCATAGACAGTAGCCATTGTTAGGTCGGAGTCAATGGCTGTCTGTCTGACTGTCTGTACAGGAAGTGATGTCACATGACATACTTTTTATGCCCATATATGAGTCCTTCTGTACCACATCTCCATGTTTAGGCAAACTCCACACAGAAAGGCCCTATTGCCAACCCAACCTAGGGTGTGAGCGATAGGGCCTTTCTGTGTGGAGTTTGCATGTTCTCCCCGTGTCTCCTAGGGTTGATACCCTCACAAAAGTAAGCAATTTACCCCGAGTGAGAGGACATTATGCTCTGATAATGTCCTGTGTTAGGGGGTGATCGGACGAGGCGAAGCCGAGTCCGATAACCCCCTAACACAGGACATTATCAGAGCATAATGTCCGACCCCGAGTGGTAAATAGCTTTTCTACCACTTTTTCCCATATACATGAAAGAAAACACATAGTTGTAACTTGCAAGGATCTTAAGTTACAATCATTATTGCCTATAAAACTTCCGCCATAACAACAAATAGTGCCACAAACAACATCTTCTACTCACCACCAGATGGCGCCAACTCCATGCTGAGACAGATGTCTAGCTTACGCGACCGAGTATTTCCCGGTGAATCTGTGCGCAAAGGTGGGGGCCGATGGGCAAGGAGGGTTGCGAGCTTATGAGAAACAACTAAAATAAGACCTTAAAACCTGGCGAAAACAGTTGCGTGCATTAGCGCAAATGGAAAACATTCAATTAACTTCTGAAAAGCCTACACGGCCTTTAAACAGCGTGCATACGGTGCATTAGATGAGGATAAATGAAATCATTAAATGGAAATCATTAAATTAACTTCTGAAAAGGCTTCTTCTAAGCCTACACTATATAGCCTACTAAAAACGAGTGAATCTTGCCACACGTGAATAATTGTGGTTCAGTGGTTGTAAACAATAACACAGACAATATAAAATCCTTAGTCTAGTTGTGGGAAGAAAAGGATATCATCATCATCATGGCCCCAAATAACTTTTAAATATCTTGCAATTGGAGACGAGTCTCTTACTAAATCGGCAAGAGTGCCTCTCATTTTCAATACATAAAGGCTAAGCTATAGAACCTCTCCATCATCAGCAATAGTCAGTGGTGGTGCGTGTCCCCCAGACCCCCACACTCCCAAGCCCCCACCTTTGCGCACAGATTCACCGGGAAATACTCGGTCGCCTAGCTTACAGCTAAGCTAACGTCAGTTAAAAGCACCGTTCCGGCCGTAAATAGAGGCTGTTCGCTTCCAGAAAGGCATAGGTTCAGAGAAAAGGGGCTTTAAAGTTGGCGGATTGCATTGGATCCAAATAAATCGGCGACGATAGTACGCACGTTAGTAAACAAAGGACCGCTGCGACCGTCATTTGTTGGTGGGGGGAAAGGTGTTCCGACCATAGGGTTCCGACTCCCTCCTGAAGTCCCCGGATGCGTTCATCGCGTATTGATCTCGGAAATGTGCCTCATTTGCATGTACATCCGGGCATTTCACACATTCCGGCTATTGTGGCCTCATTTACTACTGTTTTAAGCCAATCACAATCCAGTATTTGAACACGTGACTAGAAAAAGTGGTAGAAACATGAACAAACTCCTCCCAGAATGACAACAACTAGAATCGTCAGAGAAACGCTGTGGTTGGCCAGATGGTCAAGAATTGGCGCGACCTCGCCCTTTAGGGCGAGGTTGCATGTCACCCTGAGGTCGCATTCCACCCTTAGGTGTCTTACTAGTAACAAGTTTTATGAATCCCTATAATGCATTGTAAAGGTGAATATGATGCATTTCAGACGCCAACCTTTAAGTACATTGTTACCAAATCACCCAGTCACACAGTTTCTGTCTTTGCATGCATCTCTATATTAAGTAAAAACAAAAGCTTGTATTATTTATTGATTTAAGAGCCATAGAGGACAGCAGGTCACCACTGTAATAATATGTGATACTGTACATACAGATATCTACTGTATGAGTTAAGTCTCAAAGAGAGAGAAAACAATCAAACCATGAAATGCCTTTTATACCACTGCTGTGCTTTGGGATCTATGCATGTGAACCTAAACATGTTAAAGGAATCTTCATCGCTACAGCCTTCAGGGAGTAATGATATTTCTTCCAGTGGTACCAGGTTACACCTGTTGCAAAATGAGCCGTCTTTCCCCAGAGGTAAGCGCCATTGACGTTAGCCTGGTGACAGGAATTGTGCCAAAATGCACCGTAGTAACCACTTGCACAGTTCTTGCTCCACTTGTCCTTATCTTTGTCAAAGGTTGAGAATTTCATACAGAGAAAGAGGAGTAAGAGGCAAACGCTGTGTTTCCCTCAAAGTCGTCCATGTCCACCCTCAGCTGATACTTTTTGTTCTTGGTAAGGTGATGCATGTTCTCCAGTCCCAGCCAGTACTTTCCTGATTGCTCTCCAAACCCAGCCATGTACTGAGCCCAGGGTCTGTAGAAGTTCACAGTGCTGTCTACTCTTCTCTGGGAACTGTCCACTTCCCTTCATCTGTGTCCATGTCGCAGTAGACCTTGACAGGTGCAGTAGTGGGGTAGATGTCGTACAGACGTCTGTGTGGAGACGTCTTTGTAGATTTCTGCATAGTCCAGAACCAGGTTGAGATCGCAGCGAGGAGCAGAGTGGACTGTAACAACAAGCAGCACCAGAACTGCAACAACAAGCATCATCTTGAAGTCTTTAAAGTTTCACCTTGTTGTTCAAATCAAAGAATGGCATTAAAAATATTCAGAAACCACAAGACAGGTGTGACCATTTGTGTCAATGCCTATATGTTTGTTACATAAGCACATGTACGCACGCATGCACGCATGCATGCACACACACACACAAACACCAACCAACCACATCATTCAAAATACGCGTGGCACAAGGTGCGGCCGGCCATAGTTGAAACACAGGCCCAAAATTTGAGAGGACCTGTGATGTCATAACATACTTTTTGCTTTAGTTTTTTTCTATTAATTTGGTCAATAAGGTACACAGAATGAGAGGCATGAAAAACATTCCTTAGGCTAGATTTCAGCCCCACAAAATGGTGAAAAGTGATGAGTCATCAAAAATCACAGTTTTTAAAAAAAAAGTTTTTCAAAAAAAAGTATGTCATGACGTCACAGGTAAAACCCTATTCTTTGAGCTTTTGGGCCTGTGGCTCCCCGACTATTCACCATATTCCTGGCCCCGCCCCCGGCTTCCTGTTCATATCCTGAAAGAGGCGGAGGGTGAAAAAGCTGGCCTGAAAAACATCATTTGGTTTCCTGTTGTCCTTGCATTAAAGTGTCAGTAGTTGGCGTTCTGGGCTCTGGGCTCTGAATGTACCTGGGTTGCCATGTCTGCTTATAATAAGCAATTTGTGTATTTAAAAAAATAGTATAGTTGCTTATTGGGCTTACTTTCTAATATTTTTTAAACCAGTGGTTCCCAAATCTTTTCATATCAAGACCCCAGATTAATATTTGTCCGCAGACCCCCATCTGAAAATATGTGGTGCCAGGGACCTCCACACAGATTTATGTTGTTGAAATGTTTCAAAAATGTTCAAAATATTTTTTCCCCCTCAATATTTTTTAAATAGCAAATATACAAGCTCACAATGTGTCGCAATGTGACACATTGTGAGCTTGCTGATCTGCTATTTTCAAATGTAAATGTAAAGTAGTATAGCCTAGTTGCTTCTGTTGGGCTTATTTCTTTGGCAAAATCTGGCAACAGACAATTCCCTGTCACTTCCTTACTTGGGAGGAAGTGAAAGGATGTTTTGCCCTCTGTAAAAGAAAATGGCAGCCTCCATAGAGAGGCCCAGGAATATCGTGAATAGGCCTACAGAACTTTGGGGTTAAATGGTCAAAGAAGTGTTTAAAGAACTTATAGATATTTACTTGTAAAATTGTAAAATCAAAACACAGTCTATTTTGGCCACCGTCGCACACAAGTGTACTGTACACACATTCACGCAGACGCTCACACACACGCACACGCGCACCCACACCCACACGCACACGCACCCCTCCCCCCCCCACACACACACACACACACACACACACAAACTAAACCTACCTACCGCACACACTGGCACATGAAACTCTGCATGCTGCACACACACACACAACACACACACACACACACACACACACACACACACACACACACACACACACACACAGAGAGAGACACGAGCAAACATGCACACAAAGAGAGAGAGAGAGAGAGAGAGAGAGAGAGAGAGAGAGAGAGGAAGACATTTTTTTTTACTCAAATTATTATTATTGCTAAAAACAAAACAAAAACATGTTCTCACATTTTCGTTCTTCTCACTCAACATTCACATCATGAAAAAAATTGCATTTTACCTGGAAATTAAACCAAAACATAAAACCTCAACCACAATGTTTTTTTTTTTGTTTTTTTTTATATATATTTTTTTTCTGTAACCAGCCCCAAAAATTTACTTTGGACCATTTCTCTTCGTCCCGGGCCACACTTTGGACGCCCCTGCCCTCCCGTTTGCAGCATTCAAATCAACACTTAGAACCTTGTTCTCATGTAGCAAAGGTCCTGAACAGCTCTTCAGATCAGGATGAAAAACTCTCCTCTACTCTAAGGGTCCTCCTTGTCAGGGGTTTCTTCCCCCTCGCTGTAGATCTTTAAAACAAGATGTACTCCACACAGCGGACTGACCGCAGCCCCAGCAGGTCAGCCACAGCGTTTGCATTTGCGGCCCATCAACATCTATATCGTTGTCGGGTGGAAACCTTGTATGTCCAAAACCATCATTTTATAAATGATTTAAACTAGTGAAAACAGCTGATCTGCAAGCACACAACGCCTCACACCGCAAGGCACTGTGTGCTTGCAGATCAGCTGTTTTTACTACTTATGTGCGACTGCCCACCCATCCGACCACTGGTTGGGCAGTGGTTAGATGGGTGTTACAGGTAAGTGGACACCTTTGAGAAGTGGGCTCTGACATAGAAAAGTTTGAGAACCACTGCACTGGTATTGTGGTTCTCAACCTGTGGGTCGGGGACGCCCCACGCCTGCGCAATCTCAATCACCTTTGGTTTTCAGGCATCTACACACACTGACAATGTAGGTCACAATGCAACATAATGAGCTGTCAATCATGGTACATACAGGAATCCTCTGTTGGTTCACATTCCAAACACAGCAGAGAGTTTCCAGTAAGGAAGTTCATTAAATATAGTAAACATGAGGTGTTGCCAGGAACTTGGACGTTTTTTTTTTCTCTGCCCTGCTCTTAACCCTTAAAAGGCAGATTCTACAAATTCCTTCTAAAACACTGGTTCTGAACCTTTCCTGCCAAGGACCCCCAAAATGATACGTATCCCCCCCACCCCCCAAACATTTTCAATAATAATTGGAAGGTATAGAAATAAAATAGTCATAGCACACGTTTTTTATGCTTTACGGTGTTCTGTTCTTTTTGTCCGTGTGCGTGTGCGTGTGTGTGTGTGTGTGTGTGTGTGTGTGTGTGTGTGTGTGTGTGTGTGTGTGTGTGTGTGCATGCGCGTGTGTGTATGTGATCCAGCAAGGTTGACATGGAACATTTCTCTGCTTCAGCAGTGTGAATCCATTTGGAAAGAGATGATATAACTGGGCATAGCCTCTCTCTCTCTCTCTCTCTCTCTCTCTCTCTCTATCCACATTTAATAAACTGTTTATAATTAAAAGCCACCAATGTGTGTGAAAGACCTCGGCCATTTGTTTTGAATATGGAATATCATAGAAAAGCAAAATCACAATAAAAGGTAAAAATGTAAAGAAAATTTAAATAATAATTAAAGCTGCAAGCAGCAATGGACGGGCCCTCGGAGCTCTTCCCACGTCACAAGGCCAGCAGCCAATCAGAAACCAAACAGGAAGTCAGCCATTTCGACTAATTATTGGCGTTTTGGCGCATTTTTGGCCGCTATCACGGGTCGCACTTTAACGATAGTTTAACGTTTTTCTAAAAAAAAAATTTGAGAAAAAAAATTTGAGAAAAAAAAATTTGAGAAAAAAAAATGTTGAGAAAAAAAATTTGAGAAAAAAATGTTTTGAGAAAAAAAAATTGAGAAAAAAAAATTTGAGAAAAAAAAAATTTGAGAAAAAAAATTTGAGAAAAAAAAAATTTGAGAAAAAAAAATTTTGAGGAAAAAAAAAATTAAGAAAAAAAATTTGAGAAAAAAAAAATTTGAGAAAAAAAAATTTGAGAAAAAAAAATTTGAGAAAAAAAAATTTGAGAAAAAAAAATTTGAGAAAAAAAAAATTTGAGAAAAAAAAATTTTTGAGAAAAAAAATTGAGAAAAAAAATGTTGAGAAAAAAAATATTATGACACCAGCCGCGAGTCTGTACGACAAACGGTTCATGAGTTATAGAGGCACTTCCTGTTTGGTGAAGGGCACTTCCTGTTTGGCGGAGGAAGCGTCAATTAAGGTTAAGGACTCTTAATCAAGTCATATGATACCAGCCACAACTCTGTACGATAAACGGTTGATGAGTAACAGCCAAAAAAAGGAACAATGAAGTATGGACCAATCAGAAGAGGGGGCACTTCCTGTTTGGTGAAGGAAGTTTGACGCTACGCCACGGGCACGCCGTTTTACGAAAACTCACGATTCGCACAACTTTTCATCGTTAAGGTGTCTTGAGTATGCCGAGCGAACTTGAAGTTGATCCGATTAACCCCCTAGGAGGAGTTCGTTAAAGTGCGACACATGAAAACGTCCAAAAATACACCAAAACGCCACTAATTAGTCAAAATGGCTGACTTCCTGTTTGGTTTCGGACGTGGCGCCGAGAGACTTTTTTGTGAGTCCGGACACAATACAGATGTGTACCGATTTTTGTACTTGTGGGTGAAACCGTCTAGTGGGGCTGTTGCGTTGAAATTTTGTAGGGGGCGCTGTTGCGCAATTAGGCCCCGCCCACTTTTTTTTTTTTTTAAATACGTAATTTTTCGCCACTTGTGATGTGCTTGCAAAGTTGCGCAACTTTTGGAGTACGTTTTGCGCCTCAAAAACGCGATTCTTTAGGGGGAAGAATAATAATAATAATTAAAGCTGCAAGCAGCAATGACCGGGCCCTCGGAGCTCTACCCACGTCACAAGGGGTAGCAGCCAATTAGCATTAGAATTTAAGAATCAGCATTAGGATTTGTTAGCATTAGCATGTGTTAGCCATTAGTATTAGCATTTGTTAGCATTAGCATGTGTTAGCATTAGCATTAGCATGTTAGCATTAGCATGTTTTAGCATTAGCATGTGTTAGCATTAGCATTAGCATGTGTTAGCGTTAGCATTAGCATTTCTTAGCATTAAAATGTGTTAGCAGTAGCATGTTAGCATTAGAATGTGCTAACATTAGCATTAGCATGTTAGCATTAGCATTTGTTAGCATTAGCATTTGTTAGCATTAGCATGTGTTAGCATTAGCATTTGTTAGCATTAGCATTAGCATGTTAGCATTAGCATGTTAGCATTAGCATGTTAGCATTAGCATTAGCATGTTAGCATTAGCATGTTAGCATTAGCATGTGTTAGCATTAGCATGTGTTAGCATTAGCGTTTGTTAGCATTAGCATTATCATGTTAGCATTAGCATTTGTTAGCATTAGCATTTGTTAGCATTAGCATTAGCATGTTAGCATTAGCATGTTAGCATTAGCATGTGTTAGCATTAGCATTTGTTAGCATTAGCATTAGCATTTGTTAGCATTAGCATTAGCATGTGTTAGCATTAGCATTTGTTAGCATTAGCATTAGCATGTTAGCATTAGCATTTGTTAGCATTAGCATGTTAGCATTAGCATGTTAGCATTAGCATGTTAGCATTAGCATGTGTTAACATTAGCATTAGCATGTTAGCAAATTTTTGAGAAAAAAAACATTTGTGAAAAAAAAATGTGAGAAAAAAAAATTTGAGAAAAACATTGAGAAAAAAAAATTTGAGAAAAAAAAAATTGAGAAAAAAAAATGTTATGACACCAGCCGCGAGTCTGTACGACAAACGGTTCATGAGTTATAGAGGCACTTCCTGTTTGGTGAAGGGCACTTCCTGTTTGGCGAAGGAAGCGTCAATTAAGGTTAAGGACTCTTAATCAAGTCATATGATACCAGCCACAACTCTGTACGATAAACGGTTGATGAGTAACAGCCAAAAAAAGGAACAATCAAGTATGGACCAATCAGAAGAGGGGGCACTTCCTGTTTGGTGAAGGAAGTTTGACCCTTCGCCACGGGCACGCCGTTTTACGAAAACTCACGATTCGCACAACTTTTCATCGTTAAGGTGTCTTGAGTATGCAGAGCGAACTTGAAGTTGATCCGATTAACCCCCTAGGAGGAGTTCGTTAAAGTGCGACACGTGAAAACGTCCAAAAATACACCAAAACGCCACTAATTAGTCAAAATGGCTGACTTCCTGTTTGGTTTCGGACGTGGCGCCGAGAGACTTTTTTGTGAGTCCGGACACGATACAGATGTGTACCGATTTTCGTACGTGTAGGTGAAACCGTATGGTGGGGCTTGAGGCACGAAGTTTTGTAGGGGGCGCTGTTGCGCCATTAGGCCACGCCCCCTTTTATTTTTTTTTAAATACGTAAATTTTCGCCACTTGTGATGTGTGTGCAAAGTTGCGCAACTTTTTCAGTACGTTTTGCGCCTCAAAAACGCGATTTACTTTCGGGAAAATAATAATAATTAAAGCTGCAAGCAGCAATGACCGGGCCCTCGCAGCTCTACCCACGTCACAAGGCCAGCAGCCAATCAGAAACCAAACAGGAAGTCAGCCATTTCGACTAATTAGTGGCGTTTTGGCGCATTTTTGGCCGTTATCACGGGTCGCACTTTAACGATAGTTTAAAGTTTTTCTCAAAAAAAAATGTTTGAGAAAAAAAAATTGAGAAAAAAAAATTTGAGAAAAAAAAATTTGAGAAAAAAAAATTTGAGAAAAAAAAAATTTTGAGAAAAAAAAAATTGAGAAAAAAAAATTTGAGAAAAAAAAATTTTTGATAAAAAAAAATTTTGAGAAAAAAAATTTTGAGAAAAAAAAATTTGAGAAAAAAAAATTTTTGAGAAAAAAAAAATTTGAGAAAAAAAATTTTTTTGAGAAAAAAAAAAATTTTGAGAAAAAAAAATGTTTTGAGAAAAAAAAAATGTATGACACCAGCCGCGAGTCTGTACGACAAACGGTTCATGAGTTATAGAGGCACTTCCTGTTTGGTGAAGAACACTTCCTGTTTGGCGAAGGAAGCGTCAATTAAGGTTAAGGACTCTTAATCAAGTCATATGATACCAGCCACAACTCTGTACGATAAACGGTTGATGAGTAACAGCCAAAAAAGGAACAATCAAGTTTCGGCCAATCAGAAGAGGGGGCGGGGCTTAGTTAAACCAATTAAGGTGAAGGACACTTAGTCAAGTCATATGATACCAGCCACAACTCTGTACGATAAACGGTTGATGAGTAACAGCCAAAAAAAGGAACAATCAAGTATGGACCAATCAGAAGAGGGGGCACTTCCTGTTTGGTGAAGGAAGTTTGACACTTCGCCACGGGCACGCCGTTTTACGAAAACTCACGATTCGCACAACTTTTCATCGTTAAGGTGTCTTGAGTATGCCGACCGAACTTGAAGTTGATCCGATTAACCCCCTAGGAGGAGTTCGTTAAAGTGTGACGCGTGAAAACGGCCAAAAACACACCAAAACGCCACTAATTAGTCAAAATGGCTGACTTCCTGTTTGGTTTCGGACGTGGTGCCGAGAGACTTTTTTGTGAGTCCGGACACGATACAGATGTGTACCGATTTTCGTACGTGTAGGTGAAATCGTATGGTGGGGCTTGAGGCACAAAGTTTTGTAGGGGGCGCTGTTGCGCAATTAGCCACGCCCCCTTTTTTTTTTTTTTGAATTACGTAAATTTTCGCCACGTGTAATGTGCTTGCAAAGTTCCGCAACTTTTGGAGTACGTTTTGCCCCTCAAAAATGCGATTCTTTATCGGGAAGAATAATAATAATAATCTTTGCAATTACAATAGGGTCCTCACACACTGTGTGTGCTCGGGCCCTAATTAAAGCTGCAAGCAGCAATGGACGGGCCCTCGGAGCTCTTCCCACGTCACAAGGCCAGCAGCCAATCAGAAACCAAACAGGAAGTCAGCCATTTCGACTAATTAGTGGCGTTTTGGCGCATTTTTGGCCGCTATCACGGGTCGCACTTTAACGATAGTTTAAAGTTTTTCTCAAAAAAAAATTTGAGAAAAAAAATTTGAGAAAAAAAAATTTGAGAAAAAAAAATGTTGAGAAAAAAATTTGAGAAAAAAATGTTTTGAGAAAAAAAAATTGAGAAAAAAAATATTTGAGAAAAAAAATTTGAGAAAAAAAAAATTTGAGAAAAAAAAATTTTGAGAAAAAAAAATTTGAGAAAAAAAAATTTGAGAAAAAAAAATTTGAGAAAAAAAAAATTTGAGAAAAAAAAATTTTTGAGAAAAAAAAATTGAGAAAAAAAAGTTGAGAAAAAAAAAATGTTATGACACCAGCCGCGAGTCTGTACGACAAACGGTTCATGAGTTATAGAGGCACTTCCTGTTTGGTGAAGGGCACTTCCTGTTTGGCGGAGGAAGCGTCAATTAAGGTTAAGGACTCTTAATCAAGTCATATGATACCAGCCACAACTCTGTACGATAAACGGTTGATGAGTAACAGCCAAAAAAAGGAACAATGAAGTATGGACCAATCAGAAGAGGGGGCACTTCCTGTTTGGTGAAGGAAGTTTGACGCTACGCCACGGGCACGCCGTTTTACGAAAACTCACGATTCGCACAACTTTTCATCGTTAAGGTGTCTTGAGTATGCCGAGCGAACTTGAAGTTGATCCGATTAACCCCCTAGGAGGAGTTCGTTAAAGTGCGACACATGAAAACGTCCAAAAATACACCAAAACGCCACTAATTAGTCAAAATGGCTGACTTCCTGTTTGGTTTCGGACGTGGCGCCGAGAGACTTTTTTGTGAGTCCGGACACAATACAGATGTGTACCGATTTTTGTACTTGTGGGTGAAACCGTCTAGTGGGGCTGTTGCGTTGAAATTTTGTAGGGGGCGCTGTTGCGCAATTAGGCCCCGCCCACTTTTTTTTTTTTTTAAATACGTAATTTTTCGCCACTTGTGATGTGCTTGCAAAGTTGCGCAACTTTTGGAGTACGTTTTGCGCCTCAAAAACGCGATTCTTTAGGGGGAAGAATAATAATAATAATCTTTGCAATTACAATAGGGTCCTCACACTGTGTGTGCTCGGGCCCTAATAATCTTTGCAATTACAATAGGGTCCTCACACTGTGTGTGCTCGGGCCCTAATTAAAGCTGCAAGCAGCAATGACCGGGCCCTCGGAGATCTACCCACGTCACAAGGGGTAGCAGCCAATTAGCATTAGAATTTAAGAATCAGCATTAGCATTTGTTAGCATTAGCATGTGTTAGCATTAGCATTTGTTAACATTAGCATTAACATTTTTTAACATTTGTTATTATTAGCATGTGTTAGCATTTGTTAGCATTAGCATGTGTTAGCATTAGCATTAGCATTTGTTAGCATTAGCATGTGTTAGCATTAGCATTAACATGTGTTAGCATTAGCATTTGTTAGCATTAGCATGTGTTAGCATTAGCATTAGCATTTGTCAGTATTAGCATGTGTTAGCATTAGCATTAGCATGTTAGCATTAGCATGTTAGCATTAGCATGTGTTAGCATTAGCATGTGTTAGCATTAGCATAAGCATTTGTTAGCATTAGCATGTGTTAGCATTAGCATTTGTTAGCTTTAGCATGTTAGCATTAGCATGTTAGCATTAGCATTAGCATGTTAACATTAGCATTTGTTAGAATTAGCATGTGTTAGCATTAGCATTTGTTAGCATTAGCATTAAATTTAAAAAAAATTGAGAAAAAAAAATTTTGAGAAAAAAAAATTTTGAAGAAAAAAAAATTGAGAAAAAAAAATTGAGAAAAAAAATTTGAGAAAAAAAAATTTGAGAAAAAAAAATGAGAAAAAAAAATTGAGAAAAAAAAATTTTGAGAAAAAAAAATTTTGAGAAAAAAAAATTTTTTGAGAAAAAAGAAAAAGTATGACACCAGCCGCGAGTCTGTACGACAAACGGTTCATGAGTTATAGAGGCACTTCCTGTTTGGTGAAGGGCACTTCCTGTTTGGCGAAGGAAGCGTCAATTAAGGTTAAGGACTCTTAATCAAGTCATATGATACCAGCCACAACTCTGTACGATAAACGGTTGATGAGTAACGGCCAAAAAAGGAACAATCAAATTTCGGCCAATCAGAAAAGGGGGCGGGGCTTAGTTAAACCAATTAAGGTGAAGGACTCTTAGTCAAGTCATATGATACCAGCCACAACTCTGTACGATAAACGGTTGATGAGTAACAGCCAAAAAAAGGAACAATCAAGTATGGACCAATCAGAAGAGGGGGCACTTCCTGTTTGGTGAAGGAAGTTTGACCCTTTGCCACGGGCACGCCGTTTTACGAAAACTCACGATTCGCACAACTTTTCATCGTTAAGGTGTCTTGAGTATGCCGAGCGAACTTGAAGTTGATCCGATTAACCCCCTAGGAGGAGTTCGTTAAAGTGCGACACGTGAAAACGGCCAAAAATACACCAAAACGCCACTAATTAGTCAAAATGGCTGACTTCCTGTTTGGTTTCGGACGTGGCGCTGAGAGACTTTTTTGTGAGTCCGGACACGATACAGATGTGTACCGATTTTCGTACGTGTAGGTGAAACCGTATGGTGGGGCTTGAGGCACGAAGTTTTGTAGGGGGCGCTGTTGCGCCATTAGGCCACGCCCCCTTTTATTTTTTTTTAAATACGTAAATTTTCGCCACTTGTGATGTGTGTGCAAAGTTGCGCAACTTTTTGAGTACGTTTTGCGCCTCAAAAACGCGATTTACTTTCGGGAAAATAATAATAATAATTAAAGCTGCAAGCAGCAATGACCGGGCCCTCGCAGCTCTACCCACGTCACAAGGCCAGCAGCCAATCAGAAACCAAACAGGAAGTCAGCCATTTCGACTAATTAGTGGCGTTTTGGCGCATTTTTGGCCGTTATCACGGGTCGCACTTTAACGATAGTTTAAAGTTTTTCTCAAAAAAAAATTGAGAAAAAAAGTTTGAGAAAAAAAAGTTTGAGAAAAAAAAAATTTGAGAAAAAAAAATTTGTGAGAAAAAAAAAATTTTGAAAAAAAAAAAATTTGAGAAAAAAAAAAATTGAGAAAAAAAAATTGAGAAAAAAAAATTTGAGGAAAAAAAAATTTGAGAAAAAAAAATTTGAGAAAAAAAAAATTGAGAAAAAAAAATTTGAGAAAAAAAAAATTTGAGAAAAAAAAATTTTGAGAAAAAAAAAATTTGAGAAAAAAAAAATTATGACACCAGCCGCGAGTCTGTACGACAAACGGTTCATGAGTTATAGAGGCACTTCCTGTTTGGTGAAGGGCACTTCCTGTTTGGCGAAGGAAGCGTCAATTAAGGTTAAGGACTCTTAATCAAGTCATATGATACCAGCCACAACTCTGTACGATAAACGGTTGATGAGTAACAGCCAAAAAAGGAACAATCAAGTTTCGGCCAATCAGAAGAGGGGGCGGGGCTTAGTTAAACCAATTAAGGTGAAGGACACTTAGTCAAGTCATATGATACCAGCCACAACTCTGTACGATAAACGGTTGATGAGTAACAGCCAAAAAAAGGAACAATCAAGTATGGACCAATCAGAAGAGGGGGCACTTCCTGTTTGGCGAAGGAAGTTTGACGCTTCGCCACGGGCACGCCGTTTTACGAAAACTCACGATTCGCACAACTTTTCATCGTTAAGGTGTCTTGAGTATGCCGAGCGAACTTGAAGTTGATCCGATTAACCCCCTAGGAGGAGTTCGTTAAAGTGCGACCCGTGAAAACGGCCAAAAATACACCAAAACGCCACTAATTAGTCAAAATGGCTGACTTCCTGTTTGGTTTCGGACGTGGCGCCGAGAGACTTTTTTGTGAGTCCGGACACGATACAGATGTGTACCGATTTTCGTACGTGTAGGTGAAACCGTCTAGTGGGGCTGTTGCGTTGAAATTTTGTAGGGGGCGCTGTTGCGCCATTAGGCCCCGCCCACTTTTTTTTTTTTTTAAATACGTAATTTTTCGCCACTTGTGATGTGCTTGCAAAGTTGCGCAACTTTTGGAGTACGTTTTGCGCCTCAAAAACGCGATTCTTTAGGGGGAAGAATAATAATAATTAAAGCTGCAAGCAGCGATGACCGGGCCCTCGCAGCTCTACCCACGTCACAAGGGGCAGCAGTTACACTATTACACTTATTGCCCTTTTACACTTATTGCCCTATTACACTATTAGACTATTACACTATTACACTTATTACACTATTACACTATTACACTTGTTGCCCTATTACACTATTACACTTATTACACTATTACACTTTTACACTATTACACTTATTACACTATTACACTTATTACACTATTACACTTATTACACTATTAGACTTATTGTGCTATTACACTATTACACTTATTACACTATTACACTATTACACTATTACACTTATTACACTATTACACTTATTGTGCTATTACACTATTACACTATTACACTTATTACACTATTACACTATTACACTATTACACTTATTACACTATTACACTTATTGTGCTATTACACTATTACACTTATTACACTATTGCACTTATTGTGCTATTACACTATTACACTTATTACACTATTACACTTATTGCGCTATTACACTATTACACTTATTACAATATTACACTATTACACTTATTACACTATTACACTATTACACTTATTGCGCTATTACACTATTACACTTATTGCACTATTACATTATTACACTATTACACTATTACACTATTACAAATATTACACTATTACACTTATTGCGCTATTACACTATTACACTTATTACGCTATTACACAATTAGACTTATTACGCTATTACACTATTAGACTTATTGCGCTATTACACTATTACACTTATTACACTATTACACTTATTGCGCTATTACACTATTATAATTATTGCACTATTACACTATTACACTTATTACACTATTACGCTATTACACTTAATGCACTATTACACTATTACACTTATTACACTATTACACTTATTGTGCTATTACACTATTACACTTATTACACTATTACACTTATTGCGCTATTACACTTATTACACTATTACACTATTACACTTATTACACTATTACACTTATTGTGCTATTACAGTTATTACACCTAGACACAGTTACACTATTGCACTTATTACAAACCATTGAAAAGATAGCAAATAGGAACTATCAATAATCGACCAATCAGAAGAGGGGGCGGGGCTAAGTTAAACCAATTAAGGTGAAGGACCCTTAGTCAAGTCATATGATACCAGCCACAACTCTGTAAGATAAACGGTTGATGCCAGACAGCCAAAAAAAGGAACAATCAAGTTTCGGCCAATCAGAAGAGGGGGCACTTCCTGTTTGGCGAAGGAAGTTTGAGGCTTCGCCACGGTCACGGCGTTTTCCGAAAACTCACGATTCGCACAACTTTTCATCTTTAAGGTGTCTTGAGTATGCCGAGCGAAGTTGAAGTTGATCCGATTAACCCACTAGGAGGAGTTCGTTAAAGTGTGACATGTGAAAACGGCCAAAAATGCGCCAAAACGCCACTAATTAGTCAAAATGGCTGACCTCCTGTTTGTTTTCGGACATGGCGCCAAGAGACTTTTTTGTGAGTCCGGACATGATACAGGTGTGTACCGATTTTCGTACGTGTAGGTGAAACCGTATGGTGGGGCTTGAGGCACGAAGTTTTGTTGGGGGCGCTGTTGCGCCATTAGGCCACGCCCCCTTTTGATTTTTCTTAAATACGAAAATTTTCGCCACTTTTGGAGTACGTTTTGCGGCTCAAAAACGCGATTTATTTGGGGGAATAAGAAGAAGAATAATCTTTACGATTACAATAGGGTCCTCACACACTGTGTGAGCTCGGGCCCTAATAATAATCTTTGCAATTACAATAGGGTCCTCACACACTGTGTGTGCTCGGGCCCTAATTAAAGCTGCAAGCAGCGATGACCGGGCCCTCGGAGATCTACCCACGTCACAAGGGGTAGCAGCCAATTAGCATTAGAAGTTAAGAATCAGCATTAGCATTTGTTAGCATTAGCATGTGTTAGCATTAGCATTAGCATTTGTTAACATTAGCATGTGTTAGCATTAGCATTTGTTAGCATTAGCATTAGCATGTGTTAGCATTAGCATTTGTCAGCATTAGCATGTGTTAGCATTAGCATTAGCATTTGTCAGTATTAGCATGTGTTAGCATTAGCATTAGCATGCTAGCATTAGCATTTGTTAGCATTAGCATGTGTTAGCATTAGCATTTGTTAGCATTAGCATGTGTTAGCATAAGCATTTGTTAACATTAGCATTAGCATGTGTTAGCATTAGCATTAGCATTTGTTAGCATTAGCATTAGCATGTTAGCATTAGCATTTGTTAGCATTAGCATTTGTTGTGCGAATCGTGTTGTGCGGAAAGTGCGACACATGAAAACGTCCAAAAATACACCAAAACGCCACTAATTAGTCAAAATGGCTGACTTCCTGTTTGGTTTCGGACGTGGCGCCGAGAGACTTTTTTGTGAGTCCGGACACAATACAGATGTGTACCGATTTTTGTACTTGTGGGTGAAACCGTATAGTGGGGCTGTTGCGTTGAAATTTTGTAGGGGGCGCTGTTGCGCCAATAGGCCACGCCCCCTTTTATTTATTTTTAAATACGTAAATTTTCGCCACTTGTGATGTGTGTGCAAAGTTGCGCAACTTTTGGAGTACGTTTTGCGCCTCAAAAACGCGATTCTTTAGGGGGAAGAATAATAATAATAATAATCTTTGCAATTACAATAGGGTCCTCACACACTGTGTGTGCTCGGGCCCTAATTAAAGCTGCAAGCAGCAATGACCGGGCCCTCGAAGCTCTACCCACGTCACAAGAGGTAGCAGCCAATTAGCATTAGAATTTTTGAATCAGCATTAGCATTTGTTAGCATTAGCATATGTTAGCATTAGCATGTGTAAGCATTAGCATTAGTTAGCATTTGTTAGCATTAGCATTAACATTTGTTAGCATTAGCATGTGTAAGCATTAGCATGTGTTAGCATTAGCATTTGTTAGCATTAGCATTTTAGCATTAGCATTTTTAGCATTAGCATGTGTTAGCATTAGCATTAGCATGTGTTAGCATTAGCATTTTTAGCATTAGCATTAGCATTTTTAGCATTAGCATGTGTTAGCATTAGCATGTGTTAGCATTAGCATTTGTTAGCATTAGCATTAGCATGTTAGCATTAGCATTTGTTAGCATTGGCATTAGCATGTTAGCATTAGCATTTGTTAGCATTAGCATGTTAGCATTAGCATTTGTTAGCATTAGCATGTTAGCATTAGCATGTTAGCGTTAGCATTTGTTAGCATTAGCATGTTAGCATTAGCATTAGCATGTTAGCATTAGCATTAGCAACATTTTTGAGAAAAAAAAAATTTTTGAGAAAAAAAAAAGTTGAGAAAAAAAAAATTGAGAAAAAATAAATTTGAGAAAAAAAATTTTTGAGAAAAAAAAATTAAGAAAAAAAAATTTGAGAAAAATTTTTTTTTTGAGAAAAAGTTTTTTTTTGAGAAAAATAAAAATGTATGACACCAGCCGCGAGTCTGTACGACAAACGGTTCATGAGTTATAGAGGCACTTCCTGTTTGGTGAAGGGCACTTCCTGTTTGGCGAAGGAAGCGTCAATTAAGGTTAAGGACTCTTAGTCAAGTCATATGATACCAGCCACAACTCTGTACGATAAACGGTTGATGAGTAACAGCCAAAAAAAGGAACAATCAAGTATGGACCAATCAGAAGAGGGGGCACTTCCTGTTTGGCGAAGGAAGTTTGACGCTTCGCCACGGGCACGCCGTTTTACGAAAACTCACGATTCGCACAACTTTTCATCGTTAAGGTGTCTTGAGTATGCCGAGCGAACTTGAAGTTGATCCGATTAACCCCCTAGGAGGAGTTCGTTAAAGTGCGACCCGTGAAAACGGCCAAAAATACACCAAAACGCCACTAATTAGTCAAAATGGCTGACTTCCTGTTTGGTTTCGGACGTGGCGCCGAGAGACTTTTTTGTGAGTCCGGACACGATACAGATGTGTACCGATTTTCGTACGTGTAGGTGAAACCGTATGGTGGGGCTTGAGGCACGAAGTTTTGTAGGGGGCGCTGTTGCGCCATTAGGCCACGCCCCCTTTTATTTTTTTTTAAATACGTACATTTTCGACACTTGTGATGTGTGTGCAAAGTTGCGCAACTTTTTGAGTACGTTTTGCGCCTCAAAAACGCGATTTACTTTCGGGAAAATAATAATAATAATAATAATCTTTGCAAATACAATAGGGTCCTCACACACTGTGTGCTCGGGCCCTAATTAAAGCTGCAAGCAGCAATGACCGGGCCCTCGCAGCTCTACCCACGTCACAAGGCCAGCAGCCAATCAGAAACCAAACAGGAAGTCAGCCATTTCGACTAATTAGTGGCGTTTTGGCGCATTTTTGGCCGTTATCACGGGTCGCACTTTAACGATAGTTTAAAGTTTTTCTCAAAAAAAAATTGAGAAAAAAAAGTTTGAGAAAAAAAAAATGTTTGAGAAAAAAAAAATTTGAGAAAAAAAAATTTTTGAGAAAAAAAAAATTGAGAAAAAAAAATTTTGAGAAAAAAAAAATTGAGAAAAAAAATTTTTGAGAAAAAGAAAATTGAGAAAAAAAAAATTGAGGAAAAAAAAATTTGAAAAAAAAAAATTGAGAAAAAAAAAATTGAGAAAAAAAAAATTTGAGAAAAAAAAATTTTTGAGAAAAAAAAAATTTGAGAAAAAAAAAATTTTGAGAAAAAAAAATTTTTGAGAAAAAAAAAATTATGACACCAGCCGCGAGTCTGTACGACAAACGGTTCATGAGTTATAGAGGCACTTCCTGTTTGGTGAAGGGCACTTCCTGTTTGGCGAAGGAAGCGTCAATTAAGGTTAAGGACTCTTAATCAAGTCATATGATATCACCCACAACTCTGTACGATAAACGGTTGATGAGTAACAGCCAAAAAAAGGAACAATCAAGTAAGGACCAATCAGAAGAGGGGGCACTTCCTGTTTGGTGAAGGAAGTTTGACCCTTCGCCACGGGCACGCCGTTTTACGAAAACTCACGATTCGCACAACTTTTCATCGTTAAGGTGTCTTGAGTATGCCGAGCGAACTTGAAGTTGATCCGATTAACCCCCTAGGAGGAGTTCGTTAAAGTGCGACACGTGAAAACGGCCAAAAATACACCAAAACGCCACTAATTAGTCAAAATGGCTGACTTCCTGTTTGGTTTCGGACGTGGCGCCGAGAGACTTTTTTGTGAGTCCGGACACGATACAGATGTGTATCGATTTTCGTACTTGTGGGTGAAACCGTATAGTGGGGCTGTTGCGTTGAAATTTTGTAGGGGGCGCTGTTGCGCAATTAGGCCACGCCCCCTTTTTTTTTTTTTTGAATTACATAATTTTTCGCCACTTGTGATGTGCTTGCAAAGTTGCGCAACTTTTGGAGTACGTTTTGCGCCTCAAAAATGCGATTCTTTATCGAGAAGAATAATAATAATAATCTTTGCAATTACAATAGGGTCCTCACACACTGTGTGTGCTCGGGCCCTAATTAAAGCTGCAAGCAGCAATGACCGGGCCCTCGCAGCTCTACCCACGTCACAAGGCCAGCAGCCAATCAGAAACCAAACAGGAAGTCAGCCATTTCGACTAATTAGTGGCGTTTTGGCGCATTTTTGGCCGTTATCACGGGTCGCACTTTAACGATAGTTTAAAGTTTTTCTCAAAAAAAAATTGAGAAAAAAAAGTTTGAGAAAAAAAAAATGTTTGAGAAAAAAAAAATTTGAGAAAAAAAAATTTTTGAGAAAAAAAAAATTGAGAAAAAAAAATTTTGAGAAAAAAAAAATTGAGAAAAAAAATTTTTGAGAAAAAGAAAATTGAGAAAAAAAAAATTGAGGAAAAAAAAATTTGAAAAAAAAAAATTGAGAAAAAAAAAATTGAGAAAAAAAAAATTTGAGAAAAAAAAAATTTTGAGAAAAAAAAAATTTGAGAAAAAAAAAATTTTGAGAAAAAAAAATTTTTGAGAAAAAAAAAATTATGACACCAGCCGCGAGTCTGTACGACAAACGGTTCATGAGTTATAGAGGCACTTCCTGTTTGGTGAAGGGCACTTCCTGTTTGGCGAAGGAAGCGTCAATTAAGGTTAAGGACTCTTAATCAAGTCATATGATATCACCCACAACTCTGTACGATAAACGGTTGATGAGTAACAGCCAAAAAAAGGAACAATCAAGTAAGGACCAATCAGAAGAGGGGGCACTTCCTGTTTGGTGAAGGAAGTTTGACCCTTCGCCACGGGCACGCCGTTTTACGAAAACTCACGATTCGCACAACTTTTCATCGTTAAGGTGTCTTGAGTATGCCGAGCGAACTTGAAGTTGATCCGATTAACCCCCTAGGAGGAGTTCGTTAAAGTGCGACACGTGAAAACGGCCAAAAATACACCAAAACGCCACTAATTAGTCAAAATGGCTGACTTCCTGTTTGGTTTCGGACGTGGCGCCGAGAGACTTTTTTGTGAGTCCGGACACGATACAGATGTGTATCGATTTTCGTACTTGTGGGTGAAACCGTATAGTGGGGCTGTTGCGTTGAAATTTTGTAGGGGGCGCTGTTGCGCAATTAGGCCACGCCCCCTTTTTTTTTTTTTTGAATTACATAATTTTTCGCCACTTGTGATGTGCTTGCAAAGTTGCGCAACTTTTGGAGTACGTTTTGCGCCTCAAAAATGCGATTCTTTATCGAGAAGAATAATAATAATAATCTTTGCAATTACAATAGGGTCCTCACACACTGTGTGTGCTCGGGCCCTAATTAAAGCTGCAAGCAGCAATGGACGGGCCCTCGGAGCTCTTCCCACGTCACAAGGCCAGCAGCCAATCAGAAACCAAACAGGAAGTCAGCCATTTCGACTAATTAGTGGCGTTTTGGCGCATTTTTGGCCGCTATCACGGGTCGCACTTTAACGATAGTTTAACGTTTTTCTCAAAAAAAAAATTGAGAAAAAAAAATTTGAGAAAAAAAAATGTTGAGAAAAAAATTTTTTGAGAAAAAAATGTTTTGAGAAAAAAAAATTGAGAAAAAAAAATTTGAGAAAAAAAAAATTTGAGAAAAAAAAATGTTGAGAAAAAAATTTTTGAGAAAAAAATGTTTTGAGAAAAAAAAAATTGAGAAAAAAAAATGTGAGAAAAAAAAAATTTGAGAAAAAAAATTTGAGAAAAAAAAAATTTGAGAAAAAAAAATTTTGAGGAAAAAAAAAATTAAGAAAAAAAAAATTGAGAAAAAAAAAATTTGAGAAAAAAAAATTTGAGAAAAAAAAATTTGAGAAAAAAAAATTTGAGAAAAAAAAAATTTGAGAAAAAAAAAATTTTGAGAAAAAAAATTGAGAAAAAAAATGTTGAGAAAAAAAAAATGTTATGACACCAGCCGCGAGTCTGTACGACAAACGGTTCATGAGTTATAGAGGCACTTCCTGTTTGGTGAAGGGCACTTCCTGTTTGGCGGAGGAAGCGTCAATTAAGGTTAAGGACTCTTAATCAAGTCATATGATACCAGCCACAACTCTGTACGATAAACGGTTGATGAGTAACAGCCAAAAAAAGGAACAATTAAGTATGGACCAATCAGAAGAGGGGGCACTTCCTGTTTGGCGAAGGAAGTTTGACGCTTCGCCACGGGCACGCCGTTTTACGAAAACTCACGATTCGCACAACTTTTCATCGTTAAGGTGTCTTGAGTATGCCGAGCGAACTTGAAGTTGATCCGATTAACCCCCTAGGAGGAGTTCGTTAAAGTGCGACCCGTGAAAACGGCCAAAAATACACCAAAACGCCACTAATTAGTCAAAATGGCTGACTTCCTGTTTGGTTTCGGACGTGGCGCCGAGAGACTTTTTTGTGAGTCCGGACACGATACAGATGTGTACCGATTTTCGTACGTGTAGGTGAAACCGTCTAGTGGGGCTGTTGCGTTGAAATTTTGTAGGGGGCGCTGTTGCGCAATTAGGCCCCGCCCACTTTTTTTTTTTTTTAAATACGTAATTTTTCGCCACTTGTGATGTGCTTGCAAAGTTGCGCAACTTTTGGAGTACGTTTTGCGCCTCAAAAACGCGATTCTTTAGGGGGAAGAATAATAATAATCTTTGCAATTACAATAGGGTCCTCACACTGTGTGTGCTCGGGCCCTAATTAAAAGAAATCCAACATTCTCAAAAGACCCAAACATTGCTGTATTCCCATTAAACCCTCCAGTTTTATCACACCAGTTTTTATTTTTTATGCATTTATTATGTGCGTGTGTGCATGTGTGCATGCATGCATGCGTGCATAGGTGCATGCGTGCACGCCATGCGTGCATTAATGTGTATACTATCTTGTAATCATGGTCTGTAATTAAGCACGATGTCACTATCATTGAATAATGATGATTGATCTGTTTGTAACAGTGAAGTAAAAGGTCACTGCCATGACTGTTGAACAAGCACTGATCCTTCCTGTCACCACATTGTCCTGATGACCCACCATTATTATTCTGTGTTAACACGTTGCAAGCCGCGGCAGAACCCTCTGAACAGAGGTAGCGCCGAAGAAATAAGCCATTTATTTACAAACATGTTTTAAAAAAACAAAGCCCACATGATAACAACACGTACTGGAGTGCTCGACACAGCGTACATATTCATCCTGCAGAGGTCGGCGATCTTACTTTGGCGAGGCGGAGGGGAGATCAATTCCATTCGTTTACGTGCGGCGAAGCAGGGAAAGGAGCGATAGAGAAGCGGCGCCCGAACGTGATTGAAACCGCGATCCACGAACAGAGACAAAGACCAGCCATCTTGTTTGAGCTTCTTGCTGAGTTTCAACACTGGGGAGAGGATGAGGCTCCTCCTGGCCAGCCATCCATCCAGAATGTGAGTCAACGGCGTGGCCTGCTGGATATTAGGAGTATCACACCCAGCACCAGAAAATGACTGTCAGAGCATATTAACCCTTTCAGATCGCTCCAAAAAGACACAGAGAAGAATTTCCGATGTTTTTTTTTTTTTTTATTATAATTTATATCAAAAGTCCGGGAATAGACGGCGTGGCTGATGGGACCCAGTAGGAAGTCCGAGGGAGTACGGCCAGGCTTAGAAGGTGTTAATGACTATTATATCTAAATACTATGATATGATTTTGTTACTTTTAACCACCTCGGGAACCACTGGGAGGTCGTGTTCGATCCCGGCCCGGGTCATACCAAAGACTCTGAAAAAATCGGACACAGTGCCTCCCTGCTTGGCACTCAGCATCAGAGGTTGGACTGGGGGTAAAGACCCTGTGACATACTAGCGTCATGTTGATGGGGTATCTACACCCCATCAACATGACGCTAGTATGTAGCCTTCTTGTACATCAAAGCTGCTTCACGCTACAGAAACAGGAAATAGGCTCCTGCCCTATGGGCCTCATGGCTCGGCAAGGCTTACTTTACAAATTAAGCAGTCCATTTTAAACTTTTAGCAATGTTGACATTTTAGATGGACACTTGTGTGTTGTCACTGTTGTACTATCTGACTCACCTGCTCCTACCCAACACTACCTGCTGACAGGTGCCCCTCCCTCCCTACTCCTCCTCCTCCTCCTCCTCTCAGTCTGTAGGAATACTCGCAGTGGAAATGTCATCCTCCACGCCCCAGCTTCCCTCCCCTAAAGACGGACCCAATGTGCAGTGCCGAGGGAAGTAGGGGTGCTGGGGGTGCGGCCGCACCCCCTCCCCCACGTCCCACCGCACCCCCCACCGCACCCCCTAAAGGGGGGTTGGGGGAAAAATATTGCCGATCGGCAAGTAGAGGCTCTGACATCAGTGGCGTGAAGTAGGAGCTATTGGCTACTTCTATTTCCAGTACAATTTCAAAATAAACATGTGTTGAATGATCGATTGTATAGACAAAAAAAAAAGAAAGGCTCTTGTTTTGAAATGTGCTTCTGGGCACTGTTTAGACAAGAAATGGCTTTCAAAGGACTTCCCTTTTAACTTGTCTAAGCGTCTGTCTCTCCGTGCGTAACATATGCGTCATGGACTCTGGTGAATTATAACAATACGGGCATAAAAGGAATATACAGAACACCAAGACAACACAACCTAGGCTATGACGGCATTAAACATCGCCCTCTGCTAGCCCTGGCGTCCTCACTGGTGAGTCGTGGCTAAAGACTTGTAATGATGAATGCTATGTTATGCTGCTGTGCTGCCTGGCTAGGCTAATGTTTGGGCTAGCTAGTGGCTAATGGCTATGGTGTACCAGAAGTTGACCAGCTGTTTCCTAACACTGGGGTCTGGACCGATGCGGCGGACAATATAGCATCTAATAATATCCTGCTGGCTGCAATCAGATCAGTGGCATATGGCCACTGTGTGCGCATTTTTTATATGTCTCCGCACTGTCCACAGCCCGTTTGGAGAGGCAAAGGGAAAGTTTAGTGTGCAGTTCCCAATTGTGTTACATTTAGCTAAAAAATAAACCGCGGAAACCCGAATAAAACATGCAAAAAAGGTTATAAAACACAATTAAAATCCGCAAATAACCGCAATTTTTCCGCAAATAACCGCGGGGATCGTGTCACGCACGCCTCAAATTAGTTCCCGCGGCTATGCCAATGTGTTCATTGTAGAGGCTTGAATCAAGCCTGATGAACCATGCTGTATTCCAACCAGCAATCTCCACGGTACCGCTGAACCACCTGAGCTCCCCTACAATTTACACACTGCGGCAGACATAGCGTTGGAGCCAAAATGCCCTTCTGGTTATTTTGTTTTGTTTTAATTCTAACTGAATTATGTGGTCTTATTGATGAGGCATTTGGCACAGTGGGTGGCCCTAATATTATATGCCTAGGCGCGGCACTATTGCTCACCATGGCAACCAACACAGAGGTGTGACATTGTTACTCACCATGGCAACAATGGTGGTTACCATTTATGCGTGGCAATGGCCAATGCCACTCAGGTGTGCAAGGGGAAACGCCAAACAGTTTTTGACCGTGTCGTGTCACCACGCTAGTTTTTGGCTTTCAATGTATTTTGATCACGCTGTATGTCTTTTAAGTTATTAATGGATTGTCATATCCAACCTGAGACAATCTGGACATTGAAATTCATCGTGCACGCGTCTGACTAAAAACAACCAGTTGCCCCTCGCTGTAGGTCTACAGGCAAAGGTTCTATACACACAGTATATTTAACTGATCTAGGGTTGATGTGTGGAGGTCATGCCTGATGAAGACCCACATGGGGTCGAAACGTTGCTAAATAAATATACCTGGGAGCCTATGACGGTGTGCGAGCCTCTCCTTTTCTCCTGGAGGTGCATTCTCCCTCAGATACAGTCTCTGCTGAGACAATGGCGACACTCTTAAGATATTGTCACTCACTGATAGTATGTTCTGATGTGGTTCTGGAAATTAAACATGGTGAATATGTATTTTCATTATATGATAAAGTAATAATTAAAAAAATAAGCTGTTTACTATTGACACAGTGAATATTTGTAACATACAGATGTGCTGTTTCAACTCTTCACTATTTACTGATCTTTTCCTGAAAATGTCCTGCAAATGCTTATTCTGTAAATGAGTCTCTCTGCATATTATATAAACACAGTGTCTTTATGCATTAAGACACTTAATATAAATGGTAGTTATAATGTGCTGTTCTGTGGAGCATTAAATGCAGTATACAGTATGACGAACACTTCATATACCTTGTTATAAGTTGTTAAGCGTCATTACAATAAACATTGTTATGGAGCATTATAATGCATTGTACATTTGATTATAATGCAATATAGACCTGCCCTTTAAGCAAAGTGTTACCAAATCACCAAAGAGACATTGTCTCTGTCTTTGCATGCATCCCTTTATTCGTTTAACAGCTTGGATTGTTTTTTGATTAAAGAGCCATAGACGACAGATCACCGCTGTAATAATATGTGATACAATAGAGATATCTACTGTATGTGTTTAGGATTAAACACTGTAATAATATGTGAGACAATACAGATTATCTACTGTATGAGTTTATGATTAAACACTGTAATAATATGTGATACAATATAGATATGTACTGTATGAGTTTAGGATCAAACAGATTCCCAAAGATAGAGAAAAAAGAAAACAAAATCAAACCAAAAAAAAGAGTACATCATGCCTTTTATACCACGGCTTTTCAAAAATCTATGCATGAGAACCTAAACATGTTTAAGGAACACGTCTGATCTTCGCTATAGCTTTCTGGGAGTATTTACTACCCTTCCAGTGGTCCCAGATTACACCTGTCCAGTCTTGAGGCGTCTTTCCCCAGAGGTAAGCACCATTTGGATTAGCATAGTTACAGGCTTTGTGCCAAAATGCACCATAAAGATCAATTGCACAGTTCTTGCTCGAGGGATCCTGATCTTTGTCAAAGGTTGTGAATTTCATTCCATTGATATAGGCCAGAGAGTCTCATGCTCCTCCATCAGCCTCAGAACCCACAGAGAAAGAGGAGTAAGAGGCAGACGCTGTGTTTCCCTCAAAGTCTTCCATGTCTACCCTCAGCTGATACTTTTTGTCCTTGGTGAGGAGATGCATGTTCTCCAGTCCCAGCCAGTACTCGCCTGACGCAGCAGGAATTTACTTTCTGAGATAATTGAGGTCAAAAGAAAAAAACTTTCGGAAGCCCTAGAAAAGAATTGGTAATGGTACAAGAACACACGGTACCTCTGAATAAAGAATGGAAAGCCTGCTTTCAACCTGTGGAAAAAAAAGTTAAAAGAAGTTGTACCATGGTCTAGTTTCAAGGGGTCAAAGTGACAAAGTCAGAAGTGGAGTCGCCTCTGTCACACTGCTAGTAGCTGGGAGGGAATCCTGGTTTACAAAAACCATCGCAAACAAGTTGGGCTCGCCCCCTAGTGGTCTGTTTGCAATGAATCAAATATTCGATACATCAGTATATGGTTGAAACCCCAAATAATTGATAAAAGAGATTTTTCAATGGATTCTGTTACTATTGGGTATGATAAACAACATATTAAAACATCTGGATGCCTGTACATGCCTGTAAACTGGGCTTTAATGTGTAAAAATTCATAATAAATCTGCACTTGGTGAAGAGTTTTAGATTTTTGGTATGGTGTTAGGTATGAGTATAAGGTTTTCAAAAACCATCGCAAACAAGTTGGGCTCGCCCCCTAGTCGTCTGTTTGCAATGAATACAATAGTAGATCTGTCAGTATATGGTTGAAACCCAAAGTAATTGATAAAAGAGATTTGTCAATGGATTCTGTTACTATTGGGTATGATAAACAACATACTAAAAGTTTAGGAAAAAATAACTACCGGAAAGCCATCATTTTCAAGATGGCGTCCACGATGGCTGCCGGGAGCTAAAAATGCCTATTTAATGTGTAAAAATGAATATAAAATATGCACTTGGTAACTAGCTTTTACATTTTGACATGGTGTTAGGTATGGGTATAAGGTTTTCAAACAAGTTGGGCTCACCCCCTAGTGGTCTACAATATACTGACCTATCTAATATTTGATTCATTGCAAACATTTTGATTGCCTATTTTGAGTTTAGAACAAGGGCAGCACGCAGAGTGTGTGGCAGCACGCAGAGTGTGTGGCAGCACGCAGAGTGTGTGGCAGCTAGAGCTAACGAGACAGCGTTTGTTTGTTTTGTCAAGTTGAAGCAAAGTTTGTTTGGAAAAGTTGTTTAATATCGCCGAGCAAAAGTCGCCGAGTCAGCTAAGGTGGTGTACCCCGCCAACGCGAACACCGTTCGCGGGGGAGCCCGCGAACGTGGACGCCGAGGCGGGGGAGCCCGCCTAAACGCCGACAAACTAGCCTGGGAAGCTACAACAACAAACCGCAACAACAACGCGGAGCCCAGCGCAGCGACGGGGACTTCGGCTACTTACCGCGGAGGGTGGCGCTTGGAGTGACACCGACGACCGGAGAAGGGGGCGCCTGAACCGGGACCGGAGTGACGCCATCGACAGCCGGAGCGGAGAGCGGCAATCGGCACCGAGGAGGGGTGACTGGAGAGCCGCCGTGCAGCCGCGACTGACCACCGGAGCGGGGGACGCCGCGGAGGACCGAGGAGGGGTGACTGGAGAGCCGCCGTGCAGCCGCGACCGATCACCGGAGCGGGGGACGCCGCGGAGGACGCCGCGGATCCAGCGGGGGTTCGTTACAGCACCGTCGGCACCGAAGAAGGGGACGCTTAGCGTGCCGGTGGAAGTGAGGACAGTGGACAGCGGGCAGAGGCCGTGAACGGTCAACGGGAGGGACCTGTCGTGTGTGTGTGCGCGCTAGTTTTGTTTTGTTTGTTTGTTTGTTTGTGTGCGTGTGAGACAGAGGACCACCAGAGATCACCATGACTAGGCAAAAGGAGATGGAAGATATAAAACAATCCCTTGACTTTCAGTCTGGCGAAATTTCAAACATTAACAAACAAATGAAAGTCCTCAACGAAATGATGGTTGAGATAAAATAGCTAAAAAAACAAAACCTGGAGAAGGACAAAAAGATTTCCGAACTGGAAAGGAGGCTTGATGACTGTGAACAATATTCTAGAGTCAATGACTTAATAGTCAGTGGTTTAAAGACCAAACCACTGACCTATGCTAGAGCAGCAGCGGCTCTAAACGGGGCAGAGGAGCCCACGGAGAGTGACATTGACTCAATTGAAAAACAGGTTATTTCCTTCCTAGAAGAAAAGGATATCATGCTTGACGAGGAGGACATAGAGGCATGCCATCCTCTGTCCAGAAGAACCAACAAGGACAGTCCGGCTATTATAATCCGCTTTGTCAACAGAAAAAAAAAGATTGAGATCGTCAAACAGGGTAAGAAGCTGAAGGGCTCCAACGTTTATTTAAACGAGCACCTGACGAGAAGGAACGGGGAGATTGCTAGGCAAGCCCGTATACTAAAGAAGCAGAAGAAGATTAAAGAAACGTGGACCCGGAACTGCAAAATCTACATCAAATTGAACGGAGAATCCCCGGAAGAGTCCAAGACGCTGGTAATTAGAGATGTCTCTGAACTTACCAGGTTTCAATGATGACACAAGGTATGAGATGACACAAGCCCAATAAGGATCCATAATATGGATCCTTATTGACGCGTTGTGAGCTTGTAGATCTGCTATTTTCAAACATTTTGTACTTTTACTTTTGGTACTTTAAGTACATTTGGATACCAATACTTTTGTACTTTTACTCAAGTACATTTTTAATTCTGGACTTTTACTTGTAACAGAGTGATTCTACATTGCAGAATTGATACTTTTACTTAATTATAAAATGTTGGTACTTTTTCCACCACTGTGTAAACGTTTGTGTTCTCATGCCAATAAAGCTTCTTTGAATTGAAGATTGCTCCCCATGTGGCGGAGTCAGGTCATTGCAGGTTAGAAATTTATTTAAAACTTGAATATCTCAAAAGTCCTATTTCAGCATGGCATCATTCTATAAGCCATATCTTCAAAACTGTTGGGTCAATCTCCACAACCAATATATCATTTTGTAGCTATGATCCCCAGCTTTCAAATGAAATGAAAAAATGAAAATGAAAAAAATTGCAATGACTGGCTGCTGGGGGTGCTGGGACACATATTCACATAAACATAATGTTACATTGTCCTAGAAATACTCTCTCATATATGTATATATACAGTTATTATTTACTAACTAGGGGTCTAACTAGGGGTATTTCATGATTCTGAATCCATTGCAAGCATCCGTTTTGCATGAAAAACATTCCTTGGGCTAAAACGGACCCCAGAAACATGTGAAAAGTGATGATTCGGCACTTTTCATCACTAAACCAAGGCCGATTTTTCACCAAGGAATGATTTTCGTGCAAAACGGATGCTTGCAATGGATTCAGAATCATGAAATACCCCTAGTTAGACCCCTCATATGCTACTTAAAGCAGATTCATTTTTTGCTTATTTTTCCTGTAATGTAAAGTTAATGGGACACCAACTTTAGTGGCTGATATGAAAATTGCTCAACATATACAAGTTAGCATCCGGTGGTTTTTATATGCTGGGGACCCATACTCAACATTTCTAACATAAAACTTTAGGGTACTCAAAATGTCCGGGTGTACAATGGGGCTCTATGGGCTGGCTACTAGACTAATATATAATAATGTGAGTAATAAATGCAATTATTATAATGATAACCAACTTAGTTTGAATATGGGAACCAAACAGTGTATGTCTCTCATCCACTTCAACAGCAGAAGTGTATATAAGAATTTTGGTAGAATAAAAAAATACCTTAGTACTTTCACAAAACCCTTCAGCATAATTGCACTCTCTGAGACATGGCTAAACCCTGATAGAGGCGTGGACTTTAATCTGAAATCTGTACCGCCTGGTACAAATGTCGAAAATTTCATAAGTTGCATGGAAAATCTGTTTATCAATAGCCACCAGAAAACCACCTTCATATGTGGTGACTACAACTTAGATCTTCTGAATCCACACAAACTCAAATCAACAGATGACTTTATAAATAGCATGTACAGCATGAACCTATTTCCTTTGATAACTAAACCAAGCAGAATAACAAGAAGTACAGCGACCTTAATTGACAATATCTATACAAATAACATTGAAGGAAACATTGAGAGAGGCTTGTTAGTAAAAGACATCTCGGATCACCTCCCTGTGTTTGCCTTGTACCAATGGAAACATGAAGCAAAAGAGACCAAAAAAACATTCAGATTCAAGCGCCAAATAACGGAAATCACCACTGAAGCCCTAAAAAGGAATCTTGCTCAACAGAATTGGAGAAATGTACTAAATGAAAAGGACGTAAATAAGGCGTATAACATATTCTTAAATATATTTACTAGTATATATAATGAAAGTTGCCCTATTCGGAAATATAAAGACAAAAACCCAGAAACAATAAAACCTTGGATGACAAAGGGACTAAAAAATGCGTGTAAAAAAAAGAATCATCTATATAAGACATTTATAAATAATAGGACTATAGACAATGAAAATAGATATAAATTATATAAAGATAAGCTAATTAATATCATGAGAACTAGCAAGAAAAATTATTACAATAACATCCTAGAAAATAATAAGAACAACATAAAAGGACTATGGAACATATTAAATGGGATCATAAGAAAGGGCACAACCCAAAAAGGTTTCCCAAAACAATTTATCGAACAGGAGCAAAAAATAGAAAACATGAAAGACATTGCAAACGGGTTTAATGACTTCTTCGTCAGTATTGGACCAACACTTGCCAACGAAATCAAAACTCAACCAGATAACAGTGTATGGCAGATGGACCTAGGCTCCAGCAATCAAAGTTCAATGGATTTGAGAGATGTGGAGGAGCAGGAGATCATTGAAATTGTGGCTAAATTAAAAAATAAGGTATCAACTGATTGTAACGACATCAGCATGTCATTGATAACAAAAATAATAGATAACATTATCACTCCTTTTACTCACATATGTAATATATCATTAAAAACTGGCACTTTCCCAAATGCCATGAAAATTGCAAAAGTATTTCCGATTTTCAAATCTGGCAATAAACAGCAATTCACCAACTATAGACCAATCTCCCTGCTACCACAACTCTCAAAGATATTAGAAAAGGTATTCCTGGTCAGACTGGATCATTTCATCACAAAACACAAACTGTTGTCTGAAAACCAATATGGCTTCCGAGCAAATAGATCACCTTCACTGGCACTTATTGATTTAACAGAAGACATAACAGATTATATAGACACAAAACTATTCACAATTGGAGTATTTATAGACCTTAAAAAAGCTTTTGACACCATAAATCACGACATATTAGTCAATAAACTAGATAGATACGGCATCAGAGGAGTTGCATCCAAATGGATAAGGAGCTATATTGACAACAGACAACAGTATGTACAAATGGGAGAACATAAATTTAAAACTTAAAAACATCACATGCGGGGTACCACAAGGTTCAATTTTGGGCCCCAAATTATTTATACTGTACATAAATGACTTGTGTAGAGTATCAAATATAACTAAATGTGTACTTTTTGCTGATGATACCAATATATTTTGTACTGGAAAGGATATCCAGCAGCTCTTGAAAACCATGACAACAGAACTCAGTAAATATAAACAGTGGTTTGACATAAATAAATTATCTCTAAACCTTGCAAAAACTAAGTTCATGATATTCAGAAATCGTGCAATTAATTTTGAGCCTACACTCAAAATCGATAACATTGAAATTGAGCGGGTCTATGAAAACACATTTTTAGGTGTTGTATTGGACCACAGGATCTGCTGGAAACCCCATATAAAGCATGTGGGAGTCAAGATGGCAAAGAGCATTTCTGTTATTAACAAGGCGAAATACATACTAGACACCAAATCACTACACATATTATACTGCACCATGATATTACCATATTTATCTTACTGCGTAGAAGTTTGGGGAAACACTTACAAGACAGCAATCCATTCACTATTTATCCTACAAAAAAGAGCTGTACGAGTCACACACAACTCCGGATACCGTGACCACACAAATATTCTCTTTTATAACTCAAACATTCTAAAGTTCCCTGATCTGATCAAACTCAAAACAGCCCAAGTCATATACAAAGCAAAACATAAAGCACTTCCGTCCAATGTACAAAATAGATTCCCAGACAAGGAGACAACCTATGACCTGAGAAATCCTTCAGACTTCAAACAACCGCTAGTCCATACCACCCTCAAGTTTATGTGTATTTCGTCTTGTGGAGTGTCACTGTGGAGTGGGCTAGCCGATGAAATTAAACAAAGCACAAACATCTATCAATTCAAAAAGAAAATGAAAAAAAAAACTTTTTTGACACCTACAAACAGCAAGAATCAGCTGATGCCTACTAGAACGAACACTACTTATTGTTACCCCTATCGTTAAATCGGTCCACGAAGCCGAGGTCCTAGGGCTGGTGTACACGACAAATTTCCAAACCCCGCTGTGTGTTCCCTGGGGGCGTGAAAAATAAGGGGGTGGGCTCTACATGTCCTCTGGGACCCCATCTACGTATGGACACCACTTGTTCGCCCATCCGTCTTACGGATGCTTTTTTATTCCATTTTATTTGTTTTAGGGTCCTATCTTGCAGTTCAAGCCTATTTCCACAGGGTGGCAGGCTACTTTCCCAACCTACTGGAGGTGAACATGCAGGGGCGTCAATTGGGTATGGCAAGCTATGGCAGCTGCCATACCTTGGCTACAGGGGGGAAATAATTAAATGTACTTTTCATCGTGCCTGTTGCTAAGGTATGGCAACATGATTGGTGTCTTGCAAGACACCAGTCATGTTGCCATACCTTAGCCTTTCCTGAACTGACGCCGCTGTGAACATGTGTACACAGCCAGCATATTACTCAATGCCAAACTTTGCACACACACTCCTTGCCTGCCAATCCACAACCTCCACCCCTCCAGGGACCCCCAGGGCGTATCTCCCGATTAGGACACTTTCCAGCATAGTGACATGCAGAACAAACTGTCCATATAGTATGGTTTACATAAAAGTCAGTTGTCTTTCACACACACACACACACACACACACACACACACACACACACACACACACACACACACACACACACACACACACACATATATATATATATACACATATATATATATATATATATATATATATATATATATATATATATATATATTTCATTTATTTATTTCATAAATATTTTTCATCACAATTGGGTTTGTGGGGAGCCATCCCTGCTTCAAGCTGTCACAGCACGGCACCAACACTTCAAACTAGTTAAAAAACCCAATACAGCAGATCTACAAGCACCTCACAGATCTACAAGCACCTCGCACATGCCAGGGACAGAGTAGGTTGGCCTGCATAAGCCTTGCTGTCAACACACTATACTACACCACTCAGGCCACCAAGCCAGGTGTGGTCAATTAGTGCCTTCTTTTGATCAGTGGCTTCTGCTTGATGAGTGGCACCAGTCTGTCTTTGTTCCCTGGTCAGTCAAGTTCACTGGGAGAGAATGTTTCAGATCAGTGCAAGTGTATTTGTTTTCCATTTGGACTTACTGTGTTTTGTTGGTACAGTATGCGTGCGACTAACTAATATTTCTGATAATTCCAATTTGTTTGTTGTTTAATTAGCCGGATTGTGAATGCCCTGCATTTTTCTTTCATCTTTAGAACCACACGTGTGTAACAAAACAGAGTGGTGATCATTTGGTGTGGGTGAAGAGAAGAAAAACATTTCATTAAAGGAGTAGTTCACCCCCAAAGTGACTTTTTTTCTATTGAACTCAAGTCTCCATGGCGTGAGTAATACATTGAAAAAATAAGTCATTTTGGGGGTGAACTACTCCTTGAATGTCAGTTTTGTGGTGTTTTGACTGGACACCCTGAACATATTGCCAGATAGATAGACAGACAGACAGACAGACAGACAGACAGACAGACAGACAGACAGAGAATTGTAGGCCTTGCATTTATTTGACTTGGTTCCAACAGATGGCGAAAATAGCTAATCTTCAAGCTCACAATGCCTCACTGTTTGGACAAAGAGTTGAGGCGTTACATTTTGTAAAACACGGCCTTGTGAAAATAGCAGATCTACATGCTCACAACACCTCACAACGCAGGGCGGCGTGAGCATGTAGATCTGATATTTTCACAATTTCTGCCCCTAATATTTAATTTATCATTTTAAAAGTATTAAAAAGTCCTTAAATTGTCTCTTTAGAAATGTGCAGATAGCCTCTGTATACTGTTGAGTGGAAAAACAATGTTTCACATTAAGCTAAACATTTGGGACCACCCAAGATCATTTGGAGACCCCTCTAGGGGTCCCATAGTTGAACCACTGACTTATAAGGGGAGTATGGAGACCCCTCTAGGGGTCCCATAGTTGAACCACTGACTTATAAGGGGAGTATATGAGGCTGGATCCGTCTGGAACACTGCACTAGGCTCTCGCCAGCTCTGTAGCTCTCCACACTTGAACAGTTGTGTCCTTAAATTCAATTATAATAATTAACCCCTGTATATACGGGCAATAGTTTTACATGACTTTGTGTACACAGCCAATAGTTTTACATGAACATGTCTAGGCTTTAGTACTGTACTGCCTCGTATAGCCCAACAGAGCCCAGCACAGAACAGCACAGCCCACCAGAGCCCAATACAGCCCCCCAGAGCCCAACAGAGTCCAGCAAACCTAAGTCCAGCCCAGCCGAGTAGGAGTATAGACCGGGGAAAGGGGGTAGTTAGATGACTCCACCAGGCCATTACTGTCCAGATCTGGCTTGAATAGGCCAGACTAGGGTAGACAGGACTGCACCAGACAACACCAGGCTGCTCCAGCCTGGTGGGACACTCAGAGACTTTGTAAACGCCTGTGTACATTTCCCATAGATTCTATGGGACTTGAACACTTGCTCCTGCCCTTCGTGTACACAATCTGTGCCGTGTCCCCTCAGAGGGACATTGTGGGCCCCCCGACCTCACTTTGAGAACCGGCCATGGACCACTTGATAAGCCCACAGTGTCCCTCTGAGGGTCCCCCGACCTCACTTTGAGAACCGACCATGGACCACTTGATAAGCCCACAGTGTCCCTCTGAGGGTTCATGTAAAACTACTGGTGACTTTGTACACGCCTGTGTACATTTCCCATAGATTCTATGGGACTTGAACACTTGCTCCTGCCCTTTGTGTACACGGTCTGTGCCGTGTCCCCTCAGAGGGACACTGTGGGCCCCCGACCTCACTTTGAGAACCGACCATGGACCACTTGATAAGCCCACAGTGTCCCTCTGAGGGTCCCCCGACCTCACTTTGAGGACCGACCATGGACCACTTGATAAGCCCACAGTGTCCCTCTGAGGGTCCCCGACCTCACTTTGAGAACCGACCATGGACCACTTGATAAGCCCACAGTGTCCCTCTGAGGGTTCATGTAAAACTACTGGTGACTTTGTACATGCCTGTGTACATTTCCCATAGATTCTATGGGACTTGAACACTTGCTCCTGCCCTTCGTGTACACGGTCTGTGCCGTGTCCCCTCAGAGGGACACTGTAGGCCCCCCGACCTCACTTTGAGAACCGGCCATGGACCACTTGATAAGCCCACAGTGTCCCTCTGAGGGTTCATGTAAAACTTAAAACTAATGCCCGTGTACACAGTGGTTAATCGCATGTGCAAGGATCTACAGAGCTGGCTGGAGCAGCCTGGTGGAGTCTGGTGCAGTCCTGTCTACCCTGGTCTGGCCTATTCAAGCCAGATCTGGACAGTAATGGCCTGGTGGAGTCATCTAACTACCCCCTTTCCCCGGTCTATACTCCTACTCGGCAGGACTGGGCTGGACTTAGGTTTGCTGGACTCTGTTGGGCTCTGGGGGGCTGTATTGGGCTCTGGTGGGCTGTGCTGTTCTGTGCTGGGCTCTGTTGGGCTATACGAGGCAGTACAGTACTAAAGCCTAGACATGTTCATGTAAAACTATTGGCCGTGTACACAAAGTCATGTAAAACTATTGCCTGTGTACACAGTGGCTTTTTCCTTGACCTTTCGAGTTAGGAGTGTCGTAGA
Source organism: Nannobrachium achirus (assembly GCF_963921795.1). Classification (NCBI taxonomy): domain Eukaryota; kingdom Metazoa; phylum Chordata; class Actinopteri; order Myctophiformes; family Myctophidae; genus Nannobrachium; species Nannobrachium achirus. Next base: position 67,938,153 of record NC_137818.1, on the reverse strand, counting down.
GACACGAGACCGGGTTTGTTGGATTCAGCGTCAAAAAGTAAGTCAGAATAAGTGTCTTTTATCCGAAAGAATGTGTAATCGTGTTGGTGGCGTGCAAATTTCGTGTCTTTTTCGCAATCATAAAGGGTTCAAAGTGTCGGAGAGACACGAAACCCATTCCATCGGATCAGGCATCCTTCAAATATGAAAAGTGTTTCCTGCGTAAAACAAACAGATTTTTTTAGATTTTTTTATTGATTTTAAGGACAAAAATCCGGGTTTCGGTGTCTTTTTCGCAATCGTAAAGGGTCATGAGAACCTAAGTCCAGCCCAGCCGAGTAGGAGTATAGACCGGGGAAAGGGGGTAGTTAGATGACTCCACCAGGCCATTACTGTCCAGATCTGGCTTGAATAGGCCAGACTAGGGTAGACAGGACTGCACCAGACAACACCAGGCTGCTCCAGCCTGGTGGGACACTCAGAGACTTTGTAAACGCCTGTGTACATTTCCCATAGATTCTATGGGACTTGAACACTTGCTCCTGCCCTTCGTGTACACAATCTGTGCCGTGTCCCCTCAGAGGGACATTGTGGGCCCCCCGACCTCACTTTGAGAACCGGCCATGGACCAGATCGGGCATGCTTCAAATATGAAACGTGTGTCCTGCCTGAAACAAAACATATTTTTTTGATTTTTTTATTCATTTTAAGGACAAAGGGCCTGTTTTGACGCCTAAAACGACCCTTTTCCTTGACCTTTCGAGTTAGGAGTGCCGTGTACACAGGATCTACAGAGCTGGCTGGAGCATGGAGCAGCCTGGTGGAGTCTGGTGCAGTCATCTAACTACCCCCCTTCCCTGGTCTATACTCCTATTGGGCAGGACTGGGCTGGACTTAGGTTTGCTGGAGTCTATTGAGCTCTGGTAGGCTGTATTGGGCTCTGGTGGGCCGTGTTGTGCTGTGATGGGCTCTGTTGGGCTACACGAGACAGTACAGTACTAAAGCCTGAACATGTTCATGTAAAACTATTGGCTGTGTACACAAAGTCATGTGAAACTATTGCCCGTATATACAGGGGTTAATTATTATAATTGAATTTAAGGACACAACTGTTCAAGTGTGGAGAGCTACAGAGCTGGCGAGAGCCTAGTGCAGTGTTCCAGACGGATCCAGCCTCATATACTCCCCTTATAAGTCAGTGGTTCAACTATGGGACCCCTAGAGGGGTCTCCATACTCCCCTTATAAGTCAGTGGTTCAACTATGGGACCCCTAGAGGGGTCTCCAAATGATCTTGGGTGGTCCCAAATGTTTAGCTTAATGTGAAACATTGTTTTTCCACTCAACAGTATACAGAGGCTATCTGCACATTTCTAAAGAGACAATTTAAGGACTTTTTAATACTTTTAAAATGATAAATTAAATATTAGGGGCAGAAATTGTGAAAATATCAGATCTACATGCTCACGCCGCCCTGCGTTGTGAGGTGTTGTGAGCATGTAGATCTGCTATTTTCACAAGGCCGTGTTTTACAAAATGTAACGCCTCAACTCTTTGTCCAAACAGTGAGGCATTGTGAGCTTGAAGATTAGCTATTTTCGCCATCTGTTGGAACCAAGTCAAATAAATGCAAGGCCTACAATTCTCTGTCTGTCTGTCTGTCTGTCTGTCTGTCTGTCTGTCTGTCTGTCTGTCTGTCTGTCTATCTGGCAATATCCTCAGGGTGTCCAGTCAAAACACCACAAAACTGACATTCAAGGAGTAGTTCACCCCCAAAATGACTTATTTTTTCAATGTATTACTCACGCCATGGAGACTTGAGTTCAATAGAAAAAAAGTCACTTTGGGGGTGAACTACTCCTTTAATGAAATGTTTTTCTTCTCTTCACCCACACCAAATGATCACCACTCTGTTTTGTTACACACGTGTGGTTCTAAAGATGAAAGAAAAATGCAGGGCATTCACAATCCGGCTAATTAAACAACAAACAAATTGGAATTATCAGAAATATTAGTTAGTCGCACGCATACTGTACCAACAAAACACAGTAAGTCCAAATGGAAAACAAATACACTTGCACTGATCTGAAACATTCTCTCCCAGTGAACTTGACTGACCAGGGAACAAAGACAGACTGGTGCCACTCATCAAGCAGAAGCCACTGATCAAAAGAAGGCACTAATTGACCACACCTGGCTTGGTGGCCTGAGTGGTGTAGTATAGTGTGTTGACAGCAAGGCTTATACAGGCCAACCTACTCTGTCCCTGGCATGTGCGAGGTGCTTGTAGATCTGTGAGGTGCTTGTAGATCTGCTGTATTGGGTTTTTTAACTAGTTTGAAGTGTTGGTGCCATGCTGTGACAGCTTGAAGCAGGGATGGCTCCCCACAAACCCAATTGTGATGAAAAATATTTATGAAATAAATAAATGAAATATATATATATATATATATATATATATATATATATATGTATATATGTATATATATATATATATATATATATATATATATATATATATATATGTATATATATATATATATATGTGTGTGTGTGTGTGTGTGTGTGTGTGTGTGTGTGTGTGTGTGTGTGTGTGTGTGTGTGTGTGTGAGTGTGAAAGACAACTGACTTTTATGTAAACCATACTATATGGACAGTTTGTTCTGCATGTCACTATGCTGGAAAGTGTCCTAATCGGGAGATAAGCCCTGGGGGTCCCTGGAGGGGTGGAGGTTGTGGATTGGCAGGCAAGGAGTGTGTGTGCAAAGTTTGGCATTGAGTAATATGCTGGCTGTGTACACATGTTCACAGCTGCGTCAGTTCAGGAAAGGCTAAGGTATGGCAACATGACTGGTGTCTTGCAAGACACCAATCATGTTGCCATACCTTAGCAACAGGCACGATGAAAAGTACATTTAATTATTTCCCCCCTGTAGCCAAGGTATGTATAAGCCCACAGTGTCCCTCTGAGGGTCCCCCGACCTCACTTTGAGAACCACCACGGACCACTTGATAAGCCCACAGTGTCCCTCTGAGGGTCCCCTGACCTCACTTTGAGAACCGACCACGGACCACTTGATAAGCTCACAGTGTCCCTCTGAGGGTCCCCCGACCTCACTTTGAGAACCGACCACGGACCACTTGATAAGCCCACAGTGTCCCTCTGAGGGTCCCCCGACCTCACTTTGAGAACCGACCATGGACCACTTGATAAGCCCACAGTGTCCCTCTGAGGGTCCCCCGACCTCACTTTGAGAACCACCACGGACCACTTGTTAAGCCCACAGTGTCCCTCTGAGGGTTCATGTAAAACTACTGGTCGTGGACACCACCTAGGGCCTGTGTACATATGGCTCTCTGCTGCCCCCCATTAAGAAACTATAGACGGCACAGACCGTGTACACGAAGGGCAGGAGCAAGTGGTCAAGTCCCTTAGAATCTATGGGAAATGTACGAAGTCGTGTACAAAGTCACCGGTTGGTCCACGAGCCATAGTTTTTTCCATTGTAGCTCCCTACAGTGTACACGAATATGATTATTATTATTATTATTACCCTTATTATTATTGTTATTACCCTTATTATTATTACCCCTATCATCATCATCATCCTAGTCTAACATCACAGCTATATAAAGTATACCTATTAAGATATAGGATATATATTATACAACATAAAATATATAATAATATTATAATATATAGTTAATTAATATTGTCATACTCCTGCCCGGTCCACGGTGACACTCATTCTATGCGGAGCTCTTTGCCATCTTGACTCTCACATGCAAGAGAGTGAGTTGTGTGTGTGAGAGAGAGATAAAATGTGCGGGACTACATGCTGTATACAACAGCAGCCTACGTAGGTGTAAAAGAACAAAAAAATATATATATATTGTATTTCTTACTATTTACCTATTTTTTTTTACTATTTATTACTTTGTTATGAAAATGAGCCAGGGGTAGGGCTCGATAAGCAGTATGCTTCTCCCTACTCCCTTTTTTGGCACCTTGGACACTTATTCACGTCTAACGAACTCTTGAACTTGTACTCTTTCTATTTTTATTCATTATCTCTTGCCATTATGCTATGTTCAGATGCACAGATATCACAATTGTATTGTACTGAACTGTCCGAAAGTGCTGAAAAATTAAATGAACTGAACTGAACTGAACTGAACCACTAGGGGGCGAGCCCAACTTGTTTGCGATGGTTTTTGAAAACCTTATACCCATACCTAACACCATGCCAAAATTCAAAAACTCTTCACCAAGTGCATATTTTATATGATTTTTTACAAGTTAAATAGGCATTTTTAGCCCCCGGCAGCCATTGTGGACGCCATCTTGAAAATGATGGCTTTCAGGTAGTTATTTTTTCATAAACTTGTTTATCATACCCAATAGTAATAGAATCCATTGAAAATCTTTTTTATCAATTATTTTGGGTTTCAACCATATACTGACAGATCTACTATTGTATTCATTGCAAACAGACCACTAGGGGGCGAGCCCAACTTGTTTGTGATGGTTTTTGAAAACCTTATACCCATACCTAACACCATACCAAAAATCTAAAACTCTTCACCAAGTGCAGATTTATTATGAATTTTTACACATTAAAACCCAGTTTATAGGCATTTTCAGCTCCCGGCAGCCATCGTGGACGCCATCTTGAAAATGGTGCCTTTCCGGTAGATATTTTTTCCTGAATTTTTAGTATGTTGTTTATCATACCCAATAGTAACAGAATCCATTGAAAAATCTCTTTCATCAATTATTTGGGGTTTGAACCATACTGATGTATCGAATATTTGATTCATTGCAAACAGACCACTAGGGGGCGAGCCCAATTTGTTTGCGATGGTTTTTGAAAACCTAACACCATACCAAAAATCAAAAACATGTCACCAAGTGCCCAATATTTACGAATTCCCTCCCAGCTATAGAAGAAAAGTTGAGTTGAATGCAGAGTGTTTTGACCTGTCTAAATGAGAGAAAGACAGAAAAGTGATTTTAACCTTTTATTTTCAGGTTTTATTTTCAGGTCCTTAAATAGACCTCAGCATGGACCTCTTATATATTCAGAACATCAACATCAACAACAGCAGCACTTTACACAAATAAAATATAACACTGTATAACAATAAAATAACATAAAATAAATGTACAGAAAGTAAACAATAAATAAAAAAATACAAATAAAAGTCAACATAAATAAATATAAAGTACTGTAACATCCCATGGCATTCAAGCTATCATTCAGTCAATGCACCGCCTTCTGGAGCCATAAAGGTAAGTGTAAAAGGTAAGTGTGTGTGTGTGTGTGTGTGTGTGTGTGTGTGTGTGTGTGTGTGTGTGTGTGTGTGTGTGTGTGTGTGTGTGTGTGTGTGTGTGTGTGTGTGTGTGTGTGTGTTTGTTTGTTTGTTTGTTTGTTTGTTTGTTTGTTTGTTTGTGTGTGTGTGTGTGTGTGTGTGTGTGTGTGTGTGTGTGTGTGTGTGTGTGTGTGTGTGTGTGTGTGTGTGTGTGTGTGTTTTAACAAATGGTTATTTTCCCAACACATCTTTTAGTTACCCTGAGATTATTGTGTTTCTTGCTAATTTATTTGCTTATTTATTAAGATTATGAAGATCGCGATGATGAAGGCCTATAACAAGCCCCTCTTGTTGCGTCGCTTATATTTTTTATTATTTTTATGTTTTATCACAGTACTATGGAAGCAAGTGCAGGCAGCTTTGCACTTTCCCCATGTGATGACCTATGTGCCAACGCTGCTGCCTCGCCATTTCCTTGAAATGCTTCGAGTGGATTTCAGCGCTTTGAAGAAGCTGGAGGAGATGTTGAAACATGAAGTTTGGAAACTGGGATTTTACACTGTAAGGCTCATTGTGTTGCTGCAGCCGATATTCAGGGTCCAAAAGGCCTTGAAGCGGGAACATGAGGTGAGCATGATATTGATATCAGAACACCCAGTGCTCCTATGTGTGTCACACACTGTTCTAGAGTTAGGGTAGTATTGGCCCGAAAGACACTTGAATTAAACCTCAAAATACTTCAAAAATACTCAAAATAGTGAAATGGAAAATGTTCAAAAATACCAAAAGTATTTTATTCACCTTTCAAAAGTGTCCAGGCTATGATGTTCAAACTCAATACAGCATAAAACTCTATTAACAAAAACAAAAAGACTGGCCAGATTGGCACCGGGTCTGATCATCTCTACAGCCCTACATTGATTTAAGCACAGGTGGTAACCGGGTCTGATTGACACAAACTCAAAGGTATTTAGAAGAAGTGCTCTTCCGAGCACATGTCTCCTCCAGGCCACGCGTCCTGGTGGTACTATAATAGGCAAATGTAAAAAGGGTGGCATCAATCTTAGACCTTTCATGGTGCCACCATGAGGCTGATTTGAACATTTTGTAGTGTAATTTCTTCCTTGGCCTTTTGCGAATGTGCGTGCACAATTTCATTCCAATTGCACGCTGTGTTTGATTTGAGGCATTTTGTTCGAAACGGATCAATCCTGCAAAGTTTGGAGGCGGGGCCGGATCTAGGCATAGGCAAGGGGGGGCAATGCCCCCCTAAATGCCCTGTCTGCCCCACCAAACATGATGGCATGCAAAAATCAAAAATCGGCCGGTATGATATCAAACCGGCCGCATCGGTGACCGGACGGTCACTGACATGCTCTGGACTAATTTAAACATTAGCAAATAGCAGCCAGTCTACTTAGTGGCAGCCTACAGTACAACAGAATACAGATGATGCTGATTACCTTTGCAATGTAAGGATATATTCCATAATCCTGTGTCAATGTAGTCTCAAAGAAGAAGGAAAAAAAAAAAGCATCGCAAGGCTTTCCTGCCTCCAGTCCAGACGGTCCATGCAGAATGAGTTTACTTTCACTTTCATTTAACAGAAAGCAACAGCATTGCAAAAGCTGTTGCAAGCGACAGAAAAAGCCATCCTATAAATGTCCCTTTATTTTAGCCAGTTTCAAAGGAAAACCACCTCCCGTTTCTCTGTTGTTGGAAAAAAAAAAAGTCAGTTCACTTTGCGTGGTGTCACTGTCATGTGTGTCTGTCCACACGCTGGATTAATCAATGCATGTCCAGGTGAAGCCTGTTAAAGGTCGTTATAGTATCCTCCGATAGTTTCACAAAGTACATTAAGCAACAGAAATGTATTATGTAACATTTTAAGTCCCTTACAGAGGTTTTACAACCCAAAACAACAGGAACAGCCAGGGTCATGAGGTAATATTTTGCCCTTAAATATTTGAAAGGAAGGAATAGACTAGAGTCAGACTACTGTGACACAAGGTAAATTTCTCACCTTGAAGACAATGAATGCAACCTTATTTATTTTAGCTTTTAAGACAATCGTTTTGCTTGTTAAAAAATATTTATTCAATAATAATATTATTAATAATATTTGAAATAAATGATCTCAATATGTATACCAATAATTTTAAAATAAAGGTTTTGCCATGATCATTCAGCTCTAACAGTGACACAGACAGAAGCAATGGCACAGCAATTATACAATATATACAATAGTATGTATTTTTAACTTTAGGTGGCATAGCTCAGGGGTAGAGAAACTGGTATTAGAGCATGAAGGGTATAAATCCCGAAGGGTTCCCAGTTCGAATCCGGGCTCCCCCTGAGTTAATGTCGAAGGGTCCTTGGGCAAGACTCTGAACCCCTAATTGCCTCCGGTGAGTAGGTTGGTGCCTTGCATGGCTTCCTCCGCCACCGGTGTATGAATGTGTGTGTGAATGGGTGAATGTAATGCACAAGTAAAGCGCTTTGGATTAAAAGCGCTATATAAATGCACCATTTACCATTTAGGCCTTACAGTGAATGATCAGCTGGCATCAATATTATATCCATATCATATTAGACTGGATATTGTCTGTGATTTTGGATATTGTACTTTTGTGATTGATTTGGCATTAGTGTTCTTCTAGCTTATTGGTACTCAAATTGAAGTATGTCTTGTAGGCCTACTTGGCCTGAAAAAAGGGTATTGTAGCAACCCTATTTTCTAGTTCATAGCTAAAGAAATCGGTATCGGAAAATCAGTTTTGGCAGGTCAGACCTTCATAAAACCGGTGGATCGGTACCGGCTAAGAATTTTGCAATCAGTCCATCTCTACTAGAATATATAGAGACAGAGAGAGATAGGTGTAAGACCTGTTGTTTGTAATGCGTGTTATAGGTATAAGTGTGCCAAAATGCTTTGTTTTTTATGCATTTCGGGTGTTTTAGGGGGTTTGATCCCCCCATTTTTTTCCGCCCACGCCTAACGGCGTGGGCTGGAGGTGCCCCCCTATCATTTCTTGCTGCCCCACCTACTACTAAAGGCTAGATCCGGCCCTGTTTGGAGGCCAATCTTAGCCAATCAGGATGGAATATTTAATATGGGACAGATCCGTCTTGATCATATGACTGTAGAGATACTGTGTACTGATTTGTGTTAATTGTGGGTAAAATCTGAAGGAGTAATATCCAAAAATGTGTCTTACATAAGTCAGCCCCTCTTGTTGCGTCGCTTATATTTTTTTATTATTTTTATGTTTTATCACAGTACTATGGAAGCAAGTGCAGGCAGCTTTGCACTTTCCCCATGTGATGACCTACGTGCCAACGCTGCTGCCTCGCCATTTCCTTGAAATGCTTTGAGTGGATTTCAGCGCTTTGAAGAAGCTGGAGGAGATGTTGAAACATGAAGTTTGGAAACTGGGATTTTACACTGTAAGGCTCATTGTGTTGCTGCAGCCGATATTCAGGGTCCAAAAGGCCTTGAAGCGGGAACATGAGGAGACCATGTTATTGATATCAGAACACCCAGTGCTCCTATGTGTGTGTCACACACTGTTCTAGAGTTAGGGTAGTATTGGCCCGAAAGACACTTGAATTAAACCTCAAAATACTTCAAAAATACTCAAAATAGTGAAATGGAAAATGTTCAAAAATACCAAAAGTATTTTATTCACCTTTCAAAAGTGTCCAGGCTATGATGTTCAAACTCAATACAGCATAAAACTCTATTAACAAAAACAAAAAGACTGGCCAGATTGGCACCGGGTCTGATCATCTCTACAGCCCTACATTGATTTAAGCACAGGTGGTAACCGGGTCTGATTGACACAAACTCAAAGGTAACTAGAAGAAGTGCTCTTCCGAGCACATGTCTCCTCCAGGCCACGCGTCCTGGTGGTGCTATAATAGGCAAATGTAAAAAGGGTGGCATCAATCTTAGACCTTTCATGGTGCCACCATGAGGCTGATTTGAACATTTTGTAGTGTAATTTCTTCCTTGGCCTTTTGCGAATGTGCGTGCACAATTTCATTACAATTGCACGCTGTGTTTGATTTGAGGCATTTTGTTCGAAACGGATCAATCCTGCAAAGTTTGGAGGCCAATCTTAGCCAATCAGGATGGAATATTTAATATGGGACAGATCCGTCTTGATCATATGACTGTAGAGATACTGTGTACTGATTTGTGTTAATTATGGGTAAAATCTGAAGGAGTAATATCCAAAAATGTGTCTTACATAAGTCGGCCTCCTGGTGGCGCTATAAAAGGCTGATGTGAAAAATGCAAGGAAATGGTTTTTCCTTGGCCTATAGGGAGTGTGCTTACAAAGTTTAAAACTGATCGGTGGAGTTATAGGTAAAACCACAAATTGGCCTGTTATAGTGCCACCATGAGGCTGATTTAAAAAATTTGAAGTGGCATTTCTTCCTCAGCCTAGTGGGAACGTGTGTGCGCGATTTCATGTTAATTGCACTCTGCGTTTGTGATTTGAGGCATTTTGTCCAAAACGGAACAATCTTACAAACTTTGAAAGCCAATATCAGCCAATCAGGATGGAATATGGACAATCAGACACATCCGTGTTGATCACATGACTGTAGAGATACTGTCTACCAATTTGCGTGATTTTTGGACAAGATCTGTAGGAGTAGTGTACAGAAATGTGTTTTGCAAACATCGGCCTCATGGTGGCGCTAGAACAGGGCCATTTGAAAAATGTGGGGCAGAGGTTCTGAATTGGCATCCAGGGAGTGTGTGTGCTCATTTTGGCAGCGACTGGGCCAACGGTGCCGGAGATTAGCTGTTAACAAACTTGGAGGACGGACGGACGGACGCACGGACGCACGGACGGACGGACGCACGGACAGGGGCGAAAACATACTCTCCCCCTGCCTTCGGCTGGTGGAGACAATGATTCAAGTAGGAGGGACCAAGCATACTCCCTACCAATGTTCCCTATAAGCTGCACACATGCGTGCCCGCCGCCCGCGCACTACTCAGGACGCTGTCGCGCACGACAAATCTTTGTATCGCACGGCAGATTAACACCGATAGATTTGTGAAACACAGTTGATTCTTTTGTGGTAGGCCTACTCAGTCTCTGTCTGCCTGCATATGCTTAACATAGACAGCGCTAGGTCTCTCTCTCTCTCTCTCTCTCTCTCTCTCTCTCTCTCTCTCTCTCTCTCTCTCTCTCTCTCTCTCTGTCTGTCTTTCGGTGCCAACCCCCTCTGGCCAAATTCTCTCCCTCTCGCTCTCTGTCTCCGTATTTACCGGATTTACTTGTTGATTTTATAACAAAATATAAATGGGGGTCTCAGTGACAGTCAGAAAGGCCATTAAATGGAGGTCCATAGCCTAATGCATGTCAAATAGGGGGGCTTTGACATTAAAAAGGGAATCACTGCTAAAGCCATACAAATATTATCTTATGGGGGTCCCTGGGATAGCTTTTCAAACGGGGGTCCGTCGGCTGAGTGTCAAGTGTCAATTTGTGGGTTCTTGACATGAAAAGGTTTGAGATCCACTGCTGCTTCACTGTCCTGCAATGAAGGAGAGAGTCCACCTCGCTGTAGCTTAGGTCATATTAGGTTGGAAGCCTTGCTTCCCCACTGACTCGGCTTTTTCCTTTTGTTAGCTTAAAACTCAGTCGTGCCATATTTAAAGTGGGATGACCTCTTATATTGCCGGTTCGCCAACAAAGGGTTAAAAAAATAGTGTGCACGCTGGTGCACACATTCGTGCACAGATCATGCACTATGCATGTGCATGCTTTTCACAGCTTTCAAACAAAAAAATCCGCTTGGAAATCCGTTCAGGCATTCAGGAGAAAGGAGCCCTTATGTTTTCTTCAAATGTAAACAAACATGGCTGCCATGTTTGAAAGATGGGGTTGGTATGGGGGTTAAACATGCAATTTCGCGATCGCAATCATGCGTACACTTTTGGAGGTCCAAACATTTTTTTTTCATTTTTTTTTTTGTATTATTTTTTTTAAAAAGACGTTCAGAAGACGTCTGGCAGGGAGGTCCATAGTGAAAAAGACGTTTTTATTAATAAAAACGTCTTTTTTGGCAGGGTATGAGATTTTATTGTGTTATTGACCTTCGGAAAGTCAACGTTCTATTCAGTTCTATATACCCTGTTTTCGTTTCCCCTGTCTATTGTTTGCTTTGGTTGTTTTGGTTCTGTAAGTAGTCCTTTTTTTTGTTTATTTGTTACATTTTGTTTGGTCCACGCCAACGCCAGGGAATGGCTCCGGCCGTCTCTCTTCACCCTTAGACTCTCTTTCTAACTTCATATTACATTATTCGCCTTAACTTATTAACTTGTAGCAGCAATAGAGTTCTAGAATCTATATTTTCGCTACTGTGTTTTAGTATTGTTAACAAAATAATACCCTGTAATTGTACATACCTACTCACTTTTGGTACCAATTTAAATAAATTACACCTACTTTTGCAAACTGGTATCTGAGTGCGTAATGTTCCAACTCTTTTGAGCCTTTGGGTCGTAACAGATGTGATTGGTGTGGGGAAAAACACCACTCCAAACAACTCTGAATCAATAACACACCACAGAATCCATATTGGAGAGAAATGGTATGGTTCAGTTTTTCAGGCATATTAAATCCCAGAGAATTCACACTGGTGAAAGACCATACCACTGGCCAATGTGAAGCAAGTTCTCTGACATGTCCTCTGACATGTCCATCTGACATTTGACACCTGCAAATTATCACAGGAGAAAGGCTGTGCCACTGTGATCAGTATGGGAAAAGCTTTACTCAAGCATCCGGTTTAATGCACCAATGTAATTTCAAATCTCTTTAGTGAGAAGGCCCCCTGCTGACCAGGGGAAGGCTCCCTGCTGATTATTCCCTGGAACCAGCCACTTGCCCTGTGACAGAAGACTGTGAATAAAATATGTCCTTTATGTAACACTGCGTTCATATTGTTTATACAACGATGGGCCATATGTGGGAAAGGTATTTAACATTGCAGTGGTTCTTTAAAAATAGTATTTGTGTACAGTTGTTGAGGATTTAAAAAAAAAAACATCAGACTTCAATGTTCTCTAAATGAGACTTCATGTTATTAACTTGTTTTGTCAGGCTTGAATTCAAATGCAGTAACAATTTTATATAAATATGTAATAGTAGTTGTACCAGTAGCAGCAGCACCAGCAGCAGCAGTAGAAGCAGTAGTAATATTGTTATGAGATGGAAGGTGATGTTTGTTCAGACTAGCATGGAATGAATTGGGGCAGTTAACCAACCATTATCCAGTTTCTGTCTATGGTTGGTCCCTCCCCCACCAAAACTCTGATTGGTGGGACAAAGGTGGGACGAGTCAACAAAAAAGACTCGTTCTCTCACTAATGATTTACTGACCAGGCACCTTCACAACGGAGAGACTGTACCACGGGAGTGGATTGTATGTATACTCACCATCCACAGGAGAAATATATTGCTTTCCCTGTAAAGTGATGTCAACAACATATTGCAATGCAATTACTACTGGGTATAGTGATTGGAAACACCCTGAACGGATAAGAGACCATGAGAACAGTGAGGCGCATAAAAAATGTATCCTGTCTCTTATACGTCGCACACATCATCTGGGCACAGTGGATGCTTCCCTTGGGAGACAGATAGAAAGCCGAAGGTCAGTACTGGAAAGAGATTTTAAGGCGTATAGTTGCTGTCATCAAGTTCCTTAGTGAGAGGGGGCTTGCTTTCCGTGGAGATGACGAAATAATCAATTCCCCACACAATGGCAATTTCCTTGGGATTTTAGAGTTGATTTCCCAGTTTGATCCATTTTTAAGGGAACACTTAGAGAAATATGGAAATAAGGGGCGAGGTATACCCTCCTATCTGTCATCAACTATTTGTGAAGAATTAATCAGCTTAATGGGGGAGAAAGTAAAAACTGAAATTGCCACAGAAATACAGAAAGCTAAATATTACTCTGTGATCATCGACTCTACACCTGACCTGTCTCACGTGGACCAACTTACTTTTGTATTCCGCTTTGTGAATGAGAAAGGCGAAGTACTGGAGCGATTTATTGGCTTTGAACCCATTTACAGTCACACTGGTTCAAGCCTGGCTGATTGTGTGAGGAAGGAGGTCAGTGATTTGGGGCTGGATCTATCAAATTGTCGTGGCCAAAGCTATGATAATGCCGCAAATATGTAGGGGAAATACAACGGGTGTCAAGCTCATCTCAAGAAAGACAACCCACTAATGCATTACATCCCGTGTGCTGCACATTCTCTTAATTTGGTGGGAGTAAACTGCATTGATGATAGCTGTGGGGAAGCAGGACAGTTTTTCGACACACTGCAAGCAGTATATGCATTTTGTGCCGCTTCCACTTATAGATGGAATAAAGTATTCAGCAACCGTGACATCACACTGACTCTGAAATCCCTTTCCAATACGCGGTGGTCTGCCAGAGCTGACTCAACACGAGCTCTTAATGAAAACTATGCTGCGATATTAGAGGCCTTACAGGGGTTTGTATCTGACGACAATGAGCAACGTGAAACACGGGATGCAGCCGCTGCTCTATGTGCGAAGTTGAGAAAGCTGGAGACTGCGCTACTGACCAAAGTTTGGGACCACGTACTCAAGCGATTCCAGTCACCGCCGTGGGCCTATTGAAATCCCTGCAATCCTTTGTTGACTCTTTACGGGGGCAGTTTGTTACATTTGAGACATCTGCCAAAGATGTCACGGGCGTGACACAGACCTATCAGGACGAGACTCGCCGCACAATTTAAAGAAAAGTGTTTGCAGAAAAGTGTTTGCAAAACAACGACAATGAAGTGGTTCTCACTGGGAGTAAAAAGTTCCCAGTTGAGACATTCAATGTCATCATTGACCGTTTGTGCTCAGGGCTTAACAAACGTCGGGATGCATATAAGGATATACATGAATGCTTTGGTGTGCTATTCGACACATCATGTGATGATGATACACTCCGCAAAAGGACCGAAACACTTTCCTCCGCTTATGCAACCGACTTGAACCGTGATTTCGCTGACGATCTGATCCAGTTTAGAGCTTTTCTCAGTGATGAGGAAGACAAGACCCCTGCTAACATGTTGAAATTTCTACTGGATAAAAAGCTCCAGTCGTCGTTCCCCAATGTTTTTGTTGCTCTCAGACTTTTCCTCACACTGCCTTTGTCCAACTGCGAGGGAGAGAGGTCATTTTCTAAACTGAAACGGATCAAAAATGAACTCAGAACAACCACGGGTCAAAATAGACTGTCAGCGCTCTCTTTAATGTCCGTGGAGTCCGACTTGGTCAGGGGGATGGATTTCGAGGACATCATCCTGGAGTTCTCCAAAAGAAAATCAAGAAAGAAGAACTTCTAAAGGTAAGAACCATTGTAAGCTGTCTGTGCAATAAGCCGTGATGTTTTGTCTGCTGTGCCTGGGTTAGTTTTATTATGCATAACGTCACGTGCATTGCATCTCTGCTATTAGGCCTATGTGACAGGAGCAATTTGTAATGTAGGCTACTGTACACAGTGCACACTGAAGCTATAATTGATATGCCTGGATTATGGCATTGTCATTGTCACTGCTGCCACCAGTGACACATTGGACAGTATACAGTAGAATTCAGGACCATGGACAGTGTTTTTTGTTGTGTGTTTGGCTTGGCTACTGAAATGGAGGAGGACAGGCAGACTGACTGACTGACTGACTGACTGACTGACTGACTGACTGACTATAGCACTATAACACTAGTTTTGTAGGCTGCTTGTTTGGCGTTTTGTGGTTGTAAGTTGTAATTTCCCCTTCCATTTCAGAAGAGCAAGAAGAAATGACTGGGGGGAGACAGAGATTCTACATGCTGCCTCCCACTGCAATTTCCCCTCCCCCTTTTTGAGTGTGTCTCTGTGTCACAAACTGACTGAACATTGAAGAGCATTGATTGATTGATTGATTGAAGGGGAGAGAGACAGGGATTTAACATGCCTCCCACTGCTGATTTTTTAGTGTGTCTGTGTCACAAACTGACTGTGAACATTGAAGAGCATTGATTGATTGATTGATTGATTGATTGATTGATTGATTGATTGATTGATTGATTGATTGAAGGGGAGAGAGACAGAGACAGAGATTCAACATGCCTCCCACTGCTGATTATTTAGTGTGTCTCTGTGTCACAAACTGACTGTGAACATTGAAGAGCATTGATTGATTTGATTGAAGACTTTATTGGTAGTTTGCATAGGAAATGTACAGTTTCATGATGGTACAGTTCACTGGTTCAAGGCCAACTAAAAAGTGTGTGTGAATTCTGTGAAACCAAAACTAGGCTAATTGTAGTTGTTTTTTTGCCTTTTTTTTGTTTCATTCTACAGTACATTTCTTGATCTCGCAGTTGTTGAACATAAGTTGGATACAGTAAAATAAACCTAACTGATATCTGCATTAGGGCTACATTATTATGGTGGTTAAGACTGATAATCAAAATGTTTTGCCAAGTTTGGGGTGTTATAACACTTTTGTACCTCTTGTAACTCTTTAACACATTGGCCGCCATTTTAACATTGACTGTTTGGCTCTCCTGCCATTTTGTTTAATGAAAAAATTTATAATTTTTTTTTATATTGACATTTTTCCTAAATTCTGTATTCTTTTGACAATGTCCTACAGTACCTGAAATGAAACAAGACAACCTCTAGTCTCACCAAAAAATAAAATAAATAAATAAAAAGCTTTTTTTTCTATAGTTGCAGCCATCTCAAAATAGCCATTTTTGACCAAAATCCAGCTATAATTGAAAAAACTGGAGATATTTACCTTTTTGTGATCGATCGCTTTTCAAGTGGATAATTCAGTTGATATTTGAATTTATGGCGTCAGGCACTTATCAGATAAGTGTACTAGTGTAATAAGTGTAATTGTGTAATAGGGCAATAACTGGAATAGTGTAATAGGGCTGTAATAGGTCACCTTGCCCTTAGGGCGTCATACTGACTTCACAGAAATAGAAATAAGCTTTTTACCTTTTATTCAACATTCAAGTGTTTTATTTTGCACAGATCACATTTTGACGCGCGCACGCACGCACGCACACACACACACACACACACACACACACACACACACACACACACACACACACACACACACACACACACACACACTTATAACTTATAACTTTATATAAGGCAAGGCCTATGTGTATAACTGTAAATATGTTCCCCATATTCAATTGTTTTTATTTATTTGTGGCACTTGCTTTGGCGATGTAAACGTAGCCTATGTTTTCTCATGCCAATAACGTTCCTTTGAATTGAATCGCTCTCATGCTCTGTTGATTGATGTGCGCAAACTGCTGGCTGCATGGCCTCAGTGGCCTGTAGAGAACTGATTGGGACAATTTGCCCTGCTTGTTGCTGATCCGTTCTGGGTCTATACCAGATGCGGAAACGTGTCTTGCATGTATCTGAGTGTTACATAACCGGATACAGTAGGCGGGCTTTAGAACAGAGCACACTCATTATAGTCTATGAGCACACTGCTGCGATGTGCGATCACGCTAGATGGTTCCAGGAGCGCTGCACGTTTAGACGTTCTCTTCTCAGGCTGCGCGCTCGTGCACGGCGCGCCTCAAATGCACATGCCTGCATGCGCGCGCGCATCGCGCGTGCACAGCAGGGAAAACCTAGCGAAGCTAAACAGTAGGCCTACTTTGGAAACAGCTGCCAAATGATGATCGTCGCGTTTGCTTTTTCTTACTCGTTGAAACGATTATCGTGCTTGTGATGCGGCTGATGCGACGAGGCGTTGTGTGCTTGTAGATCTGCTATTTTCAGTACTTTTGTTACATGGAGTTATATGGACCTTGGACGCGACCCTTTCATCAGACTGGAATATTATCCACCAAAACAACAGTACGTTTAGGATGGAAACAGAGCTGCCAAATGATGATCGTCGCGTTTACTTTTCTTACTCGTTGGAGGACACTCGTGAAACGATCATCGCGCTTGGGATGAGGCGTTGTGTGCTTGTAAATCTGCTATTTTCACTACTTTTGTTGGAGTTATATGGGCGCGACGCGTCGCTTTTCTTCAGACCAGAAAAGCCTGACCGAGGACTTCGCCGGGGGGTATTTTCTCCTCTCCTCTCCCGCGAGCAGGGCTTGAAGATCGGATTGGTAGTCGAATGGACCGGCGCTGCATCAGGTGATTCTATGTGTTTGTACTGTAGTGGGTTGTTTGGCTCAGAGGCTGAGGATCTGTTCAAATGCTTCATTATTTTATACTTTTGCTATTGAAAAATAGCAGATCTACAAGCTTGCAGCGCGACACTCGTTGCCATGCTGTGAGCTTGTATATATCTATTTTTGAAATCCCCCTATGAAGACAATTCGCCGCAGTGAATCCTTGTACCCACTGGGTACAAGGATTCACTGCGGGCCCCCCATGAATTTTCTTCATAGGGGGATTTCAAAAATAGATATATACAAGCTCACAGCATGGCACCGAGTGTCGCGCTGCAAGCTTGTAGATCTGCTATTTTTCAATAGCAAAAGTATAAAATAATGAAGCCCCTTCCACCTTGGGCCCTAGTAAATCAGACTCGGTCCCACTTTTCCCTTGTGACGCTCCTGCTGATCTGATCTTCTGATCTTCGTTGTTGTGTGGCTGCCTGGGACATAATATTTTGTTGTCGAGACTTTGGGGGTTATGATGAAGCTGTGTGTTGTTGGCCAATGAGGCAGGTCATGGCTTTCCAAGTGAACATTTTACTGGATTTTGTTTGATTTGTGCAAAATGGTCTCAGATCCAGCTGCTCCGTTTGTCGCTTCTGCCAGCCCCTTCACCAGGCATGTACACATAGACATCAAAGGGGGCTTGAGCCCCTGCCCCTGAGGGCTGCATTCAATAGAATTGTCCACCAAAAGGCCCCTTTAGAAATGTCAGCCCCTGCCTCTCTAAATATTCTCTGCACATCCCTGCCCCACATCCTTCTACATGCGTGTGCCCAGTGTGTCGCTGATTGCACTCTGCGGGCTGCGCTCTGCCACGCTAAATGCATTCACTGTGGTTTATTGGGAGTTTTATTCATTTCTATTGAGATTTATACGTTATTACACTCTTGTTTTCAAACACACTTACTTTGATGAGTGATATCTTTGGTTCCTTATATGACAGAAAGCTCAAACTTTTTAACGGGCTGCAGAAGAATGTAATTAAACATTACATTATATAAAAGCAAATTCTCGGGACTATCGGGCCTGGCGGGGAGCGACATTGGAATTTTCTCGGGACTATCGGGGGAGGCGGTCAATGTGTTAATCTAATACACAACACCTTTATGTAGGCCATCTTATGTTAATTGTTAATACATAACAATCTATTGGAATAGTATATCCCTGTGTTATTTTGCCTTGTATCACAATAGAACTGCAAGAGCAGAGAGAGTAATCTGGTCACAAATGGTATTTTATAATTGTTGGGGGGAAGGATATGGCCTGTTTTGACCATAGTAGTACTATAATAGTACATTGTTATTTATTTTGTCAGTGGCCACACTGCCACTTTCTTACCTCAGACTGTTAGTGTGTTCACTTGCTGCTGTGCTGATACAGTATCTTAAGCTAATTCTTAAAATGCTGAAAAAGGTTAGTTTGAAGCCCTGTAGCACGCAGTCGCGCACGCATGGGGGGCCCATGGAGCTTCAGTGCCCAGGGGCCCTCAGAGGTGTTAATCCAGGCCTGCTCGCCACATTCAACATGATTGTCCTTATTTACAGGGAAACTAGAGGGGGCTACAAAACGAAAAACATTCCTTGGGCAAGAAATGGCCCCTCAAAATGATGGTTTATTGATGAGTCATCAATTTTCACAGTCTTTTGGGGTCCGTTTTTAGCCCAAGGAATGTTTTTCATGCAAAACAAATGCTTGCAATGGATTCAGAATAATTAAAAACCCCTAGTTTGACCCCTCACATACATCCCACTTAAAGCAGGTTTTTTGGGAGTCATATTTTCCTTTATAGTGTAGTGTATAGTAAGTGAAGGTAGGTAGGTCGTTTTCAAAACTTTGCCCCGATGGGATTCCTTGGGACTTTTTTTCCCTCACTAAGGACATAATGAGGATACAGAATCAGTTGAGTTTGCTACTATTGCAATTTGTTTTAGGTTTTTTCATATAATGACTGGACTATCTCTCTCTCTCTCTCTCTCTCTCTCTCTCTCTCTCTCTCTCTCTGTGTGTGTGCGTTTGTGCGTGTACTTAGAGAAGGCAATGGTCAGAGTTTGAACATGGACCGTCAATCTTTGACCCCTGAACATTCTGACCCCTGAAGTGTGTTATTTATTTGTGGAACTAATTACATATGTTTCATTTAATTAATTCAGTCCATGATTAAACGTGTGCAGCCCTCGGTGTGAATGGAGAGGTTTAATTCTTTAAATTCCAGTGGCTTTGGTTCCCATGGCCACTATCATCTTTCCTTCTTGTGCAAACACCTTTACCACGTGTCGAGATTCCTAGGGTTTTTTGGCTCATCCACAATAGTTCATCTGTCTAGACTGTCTTGTGTCGCATAACGCATAACTTCCTTATTAAAGGTAGATTATTATGTTTCTTTCCTCATCGCATTCATTGTCTTAAAGGTTATCGTTAATCATGTTGTTGTTGCAGGTTAGGCTACAGATTCCTGATGAGTCACACTGTACCTTCCATGGTTGCCTCCACCCCCCCCCCCCTCTCCCCCCCCTCCTGCTGGACAAACAGGTCAGTATCATCCTGCCTTCACAGGGTCAATAAAACCACCCCAGTACATCTATTCCTAGACCCACACCATCGGTATCGGCTCCCTTTGCACACCCAGTTCAAGTGCCCTCTCCATTTAAATGTGACACTGAACGAAACAAAGGATGCTGGGAGTGTGGGTGTACTCGCCACATTCAACATGATTGTCCTTATTTACAAGGAAACTAGAGGGGGCTACAAAACTGGCCAATGCCCGCCCCCAATTCTGTGTCAACTGTGGCCCCTGCTAGTCCAAAGGGTGGTTCTGGATATCTGAAAGCTACAATAGGTGGGTCGGACCACTATGTATTGGTCGATACTGGAGCCTCGCGCTCCATTATTCCTAAGCAACTGTGGCTTTCTGTTACGAAGGGTGGAGGTGACCTAGTCAATTATATTGGGCTGAGTGTGTCAGTGTGTTCAGCAATACTCATCACAGTATCAATACCACAGTGTGGAAGTAGTTACTTTATAAAACTACGGAAGTATTGGCCTCAAAATATACTTGTAAAATTGCCAATAGTAAAAGTACTCAGAGGTCAGAGTTAAATTTGGGGGAAAGTTGAATATTATTACTGAAATGTTATAATTATCTTTTTTTTCTTCTCCAGATGTTATTATCAGAAAAGAGAATACATACAGTACACACATATACTGTATACATATGGTCTCTCTCTCTCTCTCTGTCTCTGTCTTTGTGTGTGTGTGTGTGTGTGTGTGTGTGCGCGCGTGTGTGTGTGTGTGTGTGTGCGTGTGTGCGTGCGTGAGTGCGTGCGAGCGTGCGTGTGTGTGTGTGTGTGTTTACTTAGAGAATGCAATGGTCAGAGTTTGAACAATGACCGTCAATCTTTGACCCCTGAACATTCTGACCCCTGAAGTGTGTTATTTATTTGTGGAACTAATTAAAGATGTTTAATTTAATTAATTAAGTCCATGATCAAACGTGTGCAGCCCTCGGTGTGAACGGAGAGGTTTAATTCTTTAAATTCCAGTGGCTTTGGTTCCCATGGCCACTATCATCATTCCTTCTTGTGCAAACACCTTTACCACGTGTCGAGATTCCTAGGGTTTTTTGGCTCATCCACAATAGTTCATCTGTCTAGACTTGTGTCTAGATGATGAAAACGCATAACTTCCTTATTAAAGGTAGATTATTATGTTTCTTTCCTCATAGCATTCATTGTCTTAAAGGTTATTGTTAATCATGTTGTTGTTGCAGGTTAGGCTACATATTCCTGATGAGAGTCACACTACACCTTCCATGGTTGCCTCCATCGTCCCCCCCTGCTGGACAAACAGTTAGCATCATGTGATGCCAAACACATTAGATCTCAGCTGGCCGTTCCTCCTAGGAGTGTAAAAACTCTAAGGAGTTACATTGTGGGGAAGGTTGACCATTATTACTGAAATGTTATGGAAATTATGTTTCTTTATGTTATCATTAAAGTTTAGTGCAGACATGGTAAAACAAATGAGCACATGTGCTTACCATAGATGGGAGTCCCTCTTTTGCAGGTCTTTCAGTCCGAGTGTATCAAAAAAGCACCTCGGGTTAAGGTGGAGACGACCTCTCGTTGGTCCGACCAGGTTAGCATTCACCAGGTTAGCATTCACCTGCGTCTGCAGGTTAGCATTTCACCAACTTAGAATTAACCAGCGTTAGTTTTACTGAGGTTTGGGTTAGGGTCAATGTTCCCTCTAAGCTGTGCGCAGCTCCTGCCCAGCTCCTAAAGAACAGCCAATTCCAAGGGGCAGATAAGAACTTTGCCCGCCTTACACTGCGCAAGGTGTCTTCCCTCTCTAGAGCACCCAGCGCCGATGCTGACATGTCCAGAGACTTTACCATCGCTGAACTTAGGGCAGCCATCGGCAACCTTAGGCAAGGCAAGTCCCCAGGGCATGACAACATTCACCCGGAGTTCCTGATCCACCAGAGTGAGTAAACATCTGCCTGGCTTTGCTCTTTCTTCTCTTCCTGCTTTCAGAGGTCAAAACTTCCAAAGACTTGGCTCCGTGCTACTGTCATCGCCCTGCTGAAGCCAGGCAAACCTGCGGATAACCCAAAGGCCTACAGACCCATCTCGCTGCTCTGCGTCCCATTTAAGACCCTGGAGAGGATGATCCTCAGTCGCATAGAGCCAGTAGTGGACCCACAGCTTCCAAGGGAACAGGCTGGTTTCAGGCGGGGCAGGTCAACAGTAGACCAAGTAACGCTGCTCACTCAAGAGATCGAGGACAGCTTCCAGGCCAATGAGAAAGCTGGTGTTGTGTTGCTTGACCTAACGGCCGCCTATGACACCGTCTGGCACCGAGGACTTCACCTGAAGCTCCTGAGGACCATCCCAGACCGGCATATGGTGAAGTTCATAATGGAGATGCTGTCCAACCGCAGCTTTACCCTTCGGACCAGCGATGACCAGCGAAGCAGACTGAGAAGGTTGAGAAACGGGGTGCCACAGGGGTCTGTCCTCTCACCGCTGCTATTCAACGTCTACATCCATGACCTCCCGGAGACGTTATCCAGGCAATATGGATACGCAGATGATCTGGCCATCATGCTGCGACAACCAACATGGCTAGCGGTGGAAGAGGGTCTTAACCAGGACATGGGCACCTTGGCTGCCTACTTGCGCAGATGGCGTCTGCAACTGAGTATGGGGAAGACTATATCTGCCGCATACCACCTGTGCAACAAAGAGGCAAAGAAGGAGCTGTTGGTGTCTGTCGACAACAATCGTCTGGAACACGAATTTGCCCCAAGTACCTCAGGGTTCGGCTAGATAGGACACTGTCCTACAAACAACACCTGGAAGAAGAGAGAGCCAAAGTGACATCAAGGGTCTCACTTATCCGCCGCCTCGCTGGCACAACCTGGGGTGCCTCTGCCAGGACACTACGTATCTCGACGCAAGCCCTGGTGTTCTCTGCGGCAGAATACTGTGCCCCAGTCTGGAGTAGGAGCCCACATGTGAAGAAGGTTGATCCTGTCATCAATAATGCCCTTCGGATCATAACTGGCTGCCTGAAACCCACCCCTGTGTCCTACCTGCCAGTCCTAGCAGGAATTCCCCCGGCCAGCCTAAGACGAGAGGCCGCTACCCTCACACTCGCAAGGAAAGCCCAAAAACATGACTGGCATATCTTGCATGAAACAACAACAAAGGCTGTGCCCCCAAGCAGACTGAAGTCCTGTCACCCATACAACAGGACAGCTCAAGGCATGCTTGGTTCCATCCCTGAGGACATGTCTGCAAGAATATGGCTGGCAACTGCCTGGAGGTGGGAATGGGAGTCTGCTGAGCCCACAAGTATGCACCATCACATCCTAGACCCGGGAGATGGAGTCGAAGGAGAACACCTACCACGCCGGCAGTGGACCCTGCTGAACCGCCTTCGCACTGGGGTCGGCCGCTTCAAAACACCCATGAAGAAGTGGGGCCTGGCAGACGAGTGTGGAGAACCCGAGCAGACTGCAGAGCACATAATCACCACCTGTCCTCTGTACAGACCTCCTTCAGAGGCCGGCCTCTTCCAAGTGGGACCAGAGACGAGGGCGTGGCTTTCCAACACTGAGCTGGACATATGACGAAGATACACAAAAGAAGAAGAAGAGTCAAATTAACTTGTTGATTTTATAAAAAAATATAAATTGGGGTCTCAGTGATAGAAATGCCATTAAATGGATGTCCAGCCTAATGCATGTCAAATAGGGGGTCTTTGACATTAAAAAGGGAATCACTGCTAAAGCCATACAAAAAATATCTTATGGGGGTCCCTGGGATAGCTTTTCAAATGGGGGTCTGTCGGCTGTTAAGTGTCAATTTGTGGGTCCTTGACATGATGAAAATGTTTGAGATCCACTGCATGCTTCACTGTCCCGCAATGAAGGAGAGCGTCCACCTCTCTGTAAGGTTATGGGCTATAGACTATATAGCTTAGGTCATATTAGGATTAACATTTTTGGGAAAGCAATCTAAATGGGCAAAAGCCAGTGTTAATTTAATTGAGTGTGAAAATGGTAGGCCTATACCAAATTTTCCCATGCTTACACTGGCACTTTGGCACATACAGTAGGCTACACATAATGCTTTTGGACTGTATTTTATTCATAATACTGACACTTCTTTAGACGTGTCAATGTCAATATGTCAATGTATTGTTATTTTGTATACTCATATTTAGGCCCATTGTTTGTATTGTATTTACACAACATGTTGTCAACATGTGTATATATTATATAAGCTAGATAGATACCTTTATTATCCCAAGGGGGGAAATCAGTCTGTAGGCCTAATACTGAATAATAATGGATATAAAACCCTTTTTCCCCCGTCTTTTTAAATGTAACAGTAGCCTACAGTTTATTAACAGTAGTCGAACCGCTATTACTTATTAGTGGCCAAGGCCACGAAGTGGCAAATGGCCACTCCTTGATATTGGACTTCATCACTTTTCTTCCGCCACTTTTTCTCTAGCGGCTAGACCGTGCAGTCGCTTTTTACGAAACTCGGCAGTATGGCAGAGGACTATGCCAAACGGCTAAAACGCGAAGCTCGCAACAATCGGCCAAAGGGTGGCGCTGTAGGAAGCCTTTGAAAAATGCCAACTTTGAACTGGTGTAGCTCATGCCCTGTTTCAGGTACAGCAATGAAACCTGTATACACTTATGCGTCTCCTCATGCCGAACAACTTTTACGCTCTGACTTTTGACCTCTGACCTCTCCCACAATTTTGAATTATATGAAAAACAGTCAAAATCTATTTCCTCCTGGGATTTTCGCGTTACGTGCGCAAAACATTTTTTTCCATGAACTTTGGACCAATACGGTCATCGCACAGCGGCCGGATTTTCTTTAAAGCGAAACATTATTTTTTAATAATTCACTGTATAATGCAGTTTTATGCAAATTATTCTTCTGCCTCTAAATCATACATGCAAAGTGACACGTTCATGGCATTTGGCAAATATGTAGAGGGTTAGTCCAAATATCACTGAAAGCAATCTTACTCCAATTGGCCAAAGGGGGGCGCTATACGAAGCGTTTGAAAACTCAAACTTTAAAGGGGCATAAGTCATGCCTCGTTTCGTTTGAAGACATGCAACTTGCTTACACGCGTGTCTTGACTCAAGCGGAAGACATCTGTGTCTTTGTTAAGTAAGCTCCGCCCTTAGATTTTTCGCCATTTTGAGCAGTTTGTAAAACACTTAAACCCGCTTTTATACCTTGGCCACTTTATCGCTGCTTGCAGCTATATTTCTGTAATTAAATTTGAATAAGCCATAACTTGACATGACTTGACGCACTGACGCAGTATACACTCGTGCACTCGACATATGTTGCTCATCAGTGCTCAAGTTGTGCTCAGAAGGTTGGAGTGTTTGCTCAGACCGAAGAAAGATTAGAGGGAACATTGCCCCTGAGGCAATTGATTTTCTTTTTCTTTTTTTTTTTAACAATGAATTCTCCCATGATATGCACATTCCAAATATAGATTAAGCATTTG
The DNA here is from genome assembly GCF_963921795.1 of Nannobrachium achirus. Taxonomy (NCBI): domain Eukaryota; kingdom Metazoa; phylum Chordata; class Actinopteri; order Myctophiformes; family Myctophidae; genus Nannobrachium; species Nannobrachium achirus. Next base: position 67,912,547 of record NC_137818.1, on the reverse strand, counting down.
AACAAACATACACAATGCTAATTATGTTTCTGGGTAAAAAAAGAAAAAAAGGTTTTAATGACGTAAAAAAAATATATATATAAATGGATAAAAGCTGTTCAAGGGAGTGCATAGCCTTTACAAATTGGACACTGGACAGGAGAACTCTTCGTCTCGGCACTTTTGACCCATGCACACGTTCGGGGAGATCTCCTCTGCCACACCACACTCTCCACCAGACAATTGTACAAGTCCCTCTGATCCGAGTCCAAGTCGAGTCGCAAGTCATTTGGTCCAAGTCTCAAGCAAGTCTCAAGTTTTTCTGTTGTGGGCAAGTCGAGTCGAGTCGAGTCAAAGGTTATGTCAAGTCGCGTCGAGTCGAGTCACAAGGTTGTCAAGTCAAGTCGAGTCGAGTCAAAGGTTATGTCAAGTCAAGTCGAGTCGAGTCACAAGGTTGTCATGTCAAGTCGAGTCGAGTCGCGTCGAGTCGAGTCACAAGGTTGTCAAGTCAAGGCAAGTCACAAGGTTGTCAAGTTGAGTAAATGATACCTCTGTGACCATAACTATTAGGTAATTAACATTCAGTAGGAAAAAAACAGTAACACTAGGCCTACCCTACTTTTGGAACTGCAGCAGCAGAACCGGCAGTGGCTGCATCAGGCTCGGGGGCAGTAGCCATTCGTTCGTGCTGTGTGTGTGTGTGTGTGTGTGGTGCCCAGTCTGATCATAGTGTTTTGCTGCTTCCTTGCTTGTGCTCTCGCTTACATGCCTGTCTCCAATCAATCAAATCAATCAATAAATAAAAGTGTGAACCTAGCGACTGCTTTGGTGAGTGGCATAGCGGCAAGTCGTCCGAGTCAGCGTGTCTCAAGTCGAGTCGAGTCGGGAGTCATTGTCTTCCAAGTCAAGTCGAGTCTCAAGTTTTTGCCCTTATGTCCGAGTCAAGTCGCAAGTCGTCAAATTTGCGACTTGAGTCCGAGTCAAGTCGAGTCATCATGACTCGAGTCCAATTGTCTGCTCTCCACTAAGCGGGAGAGGCGGCATTGCAACTGCTGCAGGCCGTCCAGTGCAGCCAGGCACTCAAAAAGGCCTCAAAACGTACCATTTTCCGACTCTAGTGGGCACTGGACAGCAGGTGACTCTTCGTGTCGGCACTTTGCACACACGCACATGTTCAGGGAGACCTCCGCTGCCACACCACACTCTCCGCTAAGCGGGAGAGGCGGCATTGCAAGTGCTGCAGGCCGTCCAGTGTAGCCAGGCATTTTCCGACTCTAGTTGTGATTAATGATATAATTGTGTTTTTGTCGATATTTGACAACTTTTTGGTGTGCTTTTTGTGCGCCTGGCTGCACTAGACGGCAAGCAGCCTTTGCAATGCCGCCTCTCCCGCTTAGCGGAGTGTGTGATGTGACAGAGGAGGTCTCCCCGAACGCGTGTGTGGGTCAAAAGTGCCGACACGAAGAGCTGCCTGCTTTCTAGCGCCCACTAGTGTCCGAAAATGGAGCCTTTTGAGGCCTTTTTGTGCGTCTGGCTGCACTGGGCGGCCTGCAGGACTTGCAATGCCGCTTCTCCCGCTTAGCGGAGAGAGTGGTGTGGTAGAGGAGGTCTCCTCTGAACAGGTTTATGCGTCAAAAGTGCCAACACGAAGAGCCGCCTGCTGTCCAGCGCCCACTAGAGTCCAAAAATGGTGCCTTTTGGGCTGCTTTTAGTGCTCCCTGCTGCACTGGATGGCCAGCAGCACTTGCAATGCCGCCTCTCCCGCTTAGCGGAGAGTGTGGTGTGGTAGAGGAGGTCTCTCCGAACGCGTGCATGGGTCAAAAGTGCCGACACGAAGAGCCGCCTGCTGTCCAGCGCCCACTAGTGTCCGAAAATGGTGCCTTTGAGGCATTTTTGTCCGTCTGGCTGCACTGGACGGCCAGCAGCACTTGCCTCTCCCGCTTAGCGGAGAGTGTGGTGTGGCACAGGAGGTCTCCCAGAACACGTGCATTGCAATATTATAATTAACATCTGCAAAGTAAAGTAGTAACTTAAGTTAAAAAAATATATAAAAAAAAATGTAGTGGAGTAAAAGTACAGTATTTGGATCCGAGGTGTAATGGAGAGGATATAAAAGTATTTGAAATTGGAAATGGGCTACAAATACCTCAAAATTGTACTTAAAGGGCCACTTGACCTCTGGGACAACTAGATCTTATTTTATTGTTGTTTGGGACACAATCAACACAATCCTGAGTTATTTTTTGTATTCAATCTGTGTTTTGAGATATTTTAGTATTTCAGCTGTGCTAGTGATGCATTTTGCATCATATGATGCATTTTGCATCATATGATGCATTTTGCATCATCATGCTGCATGATGAAAAAACGCATCACTAGCACAGCTGAAATACTAAAATATCTCAAAACACAGATTGAACACAAAGAATAACTCAGGATTGTGTTGATTGTGTCCCAAACAACAATAAAATAAGATCTGGTTGTACCAGAGGTGAAGTGGTCCTTTAAAGGGATATCCCACTTTCAACAGGGAGCAGTGGAAGGGCTTCTCTCCACATACACACCCATTGTAACTTCAAACTCTATTTTAATCATGATAGATTGATTAAAAACACCCATTATTTTTTTCTGGTGACTCATACTACCCTCCTAATATGTGAGCAGGCCGTGTTTTTTCGATAACTTCTTTCATGTATTTTTAATAATTATTTGGGAAAATGGAAAAAATGAAATACTAAAAAAATATTATTTAAAATAAATGAAAAAAGTTATCGAAGAAACACGGCCTGCTCACATAATTATTAGGAGGGTAGTATGAGTCACCAGAAAAAAATAATGGGTGTTTTTAATGAATCTATCATGGTTAAAATGAAGTTTGAAGTTACAATGGGTGTGTGTGGGTTGAGGCCCTGGGCCTGGAGGGCCTGGTAACATTTACATCAAATATCTAAATATTCAATCAAGCTAATTAAAAACTGTTCAGGGTATTCATAAAAGCCTGATTAGATGATAAAATTACCAAAAGTTTTTTTTTGAAAGTGAAATATCCCTTTAAGTAGGCCTACATATTACTTAAGAACATAGGCCCTATTCATGGGTTGCATTTTTAGTCCTACACCAGCCATTTTGAGGACCAACACAGGTGTTTTGATTAACGTGGAGCATTGGTTCTATGCCAATCAGACAAATTGAACACCTGTGTTGGTCCTCAATATGGCCGGTTTAGGACTACAAATGCAACCCATGAATACTTAGTTACTTCACAGCACTGGCAGAAGGTGCTTGTGGCAATTATCACATTGTGGTCAGAATAAGTAGCCTACCCATTTACTGGGGATCAATAGCCAATTTAATTCGGTAAAAACCTGTTAGGGTACTTTGAAGTACACCGGTATAAGCAATTTAAAAACACATAGGCTACATCGTACCCTAAATGTATTCTTTAAAATAAATGTAGGCTACGCTTTTTACAAACATTAATTACTGACGTCTTATTTTGAAGGTGACCGGATGTGTTATATTTCCTTTTTCTGACACCGGAAGTCCTATATTCGCCAATTTCACGCTGCTCACTAAGAGTTGTTGTGAGCAGCAGAAGCAGCTCAACGAGACTCTAAGGAGGGAACATATTAAATGCTGAGATATATTATAATTATACCCAGTCCTTTTTCTCCTGGGAAATGTAGTTGAAACAAAGGTGAGTGTATGTTTGTATCTGTGGGGATGATGGATGTCTGCCGTGTGTCTAAATATAGTCCATATTAGAGACTGCTTTCATTGTTTACAATGCTGCTCCACGTTAGCATGCTAGCTAGCTAGCTAACTGTTGTTTTGTTGCCTGGTGTCTGCATTACGTAATGACTTCATGGAGTTAACACACTAACGTCTTATTAATTATTGTACTTATTTATCTCCACATGCATCTGTAAACAGCTAGTAGCAACGCACGCACGCACGCACGCACGCACGCACGCACACACACACACACACACACACACACACACACACACACACACACACTAGAGCAGTGTGTCCACTCCCGTGTCATCCTGTCACACACGCACACGCGCGCGCGCACACACGCTCTATGAAGTGGTTATTTCTCCACCAGGTTGAAAGGCATGGCCGAGACTGTTTTGCACCGTGTGTGTGTGTGTGTGTGTGCGTGTGTGTGTGTGTGTGTGTCTAGTAGGGTTGTACGGTTTCCATTTTTTTAAAACCAAGGTTTATGCCCCCCAAAAAAACCCGGTACACGGTTTTACACGGTTTTACAATCTTATAGATTTTAACGTGATTAAAAAAAAAAGAAAAAAAGTTTCAAAGTGCTTTATTTATAAAGCAGATACAAAAGTGTTTTACCCACAAAAATGCAGTAAATACTATTGGGCTATACTAAAATAAATTGTAAATAGCCTAAGTCAATTTAATTTGTCATTTCAGAGGTTAAAAAAAGTCCTTACGTTGTCACTTTAGACATGTACAATATAAACCCTCAATACACTGTATGTTGTTTTGTTTACAGTTGAGTGAGAAAACAATGTTGCACATTAAGTTAATCATTTGGGGACCACCCAAAATCATTTTGGGACCTCTCTGGGGTCTCGACCCACAGATTGACAAACGCTGAGGCATTTGCCTGGCTGCAGTGTGTACTGGGTCAGAGGCGTCAATTGGGTATGGCAAGCTATGGCAGCTGCCATACCCTTGGCTACAGGGGGAAATAATAAAAGTACTGTAATCGTGCCCCGTTGCTAAGGTATGGCAATCTGACTGGTGTCTTGCACACGCGATCTGTTAGATTCTTATTATATTCAATCCTGATTGGCTAAGATTGACGTCTAAAGTTTGCAGCTGTGGTCTGTTTGGAACAAAACAACTTGAATCATGAATTTAGCATCCAATTGCAGTGAAATCTTGCACTCACATTTCCACATTACAAAGAACAAATGCGACCATCTTTCATGTCCTATTGTAGCACCACCAAGAGGCACATTTTTGCAAAAAAAATTAGAGAAAAACACATTACACATTTAGTCCAAACATCAAAAAATCTGTACACATGTCTACAGTCGTGTGATTAGGACAGATCTGTCATGTTTTGTGGGCTAGTGTACATTGATTGGCTGTCTGGAAGACAAATGCCCAGGGGCGAGTATACATGGGTGTCTGATGTTAGGTAAATTCTAAAGCGAATAAAAATAGAAATAAAAAATAAGAACAGGCTTCACGTGTGCCACTGCAACCAATATTCTATAGGCCTACTGTAAATAACACATTTAGGTCAGAATCGCAAGTTTCAGTGAAATCAAATATGAATTACGGTATATCAAAAATGGATAAAAAAGAAAGGGGAAAAACGGTTGTTTCAACAAATGGTTGTTTCAATGTGACCAAGAGGAACCATTTCCTTATTATTTGTACACTGTCAATCACATAACCAATGCTATTGTTAATTTTTGTCTTGTTTTTGTTCTCTTTGTTCCAGAGCTGAGACAGGTTACAACCAGTCTTCAGGGTAACGGCATTCAAGAAACATCATATAAGTATATTACAGTAAGAACAGAGAGCTTATTACAGTTGGTGAAAACGTCTCATAAAGGAGGTCAAATGGATTCTGTACGGCTGAAGATAAATGAACACATGACGTCGGTGGGAGAGGAGATATTGTGTGTTTTGGAGAAACAGCAGCATGGTGTTGATGTCAGACTGTTTGTGTTGGAGCGCCTCAGTGCGGCTGCAGAGTTCATGTGCAACCTCTTCCAGAGAGAGATGGAGACACAAAACAAACTGCTGGATGTTGACTTTGATGTGGACATCCATCCTTACACTGCAGGTTGGTAAACACATGATTACATTATGTTCAACACTGGCTGTGTGTGTGTGTGTGTGTGTGTGTGTGCGTGTGCGTGTGTGTGCGTGTGCGTGTGTGCGTGCGTGCGTGCGTGCGTGCGTGCGTGCGTGCGTGCGTGCGTTTTGTTGGAGCTAAGCATAGACGATTCATACAAGTTTTTCAATATCATAAATGTACATGACTTTAACAAACTCTGATGCACACAGTCAGTCTCAATGTAGAGATGGCTGACAGACAGACAGATAGGACACTGCAGGCTCTATTATGATCCAGGTCTTATGCCTTATGCCTTAACTTCTTTGCCTTTTTTTTTACTATTTTGAAAAACATTTTTAAATACTTCAAATGCTGATCTACATCTGCACGTTGTGAGCTTGCAGATCAGCTATTTGAAATATTAAAAAAAAATAAAGCTGCAAGCAGCGATGACCGGGCCCTCGCAGCTCTACCCACATCACAAGGGGCAGCGGTTTCACTATTACACGATTAAACTTATTACACTATTACACTATTACCCTTATTACAATTTGACACTATTACACTATTACACTTATTACACTATTACACTTATTACACTATTACACTTATTACACTATTACACTATTACACTTATTACACTATTACACGTATTACACTATTACACGTATTACACTATTACACTTATTACACTATTACACTTATTGCGCTATTACACTATTACACTTATTACACTATTACACTATTAAGCTTAATACACTATTACACTATTACACTGTTACACTTATTGCACTATTACACTTATTGCGCTATTACACTGTTACACTTATTATGCGGAAGGAGAAGAAGAAGAAGAATACAAATCTTTGCAATTACAATAGGGTCCTCACACTACTGTGTGTGCTCGGGCCCTAAATATGTCTATATAGTAAAAAAAGGCAAAGAAGTTAAGGCATAAGGCATAAGACCTGGATCATAATGGAGCCCTGCATGTTAAATCCTTGCCCCAGCAGTTATGCTCTGCCATTTTATTTAGTTGGCTTTTAATTCATTCATTCATTAAAAGTTTGATGACATCTGCGCTCCTATATTTGTGCTGCTGCACTTGACATACAATGTTTGAACTGAAGTAGTGATGGACGTTGGTGAATGATTCCTTTAAAATGATTCCAGTGACTTTTACGGCATCAATATCAATGGCCAGCAATTTCTAATTTCATACATTTTCTACTTTGTAGGAGAAACTGTAGTGTGAGATGATTTGTGAGACACACACACACACACACGGACAGACAGACAGACAGACAGACAGACAGACAGACAGACCGACCAACCCTATTCTAGATGTTGTGTTCCTTTTAGGACCCTTGAACTATAAGTAGGAGAATAAATCTCACACGTTGAACTCATCTCCTCCTTCTCAGTGTGTAAAGAGGAGCGGAGCTCCAGTCTGGTCCAGCAGGAACCACAACCTCCACACATTTATCAGGAAGAACAGGAGGCTGAGGTGTCAACAAGTACATTACTACATAGGAATCCCAGGGGCCAAACTCTTTCAGGTAAAACAACATCACTTTATTAGGTCAATATCTAACAAAAATCCTTTAAAACAACTACGTACATTATGACGGTAGACAATTTGTTTTAGTTGACGACAATGCAACAGACTCACCTGCTGCCATGGAGGTCCAAAGAGGACACAAATGTTGGCCTGGGAACATTCACATTTTATTTGAGGTTTACATTGAATTTATGAAGATTAAGGCATTCCAATTACAGCCACATGTAATTTGTGTCTCATACGAGTGTCTCCAAGCAGACGTCAAATTCAGTGTACTGCCACAATCTAACATATCTATGTTACGGCCTAGCCTGGAATCAGACAAATACAATGCAATTATTATGTTTTTTGGCCTTGGTAGATTTGGGTCTGGCCCCGCTCAGTGAATCCATTTCCTCAACCAGAAGATTTGGGTGACCAATCAGGGCCCAGTATTGGTCTGATCTAACCAATTGTGTCCAGAGACATTATTTTAACCCGCCCCTCGGGGGAGAAAAAAACAACCCTTCCATATAGACCAGACTCATATCAACGCAGTGATATGAAAAGCTAAGTGAACAACAAACACAATATACAATATGACTATGGGTTCACATTTGTTATTTTAAGTGTAGCAAAAAACTAGAAATTCCACCGACAAGAAGTCAAACACTTTGTAGAATTTGTCACTTTGACATTTTAGGAAGCATGTATGTCCATGTGTTACTAAGTTGTTTCTACCATTAATTTACACAGAGCACAGGGAGTGGTCTTCAGTATCTAGAGAGATGGCGTCCAAAAGATATTCAGCGTTGTCAGAGGAACAGCCAGAGATGGACAAGGGAGGTGGACTGTTTGATGCAACGATGCAACCTGTAGTAAAGTTGTACAGGTTAGGTATGTAGTGTTTTATTTAAAATATTGTACGTACACAATCCCTAGCCCTGAAGGTTTGGTCACCTATTTCAACTCTGGGCTGTTTGCATTCCTGATTACATCGTTGTGTGGACCCCTGGATCAATCAGAATGTACCATGAATGGGACTATGGTTCATATCACTAAAACAGTTTTTTAATGTGTTTCATCAATGTTTCAATCAGTCAAATCTTCATCAAGAAATTGAGAAATTAAGTTGCAGTGATTTTTTCTCTTCAATGTCCCGCGATGCCATGGTCTCCATAGACTTCCATGTAATTTATAGTGCACGGATCGTGCACGCCCATGCCTAGATGATGCACCACGTGTGTGCACACTGTTCACAGCTTCCAAGCAAAAAAACCGCTTGGAAATCCGTTCAGGCATTCATGATTTATCAGCCATTATGTTTTCTTCAGATGTAAACAAACATGGCTGCCATGTTTGAAAGAATGCGTTGGTATGGGGGTTAAACATGCAATTTCGCGATCGCGATCATGCCTAATACATTTCTGGAGGTCCAAAAAAAAATTGAAAAAAATAAATTTTGAAAAAAAAAAAAAAAAAACTTCTTCAAAAACGGCCCAAACTCGGGAAACTCAGGGTTGGCACAGGGGTGGTACCTTTTCAAACTCGGGAAACTCGGGGTTGGCACCAGATGTGTTAACAGCAGAGCTTTTTAAACCGATGTACATAATGTTATTTTCCTTTGTTGTGAACTAATACCTGGGGAGACCTGGGCACTGAAGATGATGTGTGTGCACTAGATTTTCATTAAAGGACCTACACCATGAATTTTCACTTTTTCTATTTTAAAACCTTATTTTGGGGTCCCACTGGCACCTTCTATCCTCACAAAGTCCTATTTCTGACCATTGTGTCTTTCTCTGGTTTTGGGAAGGCAGAGATGAAAAGCTTTCCACGGGTTCTCAGAACAGTGCTGTTCTGAGAGTTGACGCGTGTGATGTCACACACGCCCCCCCCCCTTTACTCTTCTAAACCCAGCCCCTCATTTGTTTCTAATTTGCATAGCCTCCAGCCCTCCACCTCCACCTCAGCAGATGGCTTTGTGCTCTGCGGCCACCATTACTGCTCACTCAGTCACTGCTCTGTCTCCTTGTGTAGTAGACAGAGATATTTCCTTCTTTTTTCAACATCAACATTGTTTCTATCAACATGGCCACGGAGAAGACTAAAGTTCCTGGATCACACCATAAATGTGACGTTATAGACTGCGAGGACCCAAGCATTTTTACCCACGTCGTCCCTTCTGGGACTTCTAACAAGGAAACAAGAGCACTGTGGCTAAACTTTATTTTTAATGGCGCTGTTCCTGAGGCTTCAAAGAAATCCCTCCACGTTTGCAGTAACCATTTCACACCGGAGAGTTAGACGAGATCCTAGCCCAGATCCAGCTTGGTTTCGCCGCGAAAAGGATTCTAAAACGAGGAGCAGTACCGACGATTCGTCAGTTAACTGTAAGTAGCCTATTTGAGATAACTTTGCTGTGATAAATGTGTGCGATGTTCAGTGCTGACTAGTGTAAACATTTACTAAACATGTTTTTTTGGCGGCTACACGGCTGCCGTTCTTTACACAAACAAACAAATGGCCATTTATCATAGCTGATTTCCCTTTATTATTTCCCACACTTTGTAACCTCGTCGGCTCCGAGCCAAAACTAAACCACACACACACACACACACACACACACACACACACACACACACACACACACACACACACACACACACACACACACACACACACACACACACACAATTGACTGTCTACGCATACAGTACAGTAGCATATCATAAACTTTAATCTACACGGTTCATTTTAGCCTATAAACAGTGTTGTTCTACTGTTATGTAGTAGGCCTATTCGTTGTAGATACAGCTATACTTGAATAGTAATTTAGTATGCGATTCTGAGCATCATTTCATACTGTCTGAAATGCACGTTTCTTACCGTTTCCCAAACACTGGGTCGGGACCCATTCAAGTGTCGCAGATACAATTTCATGGGTCCCCTCTCGCACTGTGTGCATTAAACAAAATATATAAATGAGTCGATATGTCAACTATATACAGATAAACGGCACATGCTGTACACCTTGGCTCCAACACCCTGCAGTAGCCTACATAGCTACGTGACTAGCGCAGGCTGCCATGAATTGCATATATGGGATCCATGTACACAATAATATAGTGTTTACTTCATCCAGTTTTGTTTGCGTTATTGTCAGAAAGTCAGGGGGGGTTCAGGGGGGTGCTGAACATCAGGCTAAACAATGGGGGGGCAGCCCTCTATTCAAACACCACTAAGGCCACATTCTCATAATATAATTCGGTTTAGTCGTGCGAATGGGAGGGGTGAAGTTGCTACATTCTTGCATATTTAATTGATACGTTTGCGCTCACACTGCACATTGTCATCCGAAACAAGGAATCGTCCACGTCTGTCCATTGGACATGTATGTATCCAAGCTGCATAATATAATGCCTCCTCCATCTCCCTGTGTTTATTAATTCTTCAAGTTAAAGTTCAACTCACAATGTAACTGCAGGACCGCCGCAAAATTGCAGCGCAGGCGTTAGCCTATTTATCTGCGGTTGGCAGTAAACGGGCGATCAAAAAATAAAACCAGCGGCGGCCGGAGGGACTCGCAAAATCTACCAACAATAAAGCAGACAGCAAATACTTTAGCAAGATATGAATATTTACGAAGAGGAGAACGTCTCTCTCTCTCTCTCTCTCTCTCTCGTCTTGGCTGCCCTCCGCTGGCTCCCTCTCTGCGCTCCGCGCAAAGCGTTTCCATTTGGACACGATTTGGCACAGAGAGCGACAGAGAGAGCGCGCGCGAGCGAGGGCGAGAGACCCACACATCGGCCTATATTATATTAGGCCTATAGCCTATAATATAAAAGTGACTCCAGTGGCACTTTCCTTTTATCTAACTGTGAGCAACTCCTCACAAATAATACACCATGTGCGATTGAGGGAGCGGTGATCAAAAATTAAATCAATGAGGGGAGGAGGCGGCCAGAATGGTCAGAAATCTAATGAGAGCGGACGGTCTGGAGGGGGATTTAACCTTTTATAAATAACTATGGATTTAACCCGCACATGGCTCTATATTGCCTGTATTTGAGACGGATGGATTCACACCAACAGTGAAGCGTTTGCTGTAGCGAATCGAAACCACCGTTTTTTTGTGGATTTGCATTTGTTTCCTTGTTTCGAAAAAGAATACGGATGCATCTTCACACATGCCCAAACGTTGTGTATTTTCCGACAATACGTTAGAGGATTCGTTTTAATCGCAATAAAACGTGCCTGTGTGAATGCCGCCTAAGTAGTGGTATTTGAATAATTCAAACACAACTAAGTAGTGGAGCACCCCCCTCAAAAGCCTACAGTCATTATGTTTTAGACTGATGGACATTGGGGGAAGGGTGATATAGTTTACAGTAGACTAGTGTCCTCAAAGTGTTATTTCTGTGTCTCCCCTCATAGCTCAACCCCATTGTATTTGTTCCCAGTTCACTGTAACATATAATTGTGCTTATTGTTTTTATTTCGAACTACAAAAAGGTTAATCTCAAAGTGTAACATGTATGTGTTTGTCTGGTGTGTTCATCCATGTAAACCGATCTATACTTTTCCAATTAAAGGGGACAACATCGAATCCTCCCCTGCCAACCACATCTGTATTACTACCTTTGACTTTGGTTGTCAGACACGACCAGAGACACATACTGTTGACAAGGATTCCCAAGCCTAGGGAGCGTCACTACCGCAGCAAAGGTAGATGTTTTGATATAATACTTCATTTAGTGTGGATATAGAAAATTCCAGGGTTTTCAGTACAATAAAAGGTCTGAGGTGTTTCCCACTACTAAGGCTTATGGCTTGTCTCCATAGGGGTTCTATTTCTTCAAGCATTGTGCACACTAAAAGCAGCTTCCATTGCCTATTAGATAGCTATAAATTGAATCATTTACTAGTAGTTGTTTTTTTGTTTTAGTGCTGTACAATCTGGGCTTGGGGGGACTTATTATCTATCAATTTTGGGACTTTCACGTGCAAAAATCATGGGACATTAGTATCAACAAAAATAAATGTTGTAGGAAAAAGAATGGCCTTTGACAAAGACTTAAGCCCTTTGCACACAGGCGCGTTTAACCGCACGGATAAAACGGACAATATCATTTTTTGAAAAGAAAACAATGATTCTCTATGACCTCATGCACACCGGCTCCGAATTAGCCGTGCGACGAGTGGCTGCCGCCGTGCGTTTTTTTCTCGATCGAACCCAGTTCGATTCGTGCGTCTTGTCGCATGCGGTGAAAAACTCATCACTCCTTTTATGACTCCTTTTGGGATCCGCAGCGCCGATTCCGCACAGCATTGCACACCAAATCCAATGCGTTTTATTCATACAGCAAACGGAAGAAACGCAACTGTCCTGTGTGCAAAGGGCTTTAGACTCAGCCTTGATTAGCACCCATTTGTCTGTGTACTGACTCTGACCCCAGGTTGACTCCAGTTTAATCTGTATTGTTCTAAATCTATTGTAATTTGCTTTCAGAATGCCAGACCGTTCCTGTTCAGGGCCATAATAAATCAGTTGGCACAGCTGACTACCCAAGGTCCTTTGCGCCAGGTGATGGTTCTACACCCGCAAAGCGACCTAGGCTAGCTGTGGTGGTGGAGGAGGAGGAGGAAGAGGAAGACATGGACTCTTCAGTTACCGTGGCTGAAGAGAGCGGTTCTCTCTACAACCCAGACGAATCACTGCTGAGTTTAGAAGAAGCTGAGTAAGTAACATCGAGGAGTGTTTTTCAAAGATTTTAGGCTTAGGGCAGCTCTGTAAACTGTTTTCATCCACATCAACCCTAAACTAAATTATAACATCACAGCAGCATTTTGGTTCAATTATCTTTTACATAAGAAATAGTACATTCACACACCACAGCATCCATATTCTGTTTGGAACCTTCAACCAAAATAGCAGATCAACAAGCTCACAATGTGTCATATTCAGGGGCGTCACACCAAATTCTGGGCCCTGGGTACAAGGATTCACTGCAGGCCCCCCATGAATGTTAACTATTGAAAAATAGCAGATATACTGTACAAGCTCACAGCGCGGTGAGCTTGTAGATCTGCTATTTTTGAAAAATCGTGAAAATGTGTGCAAGAAACCTATGTCAAGGACCCCCAAGATGATATGTATTTAGCCACGGACCCCGATCTCAAAATATTTAGTTCCAGGGACCCCCAGAAGCAAAATTTGAGTTAGAAATGTTCGCTTAAAAAATACATATATTCAAAGACTTTCACACATTTTTACAACTTTTCAAAAATAGCAGATCTACAAGCTTGCAGCGCGGCACTCGGTGCCGCGCTGTGAGCTTGTATATCTGCTATTTTTCAATAGATAAAGTTATTAGGGCCCCTCCACCTTGGGCCCCAGTAACTCAGTCCCACTTTCCTACCCCTTGTGACGCCCCTGGTCAAATTCATTGGAATGCTTTGCAGGTAATTACATTTTGATATGAAACAATAATGTTGAAAAAAGAGAAGTATAGGAGATATATAATTTTATATATATTTTACTCTTACATTTACACTTTGTGTTTTTGACAGACTCTACCTGTCTGCGCTGCATTACAACGAGAATTCAAACCGGCCACCAAAGACGGGACGTGATGGAAAGCCCCTACTCAAGCTCAGCTTCCCAAAACAAAGGAAAGGAGAAGTCAGACTGAAGGAAGTGATCGCAGATCCCACGTTCTGTAAGACTTTTTTTATTTAACACAATTGCTAAAAAATAAAGTGCATAAACACCAAATCAACATCAATACCATTGCACTTTTGTGAAGCAGCTTATTCAAACAAAACACACAATAGAATCATTTTCAAAAACTGTGCAAAACTACAAAGTAAATAAATACTTTAGAACTTTTCAACAGCAGCATAAAAAATGAAATAAAACGTTTGGAATATAAAGTGACTTTGTGTGCTACCCCCCCTCCAAAAAAAGGCACAGAATAAAATAAAATGAGTACCTAAAAAAAAAAAACATAAATATGTGATTGTAAATAGTTTTGTGTTTTGTCTCAATTTCACAGATTATGTGGCTGACCTGATCATCTTTGACCAAGTAATGCCTGACCCAACACCATACTTGGAGGAGTTCAGGGCCATCGTCATCCCTGAGGACCTCTGCTACCAGTATCGCCTGCTGCTCGGAGACAGAGTGGAGGTCATCCACAAGGAGGCCAGCAGATACAATCGGCCGTCTGTCAGTCGAGAGCCCGTCTCCTGAACCCAACATATTCTTCACCTGGATAGTGGACACAGTGAACAGAACTGTCATGAAACTGTAAATTTCCCTAAAGGAAATGTTGAACTAATACTTCAATCAATCAATATTACCTTCATCTTTAGGATATTCAGCTCTAATTCTGTTGACACAACATGCCGGAATAGGCTTTCTCACGCCTCTGCCAAGATAACCGTAGCACCAGCTAACGAACTTCCGATAGGCCAGGTATCTGTAACGTCTGAAAAGAAAATATTATTCAAATGTGTTTGTTAACTGCATTTCTTTTTTCCCAAAAAAATTAAATAAAAAATTAAAAAGGAAAATGTGATTTCATTGACAAAAACACATTTCAGTCCTTTTGATGATCTGTCTATTCTATTCTTTGTTATGGTAATAATTACATTTTACTTTTCGTATAAGAATGGTACACCATTCTGCAATAGAATGTTATTAAGCAAGGAACGTGACAAGACCCTCCATTGTCCTACAGTATTTCTCACACTGAACTAGAAAATGGTTATTACAAAGCGGTTGATAAGCAAATAAGTTGTGATATTCCCTTGCAGAAGGCCAGAGATTTTCAAGTGTTATTTTCAAGTGTTACAGTATTTTAGAAGGACTTTAAACTTTTAAAGTGCCATAACATTTATAATAACATACCTATGCAGTCCTCCACGTGTGACTTGTTGTGGTGGTTCTCCCCAGTCTACTCTGTATGCAATCATTGCCTCCTGTAATGTGTACATTACACAACAAACAGGCTCCATTCCAGGATGAAGACTCATGCATTCTGGGCTCTGGTCAACTTCTCTCATTCTTTCTCGAACCTAGAACAAAAGATTGAATCAATTAACTCTTATGATGTGGGTTCATTGTTTTCATGACATGTTTTCTTTTTTTCTTTTCCTCATCACAAGCCCTATATGTATACTATTAGTGATGTGGTTCTCAAAGTGGCAAGAGAAACCTTAGGACATGTCCCACTACATTCCTACTGGACTGCTACTGTACCATAGTAGCAAAACAATTCAGTCTCACTGTCTCAACTATGATTTCCCAAATATTATGCAGAACATGTCAAACATTCATGAATTTGGTGGAATGAGAATCATCTAAGGCAGGGGTTTTCAAAGTGGGTGCTGCGAGATCATTTGATAATATTTGGAATTTGTTTGGACACTTGAAAACATATTTAGTATCATTTTAAACTTGAAGTACTAACTTATTTTCATTCAGTTATAACCAAAATGGCTATTATCTCAACGTTTTCCTCGCAGCATAATCACAAACATATCGTCACTGTCGGGCAGATACCTCGTATCCAAGTTTCAAATGTGTATGTCTTTTGGTAAAGCAAAGCCCTGCTTCATCATACAAGACTGTCGCACAAAACTAGGGAAAACAGCCAATCTACAAGCACACAACGCCTCGCGATTGTGTGCTTGTAGATCAGCTGTTTTCACTAGTTCAGTACATTTTATAAATGATGGAGATAAAACATACGGTTTGGGATGGGACATACAAGGTTTCCACCCGACAACAACGATATGCTATAAATATAAGGTGCTGGGAGTGAACATTATAATATAGGGGTGCCTCGGATTAAAAAAATATTTATGGGGTGCCCTCCCTGAGACAAAAAAGTTTGGGACATGTCAATGGTCTATGCCGTGTAATAGCTTTTAGAGGGTAAAGTAGGTTATGTTTATGACATGAGAAAATGATGGTGAAAGCTCGAAAATATATTACCTTTGAAACCTCCCTGCAACATATATTTGCTTCCTCTGTTTTGACTGTTCTGCAGTAGTTTCCACATTTGCACCTATAAAACATAGAGCATCTGATTAATACAGGATGTAATAGCACTAGTCTAAACATCAGCACAATAGGCTAATTAAAAAGTAAAACTTTAATTAAATTAGTGCCTTCACGAAAACAGTGATTAAATAGGAATGTCGCTGCTGATTTATAAAATGTATCACGTTATGTTCAGACTTGGATAAATTATAATTTCTACTGCTGTGACTGTGATTGTCAGAAGTATGCTGGAAAGTGCGGTTGGGAAAAAAGGTTAGCAGTAGCATCAGTAGCTAACAGTAGCCAACAACGTAGCAAAAGTAATCGTTATAATGTTACATTACCAAGAAGGCACAGAGCCAAGCGGCTCCAGTGATCGAACAGGCCGACGTGGCTGCGGTGCGTCCGTGTCTGGATCAGAGTTTTCAAGGTCCGATAAATCAGGATCCGAGATTGGATCGTAGGCAAGAGCGTCTGCAGCCATATTGCTAAAACACGATGGAAGGGGAAAGTGAGTTGCTAGGAGACAGTCTGATGTGGAAACAAACTTCCGTGTTGTGGAGTGTGACGAGGGGCGAGGGGCAGGCAGTATTCAAATGAGGCTAGGAGGTGGGAGGGGAACAGTGGAGAGGAACGGAGGGGGGAGGGGTAGGGGTGGAAAAACCCCACTAGATGCGCCCCTGAGCAAACAAAGGCTGTTTTGGTATTGCAGCTGGAGAGCCTTATTATAGCAGAGCTAGAAGAAACGAAAAGGAATGGTCAGAGTGTTTGTTGAGGGTTAAAACCTTCTAAGACTCAATTTTGAGCACATATTTATACAAAAAATAGAGTTTTAAAAGCATGGTGTAGGCCCTTTAAACAGCAGAACCTGCATGAACAAACTGTAAAGTTCAAACCTTTACCGGTCTCTCATTGTATTTTTTTTTTCCTAGACCTCCTGCACCTCCCTTTGTGTAAAGAAGAGGTTTCCCCTGAAGAGGGGAGGAGCCCCAGTCTGGTCCAGGAGGAACCAGAGCCTCCACACATCAAAGGGGAGCTACTTCAAAGACCAGAAGAGGTTGATAGGCCATTGCTGACATTACTAGCAGTGAAAAGTGAAGATGGTGAAAACAGACACACAGAGCCTGTAGCCAGCACCTCAACTGAACACATGAAAACCCAAGCTGATGTAGAGGACTGTGGAACATCACAACCAACTAGTGATGACCAGCTCCTCTCTTCACACTGTTCTGAATCTGACATCACTGAAGACAGTGATGATGAGTGGGAGCCCAGTGTAGATCAGTCACCTTTAAACACACTGAAGTCACACAAGACGCAGCATGTGGAAGGACAGAGATTAACTTTGAGCAGCAAGATGTCCCAGGACATGAAATCATCCAAAGAAACTCACTCCTTAAAGAGTCAAACATTGAAGAAAGGTTTTAGTTGTACAATCTGTGACAGGCTGTTTAATGATAAGGATAGGCTGAGGACGCACATGAGGACTCATAAAGGGAAAAGGTCATTTAGTTGTTCAGTTTGTGGCAAAGGTTTCAGTCAAACGCATGACCTAAAAAGACACATGAGGATTCATACAGGGGAAAAGCCATTTACTTGTACAGATTGTAACAGAGGATTTGGTATCAAAAGTGATCTAAGAAGACACATGAGGACTCATACAGGGGAAAAGCCCTTTCGCTGTACAGTTTGTGGCCATGGTTGTATTACTAAGGGACATCTAAAACGTCACATGACGACTCATACAGGGGAAAAGCCCTTTACTTGTTCAGTTTGTAGCAAAGGTTTCAGTCAAACGGGTCACCTAAAACAACACATGAGGACTCATACAGGGGAAAAGCCATTTACTTGTACAGTTTGTAGCATTGGCTTCAGTGAAAAGGGAACCTTAAGAGCACACTTGAGGACTCATACAGGGGAAAAGCCATTCACTTGTACAGTTTGTAACAGAGGCTTTAGCAAAATGATTAATCTAAAATACCACCTGAATATTCATACAGGGGAAAAGCCATTTACTTGTTCAGTTTGTGGCAAAGGTTTCAGTCAAACGCATCACCTAAAAAGACACATGAGGATTCATACAGGGGAAATGCCATTACTTGTACAGTTTGTGACAGAGGATTTGTTGTCAAAAGTAAACTAGAAATACACACGAGGACTCATACAGGGGAAAAGCCATTCACTTGTACCATTTGTAACAAAAGCTTTACTCATAACCATCATCTAAAAGCACACTTGAGGACTCATAGGGGGGGGGACCTTCTAGCTGCAGCAGTTTGTGGCAAACGCTTTGATCCAAATTCACAGATTCTTATTTAGGAAAGGTCTTTTTTTGGGGGGGGGGGGGGCAATATGCTGGGATGTGATCTAAACGTGTTCTATAATCAATAAGCACTGGAAGAAGGGTCAGAATGTTCACAATGTCCTCCCATATTAATGTTTGACCAGGTGATAAGTTCCCATTGCGTAAATTATGATTCTTTCCCTAGCTTTACATAACTGGAAGGGTGCTGAGTTGGCTCTAGCGGCCTTCACAACTACCTAGATTCCATATAGTTGCATTGTTTAACAACGTGTTTTGGATTCACGTCAATGTGAGCTTTCAGATATTCAACCACTTGAAGTGCACCAATAAACTTACTTGACCTCTCACTCTGTACTTAGTCTGCTCTTTTTCCCCTCTACACCAAGCCTCTTTTCCAAAAAGTAGCCAGGCGTTGTGAGCTTGTAGATCTGCTATTTTTGGCAACATTTCTCAGAATATGAACACTAGAGTTCAAGTGGTTAATATAAAAAAGGAGAAAAGTTTCTATCACACACAGATATAGAGGACCCCCTAGGGGTCCCGGACCCCCTGTTGAAGACCTTGTTTTAGGGGGAAATATTTACATATCTATGTACCATAAGGGCACGGTCACACCAAAGTACGGCTGCCAGTTGATAAGCGGAATCTGCCAGTGCATTTCAATGGGAATGGAACAGATCTTTGGAAATGCCAGAAATTCGCAAATGCCAGATTTCTCAAAACAAATCTGCTCCATTACCATTGAAATACATTGACAGAAGCTGCTTATCAAGCTGGCACCCATTGTTTGTTTAGACCATATCCAGACATTAGCCGCTTTCCAATCCGAGGGATTCGCACTTAGAAGTGCGCATTTCAAGGGCTATGACGTCACTGGGCCGCGCCTAGTGCTGTCCCATTTCGTAGACCGCGTTAACCTACCCTTGGAATGTGCACTACTTTCTCCTCGTTTTGAAGCGTACAGCCGATGGTCACTTCAAGCACTTCGTTGGATAGTGGTGTCCCACAATGCAACGAGCCTCCACGATTCAACCCGGATCAAAACAAAAACAACAGTGTCTGCTGTCCATCGCATTAAACTTTTACCCACAAAAGAGCTGTCTAACTTCTGTTTGGTGCCACAGAGTTTAATTGTAAGGTGTTCTAGGTATACTATTTGGTTGTATAAACGTCATAATTAATCATGACAGAGCCTATTTAAAAATATGCCTCGGCGTTGTCGGAAGGTTCTGAGAACCGCCGTGTCTCGTCTCGGGGCGGGCAGCTCTACGCATCGAATCCCTCTGAAGGCAACCTGTTCTCGGCTCCACGGCTCTGCTCCCCTCCCTTGGAATTGGTGGTGGAACATGACTGACATATGATTTGTTGTTGTGGCTTAATTATTTAACAGGCAATCCTTCAAATTGTTTTTCTTATGATTAGATATGAAAGAAACTGCCTCTGTATAATGCTTGATTAAAAGTAACATGATGGAAACAGCATTAATTCGGGTGGCAGAACCCACATAGCCAAGTTAATTATTCATTGTTAAATTGTAATCGGTCTTGATTTCATGCTCTTTATTGATTATAATATTATTAATTCCGTTAATTATGTTATGGCTGTTCTGTTCTTAGGACTAAGGTCTGACTTTTGTTTGTGATTGATCATATGCAGTCTAGCACAAAATGAAATAAATCTGTGTATTATAACAGTTGTTATGTTAAAATAATGGCCTATATACTTGTCATTTTATACCAAGTTTTATACCATTCATTGCATATTCTATTGAGCGTACCGTTATTAATTCAGATTTTCCAGTGTATCCTAGGCTATGTGCGTTATGTTATTTCCCATTAAATGAACAAACTAACTACCACTGAGTTCCCGTGGCAAAAACCCATGAACTTCGAGCATCAGGTTTGGTATTTGAGCGTTGTTTACAATATATAGCTACATCATAGCCTATTATAACAAGTCCAATAATAAGGAACGAGGAACCAATTCAGAATATAATCGAACATCAGAATGAACTGAAAATAGAAATGGATAGAGAGTAGGCCTACTAGGCTATGGCAACATCAAATGGGAATTATACAACAAGTAGTCCGGCTCTCAATGGAAAACAGGCTCTCCAACCGTGCATCAAACGAGCACAGATGCACTGCTAGACCTGGGCCTAATCACATGAAGAATGTATCACTCCGCCACTGCACCTGATTATCCCATATATGGCACAGCTGCGCCCTCTGGAGGGAAACAGACAGTAGCAGGTTGCAGTGCAAACTAGCCACTCAGACCGGAGAACAACTTGTTACACTACTATCCCGTTGGAAATGGATTTCACTGTTAATTTCGATATATTTGGTGGACTTACTTTAGATGAATGGTTAGATGAGGATGATAAGGAGAACGCGAAACCAACCAGACATTGTGCTTTGTCAAAGGAAGAGCTCGACAAGTTAGAGTCAAGGTTTGAACCTATGGTTTGAACTCAATACAGCCAGGACAACTACTTGGGCTGTGAAATGTTTCCGGGACTTGTTGTTGTCATACAATGGTATCGTGCAGCGAAAATAGCCGATCTACAAGTAACATCGCGGCGCGACACAGCGCGTTGTTGTAGATCGGCTAGATCGGGAATATAGAGTATTTCCCTTAATTAAAGATCTTATCGGCTACGTGAAACAGTAAATAGCATTTTGACAATTTGTGATTTAGTCCTAAATTCGCATATAGGCTATAACGATGGGGGAACAATTATGTTTGCTTTATTCTCCACTGCTCTGTACAAAACAGAGGCTCTCTAATAGCTTAATGACATTTAGTGGAAATGTTTTATTCTCTCACCAAGCACCACAAACATATGCCTACATGTAAAATGCTGTGGCAGCTGAAAGCAATGGATTTAGATTGGTCATCCGCGATGTTGCGGGTGATCAACCTGCTATATTGCAACGGTATGAAACATAAAAGAACAGCATATTTATGTCATGTGCTAAAGGGCTTGGCTAGAATGTCAATAGAATCTATAAACCTCCATGTCGGGAAACAGAACAGACGCAGTTTCTGCTTGGTTACACTTCAGAATGAGAAAATACTGTATTGGGGTCCATTTGATAGGCCTACATGTAGCCTACTGTAATATCTGTGGGTTAGAACTCGGCATTCAGTCTTCACTATAATAACTAAATAAAGCTTCAGATCTTTGTCATATTTCCATAAAAAGAATTACATTATGCGTTGAAGCCATTTGAATGTTTGCTTTATGATTTACTATGAATTATGCCTGACCATGATATGAAATGTTGCATTTTTATTTTGGGGCTTGTATTGCTTAATTATTGCGGCTATTAATGATGATGATCAGTGTGAATAGAGCGTGTTAATAAACTGTTATTTTATTTCATGATCTTGTGCTTCAGAACAATCTTATCATACAGTTATGTGACTGTATGTCAGACCTTTCATTATCAGTGGCGGACCGTGGGTTCAATACCCGGGCCTTCGCCATGGCTGCTGCGCATATGCACGCACATGCACACGCCCTCGCGTAGCCACGATCTGACAATATTGCGCCGTACAGAGTGCTGCTGCCTGCACCAGTAGCAGAGCCCAATACAATAAACTCAGTCACAACCATATTTTCATAGCAACACTAAAGCAAGCAAAATATATGTTGATATACACATGATTCAACAGGCTTCATCACATATACCAGCCAAGCTCCTGGGACTAGAGTTACACACTGCACAGTCTGCACGCACACACCCACCCACTGCTGAGCGCAGAACGCAGTATGAGAGGACATGGAGAAATGCGGAGATGTGCAACATTCATATAATGAATAAACAATGTGTTGAAACAAGAAGCATATGGATGAATTCATTAAAGGAGGACGTTTGCACATGAACTCCTCCACAGCAGTGAGAAGCTCTGAAACAAACACTCTGACATTAATATTCACACTACAAACATCACTTTGATGTTTTTCCAAAACAGCATTATAAATATCATCCATTAAGACAACTAGCCTAGATTAATGACAGCACAAGTCTTGCCCCAAAGTCTTGTGTTGAAACGTTATATTCCATAATGCGCACTGCGTGCGTGAGTGTTGTTGTGTCTTGTATAGCAGTCTGGTATACGTTTAACATGCTAACAGAAAGAGATCTTAACAACGATGATAACACGTTAAAGACGCAGGACACAACATGTGTTTAGCTGGTCTGTTCACTCTGTGTTTATTCAACGTCTGCCGCCAACATACAGGGGGAACCTGGGGAAAAGCCAGGCTTGCATCTTACATCGCCCTCTAGTGTCTAAATACAAACTAGCACCATATAGTATCACCATAGTGTCAGACACAATATATAACAACTCCTCCCCACTAAATAAACAAGTGCACCCCAACAAAAAACAAGTAAACTAAGAAAAGCAGGCAGTTCAATCAGAAACAGAACAACATACCAAGCAATGACAATATAAGCAACACTGTGGTCAGGACAACATTGCTGAAATCAGTGCAAGCAAAAAAACAACATTTGTGCACAAGAATAAGAAGGACATTGTTATGTCAGTCACTCTTCTTTTTATTTTTTTTATCTAGGGGCTGAGGTAGACAACTCAAACCCCGACACGACCCTGGGGATTATTATGCCCCAACTCCTGGGTGTGTCACTAACTACAAGTCCAGCCGCGTGGGTGCCCTCCGTTCTCTCTGAGGATACCGGGGAGTGGCACCACCACCTGACGGCCCCACCCTGGGCGACACCGGCACAGGCGTCAGCGTGGAAGGTGGTGACAGGTCAGGATCAGCAACTGGAGAGGCAGGTTCAGAAGTAGACACAGGCTGCATCGCACACGACACATCCTGAGTAAGTGGGGGTTGAGCTGGGTTGAACTGTTGAAGACGCTCAGCGGAGATCACCGGTGGAGGGTCCATAGGCGCAGTAGATCCAGAAAGCAGTTGGTCAGTGTGTCTCCTCCAGACGATTTTGGCCCAGGTCTACAGTTACGTGCCAGGACATGATCACCCAGTTGGAAACTCCTGTCCTTTGCTCTTTGACTACGTCTCTCAACCTGGGCATGTTGTTGTAGCAACACAGTTTCTTTGGTCTTGCGTGGTTTCAGAAGGTCGAGGCTGGTGCGGAGCTGTCTGTTGAAGAGAAGCACTGCAGGAGCAACTTTTGTGGTTGCGTGTGGGACATTTCTGTAAGAGAGCAGGAAACTGTTCAGCCTTTGGTGTAGGGAGCCTTGTTCCCGAGAAGCCTTCAAAGCCTGTTTCATGCTCTGTACAAATCTCTCTGCCTGTCCATTAGTAGACGGGTGATACGGAGCAGAGCGAATATGTTGTTCTCCATTCACTTCCAGGAACCGCTTGAATTCCTGCGATATGAACTGGGGCCCCGAGTCACTCACCAGCTGCTGGGAACAACCAAAACGACTGAACACTTCCCCCAGCTTCTCAATCGTTTTCTACGTCGTGGTAGATTTCATTATGAAGACTTCGGGCCATTTACTGTGAGCATCTATTGCTACTAGAAACATCTTCCCTTCAAAAGGACCAGCAAAGTCAACATGAATTTGCTGCCAGGGTGTATCAGGCCAGTCCCAGGGATGCAGTGGGGCTGGTTGTGGCATGCAGCGTACTTCCTGACATGATGGACATGCCCTTACTTTCTCTTCAATTTGTCCATCAAGTCCAGGCCACCAGAAATAGCTTCTGGCAAGTTCTTTCATGCGGACCATACCGCAGTGGCCCACATGTAGTTGTCGTAGTAGGCGTTTCCGCAACACTGGTGGGATAATCACTCTGCGCCCCCATAGGAGACATCCAGCCTGTACAGAGAGCTCACCCAGTCTGGCGATGTACGGCTTAAGCTCCGGAATGTCTCTACGCCCTCCGTGGAGCACTACATCCAACAACTGTGACAGTACGGGGTCTGTCCGTGTGTGACGTTTGACTTGATCAGCAGTGCCAGGAGCTTCCTCTACGAACCCGGAGTAGAAGATGTCGCCCCGAGGTTGAACTCCATGGTACACAGGTAGGGGTAGCCTCGAGAGGCCATCTGCATTTGCATGCGACTCAGACTTCCGGTACTTAATGTCATAAGTGTGAGCAGACAACAACAAGGCCCACCTTTGCATTCGGCTAGCTGCAAGGGATGGAATGCCTGTATGGGGCCCAAAGATTGTTGTCAGGGGCCGGTGGTCTGTGAGAAGAATGAACTTCCTCCCAAATAGGTATTGGTGAAACTTCCGTACACCGAAGACAATTCCCAGCGCCTCTCGTTCAATTTGTGCATAGTTTCTCTCCGCCTTGCTGAGCGTGCGTGATGCAAAGGCAACCGGACGCTCCTCCCCATTTGGCATGATATGGGAAACAACAGCACCCACCCCATAGGGGGAAGCATCACAGGCAAGTTGTAAGGGCAGTGTAGGGTCAAAATGTGTCAGGGCGTCAGACTCCAATAATGCAGTTTTTGTCTGGGCGAACGCTGTCTCACACTGAGCTGTCCATTTCCAGACTTTGCCATGGCACAACAGCTCATGAAGGGGCTTAAGCAGAGAAGACATGTTCGACACAAATCTGCCATAATAATTCAAGAGTCCAAGATAGGAACGTAACTGACTCACGCTCTGCAGAGCTGGCGCATCCACGATAGCTTTGACCTTGGACGGGGCCTTGTGCAAGCCCTCAGAGTCAATCATATATCCCAAATACTCGACTGCAGGCCGGAAAAAGTCACACTTGGATCTGCGGACTCTGAGTCCATACTCCTCCAGTCTCTGCAGAACAGCGTCCAGGTTTTTCAAGTGCTCCTCCTCTGTCTTCCCTGTGACAAGGATGTCATCCAAATAGCATTGGACTCCAGATAACCCACTCAGTATTTGGTCCATTGCACGCTGGAAAATGGCTAGGGCCGATGTTATGCCAAACGGTAATCTGCAGTACCTGTAGAGGCCCTTGAGAGTGTTTATCGTGAGCAGCTCTCTTGACTCCTCCTCAACATGCATTTGGAGGTATGCTTGATTGAGGTCAATTTTACTGAATTTCTGTCAGGATTGACGGTGACCTTGAAATCACCACAGATTCTCACTGAGCCATTTTTCTTCATGACCGGTACAATTGGAGTGGCCCAGTCACTCTGGCTGACAGGAACCAGCACCCCGTCCTTGATCAAGGATTCCAACTCTGCTTCAACTTTAGGCCGTATTGCATAGGGAACCGGTCTGGCTTTGAGGAATCTTGGCCTGCTGTCATGCTTCACCTTCAGTTTGACTGTTATCTCCTTCATTCTTCCCAAGTCCTTATTGAACACTGCAGCATGTTTGTGCAAAATAGTTGTCAACCCTGCATCCTCTCTGTGCAGCATACGGATTGCCCGCCAGTCCAGGGTTATCTCTTCAAGCCACGAGCGGCCTAGCAGCGATGGGAAATCCCCCTTGACCACGTATAGTGATAATTTAGCAGTTTGGCCATGCACTTGAACTGTGACATCAACACACCCCTTTGTTGGTACTCGCTCACCTGTGTAGGTCTTTAAGATGAGACTGGGGGGCTGTAGTGAGAGGTGTCGCAGGTGTTCCTTGTAAACAGCATAAGACACCAGGGAGACTGCTGAACCCGTGTCGATCTCCATGCGCACTGGCTCCCCATCCAGCAGTGGGGAAACCCAGTATCCATCTGGCCCCCCAGTAACTGACAGTACATACACGCCTGCCTCATCAGACAAGCCACTATTCTCAGCTGTGGTCTGGTCTTGTTGCACATTATGCACAGGCTGTCTCTTTTTGAATCTGGGCCTTGGCCTCTCACTGTTTTGGGGGTTGTTGTCACTGCTTTGGGGTCTGTTGTCAGCTGCCTTGCTCTTACAAGCACGTTCAATGTGCCCTCTTTTTCCACATTTTCGGCAATCTTTGCTCCAACACTCTGAGGCAAGGTGGCCCACCCTGTCACACCGATAGCATCTGCTCTGCACTCCCTTGTCCTCTGTGGAGACCTTGTGCAGTGGGCCACTCGTGTTGCTGAGCTGGTGAGCATCTTTGGTAGCTAATTCCTTGGACACACTAATTTCAATTGCCTTTTCCAATGTAAGATCTCTTTCTGTTAGCAGGCGTTTCTGTGTTGCTTCACTCCTCATCCCAAACACAAGCCTGTCTCTAATGGTGTCATTCAGCGCAGCATTGAATTCACAGTGTTCAGATAGTCCCCTCAGTGCAGCAACAAACATTGAGATTGACTCCCCCTCCTCCTGATTTCTCTTATGGAAACGAAAACGTTCAGCAATCACCAAGGGCTTTGGTGAATAATGGGCTGCCAAGACAGCCTTAATGTCTGCATAACTTTTGGATCCTGGTTTGTCAGGCTGAACAAGACAACGCAGCAAATTGAATGCTTTTGGCCCCATTACAGTCAAGAACGTTGGCACAAGCTTCCTATCATCAATGAAATTTGCTTCTGCAAAATACTCAAAACGTTCAGTGTAGGAGCTCCACTGTTCAGTACCTTCTTCAAAGGGACCAATATTCCCAATCATCGCCATTGTTTGTATCCACACAGCAGTCCGCTTGATTGCAGAATGTCCTCACAACAGCATTAATGTCCAAACCACGTTTATCTCCCTCCAAACGTGCACTGCACACACGGGTATCAATAAAATCCTCGTCGCCACTTGTTGTGTATTGTATAGCAGTCTGGTATACGTTTTCACATCGATGATAACACGATAAAGACGCAGGACACAACGTGTGTTTAGCTGGTCTGTTCACTCTGTGTTTATTCAACGTCTGCCGCCAACATACAGGGGGAACCTGGGGAAAAGCCAGGCTTGCATCTTACATCGCCCTCTAGTGTCTAAATACAAACTAGCACCATAGTATCACCATAGTGTCAGACACAATATATAACAAGTGTTGTTTCAAAAGAACGTCTCTTACCCGAATCACCGGTGGTGTTTGCCAGTCACTCCGGTGGGTTTCCTGATCGAAACTTAAACATGGCCAAAACAACCACGGTTGCTCATGTGTCCATCAATGCCAAAAGCTTTTCCTTAAACGTCCTCGAAACAAGTTTGACAAATTGTCCAGTAAATCCAAATCTGTTTCTTCTCCTCCTTCTGCCATTTTTCGTTTCTTTATTTGTGAATTGTTGTGAGTAAATGTAGAAATTTAGCTCTGCTATGTGAAGCTCTGCTCTGTGTAGCAGCTCTGCTCTGTGAAACAGGAAGCAATTCTCTTTTCTCATTGGACTGAAAATATTTCTCCCCAGGGCTGGAATATTTGAATAACAGCAGTTCTCTTTTCTGATTGGACAATGTTTCTTCCCAGAGATGGCATATTTTGAACACTCTAGAAGGTGTCCTTATGTGAAAAAATGCGCCTAGGAGGGAAAATTCAAAATTTGATTGGTTAAAGAACCAGCCAATAATAATACATTGCCCAACAACCATTCACTTCAAAGGCAGCAGGCACTCTAAGTGAGCTTCAGAGGGTCTCTATCTTACCTGGAGATAACACAAGAAAACACCTGATTGGTTAAAAAAAAACAATTGCTTTTTTAGACGTGCGCCCCTAGTGGAAGCAGTGTGTCCAGCCTGACTGAGTGAGAGAGAGAATGAAAGCAGCAAAATAAATGAATGAAAAATAAATATATATTATTAAATATAAATTTCTTCATCAGGCAAGTGCTGGGCCTTCATAGAATACTTTCATTATGACAAAACCAAAAACAGAAGTTTCTTTAATATCTAATCAACAGAAAACTATTTGAAACGGGTTGTCTGAAAGTTGTAGCCACAATAAATCATATCACAATCATGTATATAGCCTACCTATACAACTTTCTAGCCTGTAGATCTACAAGCTCACAATGCGTCGCTTTGCACCGCGTTGTGAGCTTGTAGAGCAGGTAGAGCAACAGGACATGCAATGGTCATCCCAAGCCGAACATCGAATGCCTTGGACGGATGACATGACTCTTACTGCCCGCCTCGGTTCGAGTGATGCTGGTTCTCAATTCACCTCGAACGTCAAAATAGCTGTGAATTATTAGGTGAATTATGACCCCCCAAAAAATTTTAAATATCCTAAAATGTCTTAAAAGTTAATTTCCGCGTCACAAAAAATAAGTTTGGGCGTTTAAGAAGGTAAAATACGTAGTTTAAAAACACTGCGGAGGAAAAAATGAAGTTCTCGGCTATGCACTTGGCAGTGCTGTCCCATTCCACAGGCAAAAGTGTGCACTTCACAGGACAAGCCCTACACTTCACGCCCTACCCTAGCTAGGGCTACACTACGAAGGGCGCACACTCTGGATTGGAAAGCGGCAAATCAAAATTGTAATGCACTAAGGGCAAACTTACCTCCCCTTTTCCACTGCAAATATATTTTAATTTCTCATGTTTTCTTTTGTTGATGATATCCTATGCAAAGTACTGTGTTCTAGCCGTCTGACGTTCAATGGTATGATATACATAGTGGTTCTGGTGTAAATAAACCGAAAAGCTTACTAGGATCTCCTTTTAGTTGACCATGTTCCAGTGATTTGTATTTGTCTTGAAAATTCTTCAATCAATTCAGTACAATTGATGCCCTCCCTGTCTGAGAAAAAAACATGACCTCCTTATTCACACTGACCCCTGCTGGTCACAAAAACCCTGTTTTTTTTAAATAAACTTGTATTTCACAGCCAATTATACTTGTATTTTTACTGTTGGACACAAGTGCATAACTAACCACGAGAGAAATGTCATCTCCTGTCACGCTGAGTGCATCATTATTTGTATTCTGTATGTAACCCAAAAATGTAAACAGCCCCATTGAGATCAAAGTACAGTTTCAGTCAGTGTTGGATGATCTTTGGGAAGTCTTTGAAACTTTGCATATATAATGATTAAGCAGCAGCAGTAGTCTAAACAAGAACTGACACGAGGATGGACTATTAAGCGCAATATCAGACTTAATTTCACATAATTATTAAGGTATACAGTATTGATAGTGCTACATTTGACACCACCATGACACAGTTCTTTGAATAAACTTTGAATAAAAAAAAAACACTGGTACCAACATTATATTCTAATGGAGAAGAAACAAACACAGGCAACTATGGTGAGAATTGACTTGTCCAAACTCTCCTGAACTTGCATGCAACATCTTATGTTGAAATAATTGCCCTCTCTGTTTAGAAATCCATGACATTACACCACATATTCAGTATTGACTTGATTATGTTTAGTTGAGTGTGGTATCAAGCGTTTGATTGATTGATTGAAGACTTTATTAGAAGTTTGCATAGGAAAAGGTACAGTTTCATGACGGTACAGTTCACTGGTACAAGGTCTACTAAAAGGAGATCCATGAAAAGACTAAGCTTATTTCCACTGGAAACCATTTAAAGTATCTCATATAACATTGAATGACAGACAAATAGAACACAGTACTATGCAGTAGATATGTAAAGAAAAACAAAAAAGAAAACAGTAAGTCTAAACAAACAGTATATACAAAGAAGGGGCAGGGGAGGGTAGGGTTGGGCTAGGTTAGTTTTTTACCAGTTGCGAACGGCTGCTGCCTGTAAGTGATTTTTCAGGGCAATTTTAAAGGATGCTAGTGATCCACACTCCTTTATGACCTTCGGTAAGGCTTTCCACATTTTGGTGGTATAGCAGAAAAAAGAGTTTGACCCTTTGTTGGTTTTGACTCTGGGTTGAAAGTGATCTGTGGCGCTGCCTCTGGTGTTGTAATTATGGACATCCTTAATGTTTATAAAGTATTTTGACAGGTACTTGGGTATCATAGTGGTGTAGTGCAGTGGTTCTCAAACTTTTTGGGCTTCAGTACCCCCTTTTCCTGATTGCTGAATCCAAGTACCCCCTTTAATCCAGTGACCCATACAAGTCTGTAACTCTGACAGTGTACAAATGGAACCAAATGAACCCGTTGTACACTGTCAGAGTTAAGGGGAGACCTTGAAATTTGGTAGTTTGAGAAACACTACTCTAATCGACAATATTTTGACTAGAAAATACGGACATCAAAAGTCCAGTTTGTATGTCAATATGTTGAAAATAATAGTAAGTAGCGTGTTTTCTATTCAGTAACAGTAAAATGTGTACTTAATTTGGTTTAAAGCTACGTATACAGAGCAGCACGTTCACATACATTTGTCAATGTTTTATCATTAAACGTAACAGTAAAATAAATGTGTCCATTTTCCATGTTCTCTCAAGTACCCCCTGTAGTACCTCCGCGTACCCCTAGGGGTACACGTACCCCCATTTGAGAAACACTGGTGTAGTGTATCTTGTACACCAGGCCCATTGCAAGTTGCTGTACTCTGTCATCTACTCTGAGCCACCCCACTCTTAACTGGTGAGTAGCGGTGAGGTGAGTCTGATAGGGAAGGTGAAGTAGGACCCTAATTAGTTTATTTTGGGCTGTTTGGAGTTTAGTTTTCAGGGCTTGTGGGGCGTCACGATACCATACGTGGACTCCGTAGTCAAAGAGGGGCTGGATTATTGCACCAGCTATGGTCTTCAGTGTGTTGAAATTGACCATTGGGGCGATCCTCTGTAGGAAACGAGTTCGTTGGTTGATTTTATTTATTACTTTAGAAGTCATCTTTTCACTGGAAAGATTAGCTTCAAGGATACATCCTAAGTAAGAGATTTCGTTTTTTCGTGTTATGACCTTGTCACCCACTTTGATTGTGAAGTTATCGACTTTTTTGAGGTTATGATTTGATCCAAAGAGGATGGACTCAGTTTTTCCCAGGTGAATTGATAATTTGTTGTCATTAAGCCATGTGCAGATCTTACTTAGTTCAGAGTTAAGTGTCTTTTCGACCTGCAAGTGGTCCTTGCCCGAGACTAGGAGAGCCGAGTCATCCGCGAACAGGAACAGGTTGCAGTCACAAGCAGATGCCATGTCGTTCACGTATATTAGGAACAACAGAGGTCCCAGTATGCTACCTTGAGGAACACCACAGCTTACTGGGAGGGGGGGGGACAGGGTACCGTTAATCTCCACCACCTGTTCCCTCCCCACCAGGTAAGATTGCATCCAACTCACTGCTGCGCTGTCAAGACCGTGGCTTTTAGTTTCTCAATCAGAATAGAATGATTTACGGTGTCAAATGCCTTCTGGAGGTCCATCATGACCATGCCGCTATATTTGCTGTCATCCGCTTCGCGTTTGATTTGGTCAGTCAAATAGAGAAGGCATGTGTCAGTGGAATGAGATTTTCTGAATCCAGATTGGAACTCGTAAATCAGATTATTCTCATCGAGATATCTTGCTATCTGTTCGTAAACTATTTTCTCCATGACTTTGGATATGGAGCTAAGAATGGAAACGGGACGGTAGTTTCCAGGGTCTAGTTTGCTACCTTTTTTATGCAGGGGGGTTACTTTTGCTAGTTTGAAGTCCTGTGGGACATGACCCTGTTCGATGGAAAGGTTAATTATGTGGGTAATGATCGGTGCAATGGTGGCGGCTGAATCTCTGAGAAATCTAGCTGGAATTTTATCAAGGCCAGTGGCCTTGTGTTGAGGTAGGGCGCTCAGTTTTTTAAACACTTCATCAGTTGTCACTGTGGCAAGTTTAAAACTGTCTTTTCTGACGCCCAGTTTATTGTAGAATTTCTTAACAAATTTTACACCATACCGCCCAGATGGGGCGACCAGTCTTTCAACCAGTGAATGGGCCATGGTGGTAAAGGTTTTGTTAAGATGGGTAGCCACTTCACATTTGTCAGAAATGAGAGCGGCGTCCGTTTGATGTTTATGCTGTGGCATATGGTTTTAGGTTTTAAGCCCAATTGGTTGTTTTGCGTCACAAATATTTTCACCAAAAGGCCCTTTAGAAATCTCAGCCCCTTCCTCTTTTACATTCTAGTCCTACAAAAACACAAAATATAAACACATCCTAGTGTCAAGGAGATTGTACATATGAATAGCTAAGAATAAGAGACCGCATAAACAGAAATATGATTAAATCTGTCACCTTTATTTTGTGATTTTACCTTGGAAACAAGCACTGAACAGATCTCAGTTATTGTAACAAACATCAAAACTCTGAAGATCTAAATAAAAAAAAAGCATTACACACAAGTAATCAAAATATCACAAAAATCACAAATAAACATTTCAAATGTGTGTCTGTTAAGTGCCCTCTCCAGACCATGAATGCAGTTTTTACTATGGTGAAATAAACACATTTCTCAAAAAACAGTACCATTTCCTAACTTGGAGAAATGCAAGGCCCTGCCTCGTGTGTTTGTGTGTGTGTCACACTTCCTAACGGCCTGCCCACTGTACCAAGACATCAGAGACACTTACTTCCCACAGATTCTAACCTCCCAAGGAGAGTTTGAAAACAATGTGCAAACACAGCAGCAATATTCGTGAACTGCTGAGATAAGAGAAGGATATAAAATTGAACCCAACCACCTTACAGAACATTGTACATACCCCTGCATGTAAACTGTTACTCCTTTCACTTGTACATATTTTGTTCAGATTGTTCTCTACAGTGTACACATCTGCTTTGGCAGTGTAAACATATGTTTTCCCCTGCCAACAAAGCCCTTTGAATAGAAAATGAATTATGTCACAAGCAAAACTAAAGTAGTAATGCACACACATCAAAGGGGGAGTCCTTATCCCTCTGTAAAGTGTCCTCTCCAGACCATGAATGCAGTTTTTACTATGCTGAAAGAACACAAAAAACATTTCCAGAAATGTCAGGCCCTGCCTCGTGTGTGTGTGTGTGTGTGTGTGTGTGTGTGTGTGTGTGTGTGTGTGTGTGTGTGTGTGTTTACTTCCAATATTTCTTCTTTGTGTGGTAAGCTGTGGTACACTCAACATGCAAGGCCACCTTGCATCCCTTGCACACATACCTTGTCTCGGACCTGTGAGCTAGTCCCCTTAACCTTTTCCTCGCACAAACCCTGCTCTTTCTGGATGGGTACATTTTCCTGGGTGTGGGTGGGATGACAACCAGTTCATGCATGGCAGTGTTGCCATACAGCCTGGTTGCAGGGTCTCGCATGCGCAGTCCCCTGGGCATGCGCAGAGGTGCAGGGGCATCGGAGTCATCAGAGTCTCTCTCTGCGGCATCTCCGTCTGCCTCATCGCTCTCTGCTGAGCCGCCCTCTGCTGAGCCGCCCTCTGCTGCTTCTCTTGCTCTCTGTCGCATCACTCCCTGCCGCACTGTGCTGCTGTGCTCTCTTCTCCCTCATCCTGAGGAGGAGGTTGGCACACAGTGGTCTACGACTCTGCTACTGACTGGATGAAGGCCTGAAGGGACCTACACCTGCCCTTTGGGTACCTCGTCTTGTAGATCACCCAAGCGTTGAAGAGGGCAATCTGGAGAAGGTAGGTGGCGAACTTCTTGTACCACCTGGTGCTCTTCCTGGCGAACAAGTAATACGACAAATTCTGGTCCAATTTATCGACCCCGTTCATGAAGCTGTTGTAGTCAGCGTTGCACACTGGCCTTACTTTTTCAACCCTCTCTTTCTGGCCCTTCTTCCTCTCCAGAACGGTTCTTGTCTCGTTCGGGTGGCGTGTGCTGACCATGACCATAATATTATGGTCATCGAATGCAGACACCATGACTCTGCAGTTGTGACACATCACC
This sequence comes from Nannobrachium achirus, assembly GCF_963921795.1. Classification (NCBI taxonomy): domain Eukaryota; kingdom Metazoa; phylum Chordata; class Actinopteri; order Myctophiformes; family Myctophidae; genus Nannobrachium; species Nannobrachium achirus. The sequence goes on along the minus strand of NC_137818.1, from coordinate 67,878,217 downwards.
ACCTCCCCAGCTGCCAGTCCAGACTTGTAGACGTCCCTGATGTGCTGTGGTTGCCCTCGAGGGTGCCACATGGGTATGGGTCTTCTGAGTGAGGAGGAGTTCGCTCAGATTGACTGAAGAGTATTAGTTGTCTGAGTACAGCATGTAGCCATACCCCGCCAAGTTACCGAGCAGGAACACAACTGTGTCGATTAGAGAGGTATAGACACCGCAATACAGCTTCATGTTCCACATGTAAACAGTGGCAGAGTAACACAGAATATAATATTTAATCCCATATTTTATGGGTTTCTGGGGATTGTACACACGGAAGCCAAGTCTCCCCTGCCAAAGGAGCATCCCCTCGTCAATGGATATGTTCTCGCTTGGCAGGAACATCTGTTGAAACTTGGAGAGCAGGTAGTCAAGCAGTGGGCGAACTCTGGATAAGCGGTCGTCAGGATCTAGGGTCTCATCGTCTGCAAAGTGTAAATTGCTCCAAATGATCTGAAAACGGTTCCCGGCCATTGTTCGGTTGAAGTAGAGGGTGGCAAAAAACTCTTGTCTGTACTCCAGTACAGTGCCAGTTCTCCCTTGATGACAATCCCTGTAATGAAGTACAGCCCCAGGAAGTTCTTCAGTTCTTTGACTGTGAGGGGTTTCCACACATTCAATCTCCGATGGGGAAGATCAGGATCAAGAGGTTTTATGGCAGCTTTACGGTTTGTCTCGTCGCAGATCATTTGGAGCAATTCTTGCGTGAGGAACAGCATTTGACCAGGGAACCAGGCATCCGAATATCTGCAGCAGGGCCCTGAGGTCCAGGGTTGGAAGTGAACGGGATCTCTGTAGGATTCCAGTTGCTCTCGAACCACTCCTCCGAATCCACAGTGGGACATTTACAGGGTCTGGGTTTCCCTATAAATTATCGAAAAACATGATTACCATAAATACATTGTTTTTATTTGTGTGGTAAAAGTGTGATGAGCAGAAACAGTTCTAAAGTAGCAAATAGAGATGTGAGAGTCACACACACACACACACACACACACACACACACACACACACACACACACACACACACACACACACACACACACCATGAAAATGTGATGAGCTGAAACAGTTCTTACTTTTTTATTGCCTACAGGGGGAACATCAGTCGAAGTAGAGGCCCCTTGGTTCACGTCAGACTTGGCACCACTGGATGGATGGATGGATGGATGGATGGATGGATGGATGGGGCTCTTACCTCTGCCACAGCCAACAGATGGACTAGATGATCTAGTGGGCTGGACAGAATCCTCCTCAGCCGAGTCAGGCGTGCCTTAGTCTCGCGTAGCCAGACAACTATTCCACAATCTCTGAATGCTATATAGAGTCTGGAACAGCAGCTCCCTAACGAGCATTACCGTTCAAGAAAATATATTTTAAAATGTCATTTCTGCTAAGCAGCAAGCTAAACATGCTTATATTATTTTTATTTATATAATGATAAATGTGTGCGATGTGAGACTGAAACGGAAGTGACGAGGGGGCTTCACTTCCGCTTTATCTCGCACTCATCATTTCTATTCCGGTTTGCCAGACTGTATGCCGGGAGCATTTGACCAAATCGCGGAGGCAACAGTCTGGCCACGCGAGACTAGGCGTGCCTGAAATAAAATACTTGGTAAATAGTGATCAAGTCAATTTAGGCATTCAGCAAACACTCAGGGACAGATTCTAAATCAGGGACGTGTAGAGTATGTTAGGGAGGCAGGGCCACACAAACACGCACGCACGCACGCACGCACGCGCACACACACACACACACACACACACACACACACACACACACTCGCCATCAGCTGAATTCGATGATATGTAACCATATAAAATAATTGAAACAAATGTACAAATGTATAGAGTTACGCATGCACGCACGCACACAGGCTATCCCTGGCCTGGCCCATCACTATTAGTCTAGTAGATAGAAGGGGGTTTCATGCACCCCCCGGAAATATATTTCTAATCAGTGTTTCCTTATTGGAAAGAATGTTCTGAAAATGATGAGCTATGTTAAAAAGTTTTCAAAATGTCCCTACTACCCCAAAACCCCCCTTTTGGCAAATGGCTCTGGTGAAATTGTGTAAAGCCAAATATTAATTCACTTAAATTACATAAATAGCCATGGAAGTCTGACATTGGGCATGGAGTATCCTGACACATAGGCATAAGTAACAGAATAGGATTTTGGAGCGTGCTACGTTTGTATTTTTAAATATGACCAGCATCATCCCCAGAAACACAAAAAATATACTGTCCGATTGACAAACAACAACAAGGATGATTAATTCCCAGCACTTTATGGTGAATATCACTGCCTCATTTGTCTATAGAATACTTCCCATATCCCTAAGCTTCAATTTGAGCCGAAGATGGTATGCGGTCAGGCCCACGCTTGACTCAGGGAGATGGACGTCCCTGCCATGCATAGTCCTTTGGGACTCAATGATTCCACATACACAAAAGCAATAAAACAGGGGCCAGAATGTGGGTAGAATTAGGATCCTTAACACATCGGGTGCCCACGAGGTGTCTACGCGTCAATCTCTTTGATCTGTACGAGTGCCCAACGACGCGTTGACGTGTTGTACAGTAAACTATACTGTACTGTAGCTACTGCACTTGGCTACCGCGGTGATGAAACAACTCCATTTCCCAACATGCAGCGCGCAATTACGTCACCCGGACGTGCTGTGTGGCTCGTTGACTTCCTGTCTAGTGGCTGCACAAAAGTGCTGTTTTCTCCGGATTCTCTTCCTTTTTTCATTTTTTTTCTCAAAACGGCAGCCTCTTCTACATGCCGTAACACAAACACTGTGGCTTAGAAATGATAAAAAACGGTCCTGACTGAAAGAAAAGATTTTCGCGAAATAAACAGGACATACTCGGATTACATTTACTCGGATTACTTTTCTCGCCAGTACTCTCGCCGGTAGGTAAAATGACGCGTTGCCATGGGCACGAATACATTAAGACGTCAGAGATCACGTGGGCGTCTGATGTGTTAAGCTGGCTGCAGGGGGTGGCAGGGAGACGCCCCTGTCGCTGCTCCACCACCCAGAGATGTTCCGGGATTAAAGGAGCGAAATATCTGTGAAGGTTGGCTCCCGGCTGATGACCCTGCAGCCAGCACCATGGCACCGTCGGCGTCAGGCAGCAATGCCCAGCAAGTGTTCTTACTTGTGCTTAAATCAAATCAGAGAAAATAGGATATTCAGTCAGTAGCTTTCCAGAAGCCCTAGAAGTATCATGGAACCCCTGGATATATATATATATATATATATTTCTAATCAATGTTTCCTTATTGGAAAAAATATGCTGAAAATGATGAGCTATTGACCGCCACAGGCGTCTTATGACACTGGCTATTTTTACCTGTAATCTTGCCACGGGCGTCAGGGGACGCCGGAATGTCTTTTTTTTTTAATTAATACAAGTTTAAGACCTGATTTCAAACATACATTAGATTCAGACCTCTTGGGCAATGGGATCCAATAAATCGGTGACGTCATCGCTCAGGAGATGAGGACGACGACTGCTTTTGACAAGGGTGGGGGACATCTTCAGGAAGATGAGGAAGACTCTCGACAGTTACCTGTTGACAGTGTTGTACCCGAACGAGTTCAAAGAACGATCGTTCATGAACACGTTCATATTTTGGGCGAACGTGAACTGAACGTAATTGTTTTCGCTTGATGAACGATATTGTCGAACGCGGTAATTCTGACGCCCGTGAACGACGTTCGGCGGCGTTCGGCGGCCGTTCATGCGGCGGTCCGCGCCTCCGCGGTCGTCTGTCCTCTCCTCTCTTTTTTCATTCACATGCTCCAATATTACGCGCTGCACGCAGCTCCTCGTGAACGTTGATATGCGGAGCTGCACTGTGAATCTCCTCCTCGTTACGTCAAGCAAGCCTGACTATACGTTGTCGTATGTGTGTTGCACGGCGAAATTAGCTGATCTGCAAGCTCACAACGCGTCGCATCCACGAGACAACGTGAGCTTGTAGATCAGCTATTTTAACCAACGCGGAAACATGCTGTGCGCCAGGTTTAGAAACGTCTGCCTTCAGCCCTTCACAATAAGGGTGCAGGAAGACTGGGCACTGGGCAGTGGGCACATAAATATTGTGGGCACCTCAATGTTAAGTTGGATGAAATTATTGCTGTGTGTGGTTCTATATGGGCTGTGTCAATAATTTTGACATATAATAGCATGCAGCAACGTCTAAACATTTATATATATATATATATATATATATATATATATATATTAGAGGTGGGCAACGATTAATTTTTTTTAATCGCGATTAATCGCACTCAATCCTGGAGTTAATCGCGATTAATCGCGATTAAATTGCTCATTTTAAGTCTGCCGAAGGCATTCAAAATATGCGTGTGCTACATAAATAATGACCAGAAGTAAGTCCTTGAGAACGGGTTTCTGTTTATTCAATTAAACATGAATAATAATCAGTCATTTAAAGATAACCAGTAGGCAATTTTACACACAGGTCTGTCTCCATGTGGACAAAGTTCTTTCCTGAACTACCTGGAATGAACACCAGAGGGTGTAAGAACAACAACCCAGCTTACATAAGGTCATGAAGAACTGCTTAAGCCTCTATCACAGTCCAAGGTGAAGAGCTAACACCTCACCATGGTGTAGTTCTCTAGCTATCACCTAGCTACCAAATACTACTGTATCGTCTCTTTCAGTTTTAGGTGAAAGCTAGAAAACTACACCGTGGTGAGGTGATAGCTCTTCACCTTGGACTATGACAGAGGGCAAGGCTTTAGCTTTGTGACATGGCTTGGGTCAATAAGTCCAACATCTACTTCTCTTTCTTCCACCAGTCACTCAGGCAGACCAGCTTGTTCACATTGTCTGGGGACAAGCTAGATCTTCTCTTCTGTACAATATGGCCTGCTAAAGAGAACAGTCTCTCGCATGGGACACTTGTGGCTGGAGTCCCCAAGTACTTCCGGGCAATGTTGGCCAGATTACCATAGCAAGCGGTGTGCTCCGACCACCACTTCAGTGGACACTGATCCTCGCTGGCACTGGGCTCTACCTTGTACCTCTCCACAACATTGCTTGCTGGTGTCTCCTCATCAGACTCTGACTCTGATCCCATCAGTAGCAGGGTCTTCTTATTCGGTGGCTCAGGGTTCTCCTCCATGGACGGCTGCAGAGCAGGTTCTTCTGCCTTCACCAGCTCACTCAGCTTTGCCCACACTGGCTCCCTCTCTGCTCTGGGCAGGCACTTGAGGTCCTTAAATCGTGGATCCAGACTAGTCGCCACCTTTGATGAAAAAAAGAAGAAAAAAAAGAAAAGAAAAAGAAAAGATTGATTACAATTTGATTTACTTTCCACATCCAACCTCCATATTTCTTCCTGACTTAATCTATTCATTGACCATTGCCTTAACAGTCTATAACAGTTAGATAATACAGCTATCTTCTGGTCTGCTCAGTCTGACATACCTTCAGCCAAACCAGGTTTAATTTCTCCCTCCGCTGGTCGAGGTCCTTGGTGAAGGCAGCCTTGAACCGCACGACATAGGCAGGATCATCATCTGTGATCTTCATAGATCGCTGGAGGTGGCACAGGGCAGGTAGAACCACCGAGCAGGATACATACTTTTGCCCACCAAGGAGATCAGTGATGTACCTACACACACACACACACACACACACACACACACACACACACACACACACACACACACACACACACACAGCAACAAATACAAAATGAATGGCCAATTAATTTAACTCAGATCACACACACACACACACACACACACACACACACACACACACACACACACACACACACACACACACACCAATAGGCTACATAAAATAAAAAATCGTTTAACTCAGATTACACACACACACACACACACACACACACACACACACACACACACACACACACACACACACACACACACACACAGCAATAAATAAATAATGGCCAATTAATTTAACTTAGATTACACTTTTAAATTCTGAATCATCACATTACATATGTTTCTCAAATACAAAGTGACTTTTAAAAGAACTTGTATGCAATTCATGAACACTATCATACCTGCATGGCTCTAGCAGTGTCTCCAGTCTTGCCATCTTCTCATATTCAGCATCAGTAGGGAGAGTCAGACTGTGCTTCTGCTGGGCCAGCGTTGCGTGCAGTGGGTCTCTGTTACTCCTCACGCGCTTGATCATTTCGAGGGTGGAGTTCCAACGTGTTGGGACGTCTTGCACGAGTGGCTCCTCTTTGTGTTTAAGGGAGGCTTGTTGGGCATGCAGCTCGTCTGTGTTGGCCGCGCTGTGTTTGAAATGTCCAACCACTTTACGACACTTTCCCAAAACAGCATCAAAACCCCCGTCACGAAGTGACATTACAACGGCCCTCTGGACAAGATGCGCAATGCAGGGCAGATGCTCGAATGGCAGTATCCTCCCTGCTGCTATCATGTTGGGAGCGCTGTCTGTTCCAATCGTTGTGATTTTGTCTTGTATCGCCCACTGATTGGCGACGCTGAGAAACTGCCTGGCACACGCGTCTGCAAAGTGACGCTCCTCGGTTTTAATCACACCTAACGTTAGGAGTCAGGACAGACAGAATAAGTTAAGTCAATAACAATCAGTTAAACAACAATGAGCAATCAATCAGCAACTGAAAGATAACATTAGGGCAAGCTAACGCAAGCCCTATAAGGTTAGCTGAAGGCAAAGCTGTGTATATTTGGCTTCATTAGCTAAATTAGCCTACATTACATAACATAGCCTACCTAAGGCGAATGAGTGAAGTTCCCAGTTGGCATCGATCAGATGTACAGTAACGCCGAGGTAGTTTTCGTTGCCAAGAGATGTCCAATGGTCCCCAGTGAGTGCTACACACATCACCCCAGCCAACTTCACTTCTTTCACGGCTCTCTCTGTGGCGTGTTGGTCATGTATCCTCCTCACGATAGTTCGCCTGGCAGGCAGTTTGTAAGTTGGGTCTCCTGTCGCAGCCCGGAGAAGAAGCTCTAGACCATCATCTTCAACCACGCTGATAGGCCGACAGTTGATGGCAATCCACTGAGCTAGGAGGTTAGTCAATTTCGCAGATAGAGCTGCGCTGATGGGCTTGCCTCGGTCGGTGCACTCGTATAGTGTAGTTTGACGAACCCGACTACTCCCTGGAGCTTCAGTAGTACTTGGCCCGGCGGCCCCAGCCCCCGCGTCCTCCATATCAAAGCGATGTTTCGCTTTTAGGTGGTACTTAAGACTGGAGGTGCTCCTACAGTAAACTAACTCTGCTTTGCACAAGGTGCAAATAACCTTGGTCTTGTCGAGGTCTCCATTGGGAAGCTTCTTGTAAACAAATTTGCCCTGAAGCACGCCCGGGCTCACAGCGGCGGCAGCATCCATGTCAGCTGGTGTTTGTGTTTGTCATTGATTTCACACGTGTTCCGACCAGAGCAGTGTTCACGCCCCCCACAGTGTAACTCTGACAGGCTGGGCCAGGCATACACTTGCGCCAAAATAGCGCATATCAAAGTTAAATTCATATCTTGATCACTATGTAGAACCAGATGGCCAGCTCCCAGACCCAACTTTGATCCGCGATTAACGACGATATTTTTTTTTACCGCCGATAAGAGTCTTGCGATAACGCAGCACGATAACGCCGATAACGGCCCACCTATATATATATATTATTATAATTTTTTTGTTCTTTATTATTATTATTTTTTTTTATAGACAAAAGTATAAAAAAAATTATGGTTAAAAAAAGAACGAAAAAGAACTAAGTTAGTTCATTTTGGGGAACCATGAACTTTAGTTCAAAATATAGAATTATGAACTAGAAATGAACAAGTTCATTTTAGAAGTTCTGAACTTGAACTTGAACTAGTTCGTTTTTAAAGTGAACTTTCCCAACACTGCCTGTTGAGTTGGTAAACAAAATGGACCCCATTAGTTTAGTTCTTGAAAACGTAGAATGAAATCGCAGCGCGAGGCGTTGTGAGCTTGTAGACTGGCAATTTTTGGCGAAGAGGTTTGGTGTAGAGGGTAAAAAAAGCAGACTATGTACAGAGTGAAAGGTCAAATGTATTATATATTGACAGTTCAAGTGGTTAAATATCTGAAAACACAAATTGACATGAATCCAACATATCTTTAGTAATTTAGTAATTCTCTTTTATGTTCTAGGGCAGGGGTCTTCAACGTTTTCAGGCCAAGGACCCCTTAGTTGAGAGAGACATGAAGCAGGGACCCCTTAGTTGAGAGAGAGATGAAGCAGGGACCCCTTAGTTGAGAGAGAGATGAAGCAGGGACCCCTTAGTTGAGAGAGAGATGAAGCAGGGACCCTCACTACCTTTTCATAGATTCCATATAGTTTCATTGTTTGACAGCACAATCTGGATTCATGTCAATTTGTGTTTTCAGATATTTAACCACTTGAACTGTCAATATATAATACATTTGACCTTTCATTCTGTACATGTCTGCTTTTTTTACCCTCTACACCAAACCTCTTTGCCAAAAATAGCCGATCTACAAGCTCACAAGGTCACTACTATGACAATAGAGAATGTAGAATGCAACCGCATGCACCACCATACAACATAAAAGAAAAACTATTTGCACCGCAACCTCGTTTTCCTCTTGAGAGTATATAGTATAAAATGAAAACAATTGTAAGCTTACCCGATCACTGATCACAGACATGTCCATCTCACTTTCTGTGGACGGTTTTAATGGACCTCTGAGTCTGCACAAATAAAGTTGACCGAGTAATTAGTAACAAATGTTTGTGTAGTAGAGAATACAATATCTGCCTCTGAGATGTCAGTGGAGTGTGAAGTATTTTAGTACAGTAATCATATTGCCGTCGTTACGGCAATTGTTTTGGTAGCTGTAGTAACAGTGACAACAAGTAGGTCGGGAGTGGCTTATTGTCGGTATCAGCCGGTAACACGCGGGAGTCTGTCCCCGTTACAATGCGCTAGACCCCTGGGAGATGGACTGCTGAGGTGGAGCGCCACACCTACCATCAGCTCCCAGTACTTGCCGCACGACTTGCCAAGCCGTGCTACTCATACGCTGAGTTGGCGGTGCCCGGAATCGAACCCATGACCTTGCGGTACAAAGGCGAGAGCACTACCGACTGAGCTACCCGGGCACAAATATATATGATAACCCTTTCTGAGACACAGCTAAATTGGTGTTATCAGCCGCTAGAGTTGGTGTCCCTTTTAGTGGGGTGCCTGGACACTCAGTCATTTTAAATTTGTGTTAAAGTTTATTTTTCACTTCTAATATGTAGATTATGATCTATAGAACAATTTTGGTTCGAGTGTCAAGACAGTAGATTGAAGAAAAATATATATTTTGCCCTATTTCCAAAATGACCAAAATCGGAATTGTGTTTTCTGAACAATGTCTTAGTTTTCCCCACAATTGCTGTGTAATATATATATTTTGTATTGCTATATCAAGTCAATACTGTGTGGGGAATCAATTGGAGTCAAATATTTGTTTTGAATATTATGGTATTATATGATATTTCACACAATAACATGGTTATTACTCTCATACACAACAATACAGTTACACTTTTTTTTCCTGTACCACAATATAGCGCCACTGGCTTTAACAACTACTAGAACATTATTTTAACAAAGAAAAAACAAATCTAACAAATTAGTCTGCTCTGGTCTAGCTAGTTCTCACAAGTACATTTGCCCAGACGTGTGCATTTCAACTTTTCTTTCATGCAACTGCACCGAGTGCAGGTTGGCATACAAGCACGTTTAATATATCCTGCAGAGTGGTCCAAATGGGACCACTAATCCCATACTCAGTGGGACTGTGAACGGGCATCATGGACCTGAATGAATGAATGACATAGTACTACAATACATATTCATGCAGATACATAGTTATGTGCTTGCTTGGAAGACACTTCTGTTCAGATGTTGATCCAAAGCATCAGTTGGGGGGGGGGGGGGGGATCCTTTCCACGTCCCGAGTTTTATGTGAGAATTGTGTAATTCGAACATAATCAACATCATTGCCCACTTTTTTCAGCCTTGGAGATGCTTGTGTTGGAGTGTCAGCAAGGGTTACAAATTCTTGAGGGATGGCACTTTGTGCATCACCTTGTAGCAGGATCGCTTACCCTGCCATGGATTTGAATGACGATGTGCTGTCTGAGCCAAAGAATGAATGGAAGAGAGCCATGCCCTTGCATATTGTCATGCCCAGGTTTGTGGCGATGGTATTCAAGGAGATCATTCTAGTAATCTTTCCAGCTTTGAAGGAGATCCAGATTTCTGCGGCCGCATTCAGAGCCTGGATGTGATTTCTGTTGAGGTTTCTGTTCAGGAGGAGTTAGTTGTGCCAATGAGGACCATGAGGAAGCTGACACTCGTGTCCTAGTATGCCTACATCTTCTCTATGCCCTCCAAACATCATCACTTGGGATGGTGCATACTGGAGACACAGATGTTGTTGTAGTGCTGTGTAATTTTCATCACATCCAGGCTCTGAATGCGGCCGTCTCTCTCTTGGTCGTCCTCAGACGAGCCTTCCATCGTCGCTTCCAGTCATCCCGGTTCTCCATACATCCGGCCAGCTCGCTGGTGCTTTGCGCTCCTGCGTCTTTCTTGAGTACATCCACATATGTTAGTGTGGGACGTCCTCGTGACCGGTGACCATATGTTGGTTCCCACAGCACCAGTTTGCTGGCTGGCAGCTCCTGGTGTCTTTGTCAGTGTCCTGCTAGTCTCATTCTCCTGGCTGCTATTTAATCGCTGATCGCTCACCCTTAATATTCCAGCATACAGATTCTTGTTGCTGACATGTGAACTCTTGCTGTTGAGCACTACACGTAACATTCTGGTGTAGCACCCGTCTAGAGACTTCTGCAGAGCAAGGTCCAGCATTCACTGCCATATAGGAGAACAGACTCTACCGTCGCATAGAAGAAGCTGAGTTTGGTTTGTCGGGGGAGGTTGGAGTTCCATACACTAGCCATGCCATTAAGGGCCCTCCATGCAAGATCCTGCTCTTGTCCACTGCCTTCCTGAGCGCATAATCCAGGACTAGGACAAAGAGGAAGGGGGCTGGGGTGTCTCCTTGCAGTACCCCAGCCAGGATGTCAAACTCCTCAAGTTGCCATCTGTGGTCACCACCTTGGCCCGTGTTCCTGCATACTTGGTCTCTATTGCCGGAGTAGACACCGTAGGCCTTCAGGATCTTCATCATGGTGCCTCTGTGTATTGAGTCAAAAGCACAATACAGCCGTAAGGTTGTTCTTCTTCACCTCCTCGATTAGTCTCCTCAAGGCCAAGATCTGGGCTACTGTGTTTCTCTCCTCTCGAAAGCCTTTTGGTTTTCCCTCAGATGAGGGTCGATGCTGAATCCGGTTTAGTATCAGCTGTGGAAATCTGGATCTCCTTCAAAGCTGTAAAGACTACTAGAATGATCTCCTTGAATACCATCGCCACAAACCTGGGCATGACAACATGCAAGGGCATGGCTCTCTTCCATGCATTCAATGGCTCAGAGAGCACATAGCCATTCAAATTCAAGGGTAATAGTCCGGGAAAAAAACAGTGATTTTTGGCTGAACGTGGTTTCGTCGGTAAAAGTTTTTTTCTCAACTGATTCTTGTAGCTTGGGGTCACCTCTTAAGGATTCAAGAGGATGACCAGTGATATCCATTGAGCATTTTTTATTATTAACCCCTTAATGCCTGAAACATGGGCTCCCATTGACTTTCTATACAGGAGGAAAATACCCAGAAAAAGATTATTTTTCGGGGTATTTAAGGAGGATCTGAGGGGTCTAACTAGGGGTTTGTCATGATGCTGAATCCATTGCAGGCATTTGTTTTGCACAAAAAACATTCCGTGGGCTAGAAATAGCCTCAGAAAACAATACACGTATGGGTGAGTATTCATGTTAGTCGGAGGCCTTAGGGTTTTTTTTCTCGTGCTAATCAGTCTAAAAGTGCAAAATTTTGCACAGATGTAGCTCAGGGCTTGCTCTAATGATTTAGCTAGGGCGCCCGAGTCTGCGACATTCGGGGTCGCTACAGCGGCCAAATCAAGTTGGGCTCCCATCGACTTTAGTGATGAAAAGTGATGAGTCATCACTTTTCAGAGTTTTGTGGGTGTTGTGGTGACCCCGAAGGTCGCCGACCTAGCTAAATCATTAGAGCATGCCTTGAGCTACATCTGTGCAAAATTTTGCACTTTTAGACTGATTAGCACGAGAAAAAAAACCCTAAGGCCTCCGACTAACATGAATACTCACCCATACGTGTATTGTTTTCTGAGGCTATTTCTAGCCCACAGAATGTTTTTTGTGCAAAACAAATGCCTGCAATGGATTCAGCATCATGACAAACCCCTAGTTAGACCCCTCAGATCCTCCTTAAATACCATGAAAAATAATATTTTTCTGGGTATTTTCCTCCTGTATAGAAAGTCAATGGGAGCCCATGTTTCAGGCATTAAGGGGTTAATAATAAAAAATGCTCAATGGATATCACTGGTCATCCTCTTGAATCCTTAAGAGGTGACCCCAAGCTACAAGAATCAGTTGAGAAAAAAACTTTTACAGGCGAATCCACGTTCACCCCCATTTTTCCCGGACTATAAGCGATCCTGCAGCAAGTTGATGTGCAAAGTGCCATCTCTCATGGAGGAATCTGTAACCCTCGCCGACACTCCAAAAAAAGTGGCGACAAACTTTGTCTGTAGGCTGTACCTTGATGACTCAAACGAGGGCAATGATGTTGATCGTGTTCGAATGACACAATTCTCACAGGAAACTAGGGATGTGGAAAGAATTCCACCCCAACCGATGCTTTGGATCAACATCTGAACAGTCTTCCAAGCAAGTGCCTGGGCAACAGCACATATGTATGTATCTATATGTGTAGTACTCTGTCAATCAAAACCTCCACCGCCTATCAGTCTGTCTGTCAGTCACATGTCACACTTTTGCCTTACTCATATCTCCGCCACCCAACGGCGCCGGAGCCGGGGTTTTTTGGACCGGACTGCCACCCCACTTTTCATGATATCGACCCATTCTTCTGTAATTTTGTCTCTCTTTTTTCCCCCAAACGGCGCTATAGTCCCAACGTTCCCAATGACTTGCTGGAGGTCGCCGCGACCCCCTTACACATGCTAATTGCTTCTAATCTAATACACAAGTATGTCTGTGCTAAACATGTTCAACCGGTTATGTATCCCAATTGTTGAAATGATGGCATGCAGGCTTCAGTGGTGTGAAGTAACTGCATGATTACATGCAGCCTACTCATAGCCTACTGTAGGCCTACTTTATTTTTCTTTATGGAGTAGGCTTATTTCAATAGCCTACTTTTACTTCTACTCCACTACATCTCAGAGGCAAATATTGTGGGCTACTTTTACTCCACTACAAATATTTGAAAACGGTTAGTTTGCAAATTCGATTATTATAAAGGCATATTAACCACTTCAGCCCTCAGCCCTACATTTGGTCTATTTGAAGATACAAGCTCACAATGTGACGCATATTGTGAGCTTAGATCTGCTAAAATATTTTATACAAACAATTGTGAAAACCTGTCAAATCAAATGGGACATTCTGCATAATGACTAGGCCTACTACTAGGCTACGTTTTATTACAGCCTACATTTTGATTACCCAAAACGTCATTACTCCAGTAGGCCTACATTTTGAACATGCAGAGTATTTCTACTTTTACTTAAGTAAAACATGTGAGTATTTTTTAATCACTGACGGCCTTTCTGATCGGCTCGCTCACTCTCATCAGTGCGATGCAGGCATGCAGCAGCAGAGCAGTTCATTTATGAGTTCTAACTTCTTCTAACTTTCACCATACAGTAACTCAGTAAGCTTGAATTTTCCTTACTTTATTAATTTAAACTTAATTTATTTTCTCGAATATACCCTAATTTTCAATGATGCGAGATTGCAGAAGATAATAGGCCAATTGAAATAAGAACAGCAAAACAATTCTGAAAACGACACTTGAAAGTTAAATTCTTTATCCAGAGCTACTTATAATAATTGTCATAACAACACATAGGCTATAGTTACTTAACAAAAGTCCGAGGTGTACGTTTGGTTGCGGTCATGACGTCATCATCTGGCCACGCCCACAATACCGTCCCCTCACTATTTTACCCCTGCCGGCGCTCCTGCCGCCACCATTGCCCTGATCCATGCTGTAATGATATGCTTAGCGCTCCAAGCCACTAGGTGGCACAGTAGCACTGTGAGAATAGCATCATGCTCTGTGTATGTGGGGGGGGAACTGAATAAACATTCATTCACGCTTGAGCAGCCAAAGTTGTCAGACCTCCACTCTTTACATGGTGTCAGAAAACACGAATTCTCGCCGACATGGATGGATTAAGAGCTCCAGATGCATTGAAATTGGACGGAAACGTTGCTGAGAACTGGAAAAGATGGAGACAAAGGTTTGAACTTTACATGACGGCCAGCGGCATTGAAACCAAAGCACAAAAGGTACAGTCCAGCACTTTGCTACACGTAATTGGAGATGAAGCTCTGGAAATATACAATACTTTTGTGTTTGGGGCCGATGAAGATAAAACAAAGCTCAAGGTCCTACTGGAGAAATTTGATGAACATTTTACACCCCAGAAAAACGTAACCTTTGAAAGACACGTGTTTAACATGCGCGTGCAGGCTCCAAATGAAAACATTGACCAATTTGTCACAGACCTGAGAACAAAATCCAGATCATGCGAATATGGCGATCTGTGTAACAGTTTGATAAAAGACAGGATTGTCATGGGAATAAGAGACGACCAAGTGAGGGCTAAACTACTGAGAACTAAGGATCTAGATTTGGCCAAGGCTGTATCAATATGCCGTGCTGCAGAAGCAAGTCGCACACAAATGGATCAGATGCAAACTACACAAGCCGAATGCACCATCAATGAAGTTAGAAGAGAACGCCCAGAACGTTCAAAAATGTCACGCATGGAGAACATGGTGCATGATTGCAAATACTGTGGAAAAGACCACCAGAAAAGGAAATGTCCAGCGTATGGTGAACAATGCAAAAAATGTGGAAAAATGAACCACTTCGCAACCAAATGCATGTCCAAAACTAATGCAACAAGGAAGCCAGTGCACATGGTGGAAGAGCAGTCAGATTCAGAAGAATTCTTTGTTGACATGGTGAAAGCAAACCACGGTGAAGACTGGGAAGTGAACTTGAATATCAGTGGCCGCAAAGTAAGATTTAAAATAGATACAGGTGCCCAATGCAATGTCATCCCAGAGTCCATTCACAGAGGCATCTGTGATAAACTGGAAAAGTCAAGAGCTAAATTGGTGACATATGCAGGACATTGCTTAATGCCAAAGGGCAAATGCAGACTGTTGTCTGAATACAAAGGAAAATACTATGATATCAAATTTCAAGTTGTGGACAAAAAAGTGCAACCGGTGCTGGGACTAAAAAGCAGCGTGGACCTGGGCCTCATAAAACGAGTTGGTGAGGTCAAGAAAATGCACATCCAAAACATACAAGAGGAGTATGCTGATGTGTTTGAAGGACTGGGATGCATAGAGGGAGAACAACACATTAAGATCAGAGAGGATGCGCAGCCAGTTGTTCATCCTCCACGAAAGGTCCCTGTGGCACTCAGAGAGAAGGTGAAGACAGAACTGAAAAGGATGGAGAGGCTGGATGTCATTGAAAAAGTGACAGAGCCAAGAGCATGGGTGAGCAGCATGGTAACCATATGGAAACCAGAAAAGCAAAAAATCAGAATATGCATGGACCCTAAAGATTTAAATGATGCCATTGAGAGAGAACACTACCCCATGAAAACCATTGAAGATGTCATGACTCGAATGCCAGGAGCCAAATTTTTCAGCACACTAGATGCACAATGTGGCTACTGGCAGGTGAAATTAGACAAGAAAAGTTCTGAGCTATGCACATTTAATACCCCCTTTGGAAGATATGCATATAAGAGGCTGCCTTTCGGAATCAACACGGCTGGTGAAATATTCCAGAGGCTCATGTCTGAAATGTTCGAGGACATGGAAGGAGTGGAGGTGATTGTGGATGACATCCTTGTGTGGGGCCAAGATGAAGCACAGCATGATCAGAGACTCAAAAGTGTGTTGGACCGAATCAGAGAAAAACACATAAAACTGAATGCACAAAAATGCACATTCAAAGCACAAAAAGTCACCTACATGGGACACATCCTGACAGCCGATGGATTAAACCCAGATCCAAAGAAAGTGGAAGCAGTCTGCAAAATGCAAAAACCAACTAACAAGACCGAGTTACAGCAATATTTGGGGATGGTGACATACCTGGGCAAGTTTCTACCACAGCTATCCACTGTCACCGCCCCACTACGGATCTTACTAGAAAAGACCACGGAATGGAGCTGGATGGAGGAGCAGGACAAAAGCTTTGAAAGCCTGCAAAAGATGGTCACTGAAGCTCCAGTACTAACATTTTATGATGCATCTCGGCCTGTGAGACTGAGTGTGGATGCCTCGAGCTGTGGAGTCGGAGCAGTACTGTTCCAGGATGAGCGCCCAATAGCTTATGCATCAAAAGCATTTACGGACACTCAAAAACGATATGCACAAATAGAGAAGGAGCTGGCTGCCATTGTTTTCGGCTGTGACAGATTCTACCAATACCTCTTTGGGCGGCCCTTCGAAGTTGAAACAGACCACAAGCCATTGGAAAGTATCATGAAAAAGCCCTTGGCAGAGACCCCATTAAGACTCCAAAAGATGCTCCTCAGACTACAGAAATACAACATGACCGTAAGATACAAGAAAGGAAAAGAACTGTATGTAGCGGACGCACTGAGCAGGAACTACATGAAGGAAACAGACGAAAGTGAAAATGACGAAGATGTACAGGTCTGTGCAGTCATGTGTTTACCTATAGTACCTGCCGGACTAGAGGAAATTAGTACTGAGACTGCAAAGGACCAGACACTAACAGTGCTGAAAAGAGTCATCCTCCAGGGCTGGCCTAACGAAAAGTCAGAGAGACGTTACCCAGCCAGAGATCGAAAGCCCAGAGAAAAACTGGACTTATGAACAGTGTATCCTTACAGTTTGAAGTAACACACACCACTAACTAACCAAAAAGAAAGACTTTTGCTTTATACCCTACACCGAAACTGTGATTTGTTATTTGTTACTAGTTGTTACAATGATTGCTGCTCTTTGTTATTTTCTCAGCACCATTGCTAACCCCACTACTTAATTACCTTTCAGTTCCATAAGAAGAGAGATGTAATGATATGCTTAGCGCTCCAAGCCACTAGGTGGCACAGTAGCACTGTGAGAATAGCATCATGCTCTGTGTATGTGGGGGGGGAACTGAATAAACATTCATTCACGCTTGAGCAGCCAAAGTTGTCAGACCTCCACTCTTTACACATGCCAAACTTTGCACACACACTCCTTGGTTGCAAAACCACCCCTCATTTCTCATATGGCCCTCTTCTAGCGCCACCATTAGGCTGATTCTCACTAAACACATTTTTGGACACTGCTCCTACTGATTTTGCCCTAAAATCACACAAAGCACAGTATCTCTATAGTCATGTCATCAACATGGATCAGTCCCATTTCCAATATTCCCTCCTGATTGGCTACCTTTGCCTTCTAAAGTTTGTGTATGCGACATGACGGTCGCTTATCTTCCGATTAGGGAGTCTTACTGGGTCATTCAGGTCCATGATGCCCGTACACAGTCCCACTGATTATGGGATTAGTGGTCCCATTTGGACCACTCTGCCCCTTGCCAAGGATATATTAAAGCGTGAAATGTACTTGTAAAAGTGCTTGTATGCCAACCTGCACTCGGTGCAGTTAAGGAAAAGTTGAAATGCAAATGTAGGCCTACTTGTGAGAACTAGCAAGACCAGAGCAGACTGTATATAGGTGTTAGATTTATTTTTTCTTTGTTAAAATATTGTTCTAGTAGTTGTAAAAGCCAGTGGCGCTATATTGTGGTAGAGGAAAAACAAAGTGTAACTGTATTGTTGTGTATGAGCGTAATAACCATGTTATTGTCTCATTGTGTGAAATATCATATAATACCATAATATTCAAAACAATTATTTGACTCCAATTGATTCCCCACATAGTATTGACTTGATATAGCAATAAAAATATATATATTACACAGCAATTGTGGGGAAAACTAAGACATTGTTCAAAAAACACAATTCCGATTTTGATCATTTTGGAAATAGGGCAAAATATATATTTTTCTTCAATCTACTGTCTTGACACTCGAACCAAAATTGTTCTATAGATCATAATCTAAAAATTGGAAGTGAAAACACAAATTTAAAATGAAAATCAAAAATTACATGTACACGGAACCCCACTATTTAACTTAATATAATACAGGGAAAAAAAAGCAAAAAAAGAAAAAAAAATGTTTTAAGTAGCATATGAGGGGTCAAACTTTTTTTTAAATTATTATTATTTTTTTTTTTTTATGATTCTGAATCCATTGCAAGCATTTGTTTTGCACGAAAAACTTTCCTTGGGTTAAAAACGGCCACACAAGACTATGGTTTAGTGATAAAAAGTGATGAGTCATCACTTTTCACACTTTTGTGGGGGCCATTTCCACCACTACTTTAGGAACACTGGAACCCCCTTTTGATGGCCTGTAGCCACAATATTCTTCTGTTTTTTTTAATGAAATGTGTGAGAACCCCTCGGAATATTAAACGTTCTTTTTTTGGTGTACCTTGCTCTTTTACTGTACACTGTTCATTTTCTTCTTTTCATACTTGTCTGTAACTTTGTAAATATCCTTAAAGTGATAGTTCACCTATTTTTGACATGAAGCTGTGTGAAATACTTGCCATTAAAATACTGCGGTCACGCCATCTACACTTCAGGAAAAGCTGGTCGCGCTATCCTCACTTCAAAATATGTTGCGCTTCTACACGGCTGTTTACGGTTTGACAAGGGGATGGTGCGTTCAAGGCGAGCTGGTAAATTATACTTTCTAGACTTTCGAGACCAAGGGTGTATAAAATATGGAAATATACTATTCAATTAACAGATGCTTTAAATTAGACCCCCCCCCCCCCCCACGTAGTGATGTCAGTAGCTCATATACTGAATGAATATGATGCATAGTAGTGATGTCTGTAGCTCATACTGAATGAATATGATGTATAGAATAGTGATGTCTGTAGCTCATACACTGAATGAATATGATGTATAGAGTAGTGATGTCTGTAGCTCATATACTGAATGAATATGATGCATAGAGTAGTGATGTCTGTAGCTCATATACTGAATGAATATGATGTAGTGATGTCTGTAGCTCATATACTGAATGAATATGATGCATAGAGTAGTGATGTCTGTAGCTCATATACTGAATGAATATGATGCATAGAGTAGTGATGTCTGTAGCTCATATACTGAATGAATATGATGCATAGAGTAGTGATGTCTGTAGCTCATATACTGAATGAATATGATGCATAGAGTAGTGATGTCTGTAGCTCATATACTGAATGAATATGATGTAGTGATGTCTGTAGCTCATATACTGAATGAATATGATGCATAGAGTAGTGATGTCTGTAGCTCATATACTGAATGAATATGATGTATAGTGATGTCTGTAGCTCATATACTGAATGAATATGATGTATAGAGTAGTGATGTCTGTAGCTCATATACTGAATGAATATGATGCATAGAGTAGTGATGTCTGTAGCTCATATACTGAATGAATATGATGCATAGAGTAGTGATGTCTGTAGCTCATATACTGAATGAATATGATGTATAGTGATGTCTGTAGCTCATATACTGAATGAATATGATGCATAGAGTAGTGATGTCTGTAGCTCATATACTGAGTGAATATGATGCATAGAGTAGTGATGTCTGTAGCTCATATACTGAATGAATATGATGTAGTGATGTCTGTAGCTCATATACTGAATGAATATGATGTATAGTGATGTCTGTAGCTCATATACTGAATGAATATGATGTATATAGTAGTGATGTCTGTAGCTCATATACTGAATGAATATGATGTATAGAGTAGTGATGTCTGTAGCTCATATACTGAATGAATATGATGTATAGAGTAGTGATGTCTGTAGCTCATATACTGAATGAATATGATGTATAGTGATGTCTGTAGCTCATATACTGAATGAATATGATGTATAGAGTAGTGATGTCTGTAGCTCAAATACTGAATGAATATGATGTATAGAGTAGTGATGTCTGTAGCTCATATACTGAATGAATATGATGTATAGTGATGTCTGTAGCTCATATACTGAATGAATATAATGTATAGAGTACTGATGTCTGTAGCTCATATACTGAATGAATATGATGTATAGTGATGTCTGTAGCTCATATACTGAATGAATATGATGTACAGAGTACTGATGTCTGTAGCTCATATACTGAATGAATATGATGTATAGTGATGTCTGTAGCTCATATATCTTGAGTGGGACTTGGAATCACAATGTCTGGCTTTTGTGGGGCCTTCGCAGCTCCACTCGCATCCGACCGAGGGGCCTCCGCCTCGGACTCCAGAGTGGCAGACCCTTCACCCGGGGACCACCTCCAGGGACCCCTGGCGATATACCAGCGCCCCTGGGGATATAGAGACTGAGAACCGGGTGGCGAGGGGCCGACGCCGCTCCTTCTCGCATCCGACCGAGGGGCCTCGGCCGAGGGACCAACCGGGGACCCCCTGGAGCTCCGGGGACCCCCTCGCGCCGCTCCGATTTTTGGACCTCCAATGTTAACTACGATCGGACAATTTCTTTTTGAGAAATTCGGGACTTTGACTTCGTAGACCCCCTCCAGGGGACCCATGGAACCCAGGAAAATTGACAGCGCCCCTGGCACTGCAGCGCACAAAAACGTCCATGACTCGGGCTTGGAGCGACTGGGAGAGACGGGACCGTTACCCACGCGTCCGCCTCGGTGCCCCGGAGCCGGCTGTGCATAGAGCGCCCCCTGGTGGCAGAACGCCGCCACTGCAGCCCGCCTAAAAGGCCGTAACTCGGCCCCCTGGCCCCCGGAAGACACAGGGCCGGTTCTGGGGGGGTTACCATAAACCATTCGCTATATTGCCAAAAGTATGAAAATCAGATAAAAATAAAGAAGATTTGTTACCATAAAACAACTATATCACCTTGTTCATGATGTTCCTAAGTACCTCTAAAAATATTCCCAACCTGTTTTACTGTGCCAATAATTTATAATAAATTCGACAAATATTACCATAATCCATTCGCTATACTGCAATAAGTATAAAATCTGATAAAAATTAAGAAGATTTGTTACCATAAAACAACTATATCACCTTGTTCATGATGTTCCTAAGTACCTCTAAAAATATTCCCAACCTGTTTTACTGTGCCAATAATTTATAATAAATTCGACAAATATTACCATAATCCATTCGCTATACTGCAATAAGTATAAAATCTGATAAAAATTAAGAAGATTTGTTACCATAAAAAAACTATATCACCTTGTTCATGATTTCTCTAAGTACCTCTAAAAAATATTCCCAACCTGTTTTACTGTGCCAATAATTTATAATAAATTCTACAAATATTACCATAATCCATCCGCTATACAGCGAAAAGTATAAAATCAGATAAAAATCAAGAAGATTTGTTACCATAAAACAACTATATCCCCTTGTTCATGATGTATCTAAGTACCTCTAAAAATATTCCCGACCTGTTTTACTGTGCCAATAATTTATAATAAATTCTACAAATATTACCATAATCCATCCGCTATACAGCTAAAAGTATAAAATCAGATAAAAATTAAGAAGATTTGTTACCATAAAACAACTATATCACCTTGTTCATGATGTACCTAAATACCTCTGAAAATATTCCCAAACTGTTTTACTGTGCCAATAATTTATAATAAATTCTACAAATATTACCATAATCCATCCGCTATACAGCGAAAAGTATAAAATCAGATAAAAATCAAGAAGATTTGTTACCATAAAACAACTATATCCCCTTGTTCATGATGTATCTAAGTACCTCTAAAAATATTCCCGACCTGTTTTACTGTGCCAATAATTTATAATAAATTCTACAAATATTACCATAATCCATTCGCTATAGAGCAAAAAGTATAAAATCAGATAAAAATTAAGATTTGTTACCATAAAACAACTATATCACCTTGTTCATGATGTACCTAAGTACCTCTGAAAATATTCCCAAATTGTTTTACTGTGCCAATAATTTATAATAAATTCTACAAATATTACCATAATCCATCCGCTATACAGCGAAAAGTATAAAATCAGATAAAAATTAAGAAGATTTGTTACCATAAAACAACTATATCCCCTTGTTGATGATGTACCTATGTACCTCTAAAAATATTCCCAAACTGTTTTACTGTGCCAATAATTTATAATAAATTCTACAAATATTACCATAATCCATCCGCTATACAGCGAAAAGTATAAAATCAGATAAAAATCAAGTAGATTTGTTACCATAAAACAACTATATCCCCTTGTTCATGATGTATCTAAGTACCTCTAAAAATATTCCCGACCTGTTTAACTGTGCCAATAATTTGTAATAAATTCTACAAATATTACCATAATCCATCCGCTATAGAGCAAAAAGTATAAAATCAGATAAAAATTAAGAAGATTTGTTACCATAAAACAACTATATCACCTTGTTCATGATGTACCTAAGTACCTCTAAAAATATTCCCGACCTGTTTTACTGTGCCAATAATTTATAATAAATTCGACAAATATTACCATAATCCATCCGCTATACAGCGAAAAGTATAAAATCAGATAAAAATCAAGAAGATTTGTTACCATAAAACAACTATATCCCCTTGTTCATGATGTATCTAAGTACCTCTAAAAATATTCCCGACCTGTTTTACTGTGCCAATAATTTATAATAAATTCTACAAATATTACCATAATCCATCCGCTATAGAGCAAAAAGTATAAAATCAGATAAAAATTAAGAAGATTTGTTACCATAAAACAACTATATCACCTTGTTCATGATGTACCTAAGTACCTCTGAAAATATTCCCAAATTTTTTTACTGTGCCAATAATTTATAATAAATTCTACAAATATTACCATAATCCATCCGCTATACAGCAAAAAGTATAAAATCAGATAAAGATTACGAAGATTTGTTACCATAAAACAACTATATCACCTTGTTCATGATGTACCTAAATACCTCTGAAAATATTCCCAAACTGTTTTACTGTGCCAATAATTTATAATAAATTCTACAAATATTACCATAATCCATCCGCTATACAGCGAAAAGTATAAAATCAGATAAAAATCAAGAAGATTTGTTACCATAAAACAACTATATCACCTTGTTCATGATGTACATAAGTACCTCTGAAAATATTCCCGACCAGTTTTACTGTGCCAATAATTTATAATAAATTCTACAAATATTACCATAATCCATCCGCTATAGAGCAAAAAGTATAAAATCAGATAAAAATTAAGAAGATTTGTTACCATAAAACAACTATATCCCCTTGTTCATGATGTATCTAAGTACCTCTGAAAATATTCCCGACCTGTTTTACTGTGCCAATAATTTATAATAAATTCTACAAATATTACCATAATCCATCCGCTATACAGCGAAAAGTATAAAATCAGATAAAAATTACGAAGATTTGTTACCATAAAACAACTATATCACCTTGTTCATGATGTACCTAAATACCTCTGAAAATATTCCCAAACTGTTTTACTGTGCCAATAATTTATAATACATTCTACAAATATTACCATAATCCATCCGCTATACAGCGAAAAGTATAAAATCAGATAAAAATCAAGAAGATTTGTTACCATAAAACAACTATATCCCCTTGTTCATGATGTATCTAAGTATCTCTGAAAATATTCCCGACCTGTTTTACTGTGCCAATAATTTATAATAAATTCTACAAATATTACCATAATCCATCCGCTATAGAGCAAAAAGTATAAAATCAGATAAAAATTAAGAAGATTTGTTACCATAAAACAACTATATCCCCTTGTTCATGATGTACCTAAGTACCTCTAAAAATATTCCCGACCTGTTTTACTGTGCCAATAATTTATAATAAATTCTACAAATATTACCATAATCCATTCGCTATAGAGCAAAAAGTATAAAATCAGATAAAAATTAAGATTTGTTACCATAAAACAACTATATCACCTTGTTCATGATGTACTTAAGTACCTCTGAAAATATTCCCAAACTGTTTTACTGTGCCAATAATTTATAATAAATTCTACAAATATTACCATAATCCATCCGCTATAGAGCAAAAAGTATAAAATCAGATAAAAATTAAGAAGATTTGTTACCATAAAACAACTATATCCCCTTGTTCATGATGTATCTAAGTACCTCTGAAAATATTCCCGACCTGTTTTACTGTGCCAATAATTTATAATAAATTCTACAAATATTACCATAATCCATCCGCTATAGAGCAAAAAGTATAAAAACAGATAAAAATCAAGAAGATTTGTTACCATAAAACAACTATATCCCCTTGTTCATGATGTACCTAAGTACCTCTAAAAATATTCCCGACCTGTTTTACTGTGCCAATAATTTATAATAAATTCTACAAATATTACCATAATCCATCCGCTATACAGCGAAAAGTATAAAATCAGATAAAAATTACGAAGATTTGTTACCATAAAACAACTATATCACCTTGTTCATGATGTACCTAAGTACCTCTGAAAATATTCCCGACCAGTTTTACTGTGCCAATAATTTATAATAAATTCTACAAATATTACCATAATCCATCCGCTATAGAGCAAAAAGTATAAAATCAGATAAAAATTAAGAAGATGTGTTACCATAAAACAACTATATCACCTTGTTCATGATGTACCTAAATACCTCTGAAAATATTCCCAAACTGTTTTACTGTGCCAATAATTTATAATAAATTCCATAAATATTACCATAAACCATTCGCTATACAGCAAAAAGTGTAAAATCAGATAAAAATTAGGAAGATTTGTTACCATAAAACAAGTATATACCCTTGTTCAGAATGTAACTAAGTATCTCTGAAAATATTCCCAAACTGTTTTACTTTGCCAATAATTTATAATAAATTCTACAAATATTACCATAATCCATCCGCTATAGAGCAAAAAGTATAAAATCAGATAAAAATTAAGAAGATTTGTTACCATAAAACAACTATATCCCCTTGTTCATGATGTATCTAAGTACCTCTGAAAATATTCCCGACCTGTTTTACTGTGCCAATAATTTATAATAAATTCTACAAATATTACCATAATCCATCCGCTATAGAGCACAGTATAAAATCAGATAAAAATTAAGAAGATTTGTTACCATAAAACAACTATATCCCCTTGTTCATGATGTATCTAAGTACCTCTGAAAATATTCCCGACCTGTTTTACTGTGCCAATAATTTATAATAAATTCTACAAATATTACCATAATCCATCCGCTATACAGCGAAAAGTATAAAATCAGATAAAAATCAAGAAGATTTGTTACCATAAAACAACTATATCCCCTTGTTCATGATGTATCTAAGTACCTCTAAAAATATTCCCGACCTGTTTTACTGTGCCAATAATTTATAATAAATTCTACAAATATTACCATAATCCATCCGCTATACAGCGAAAAGTATAAAATCAGATAAAAATTAAGAAGATTTGTTACCATAAAACAACTATATCACCTTGTTCATGATGTACCTAAGTACCTCTGAAAATATTCCCGACCAGTTTTACTGTGCCAATAATTTATAATAAATTCTACAAATATTACCATAATCCATCCGCTATAGAGCAAAAAGTATAAAATCAGATAAAAATTAAGATTTGTTACCATAAAACAACTATATCCCCTTGTTCATGATGTATCTAAGTACCTCTGAAAATATTCCCGACCTGTTTTACTGTGCCAATAATTTATAATAAATTCTACAAATATTACCATAATCCATCCGCTATAGAGCAAAAAATATAAAATCAGATAAAAATTAAGAAGATTTGTTACCATAAAACAACTATATCCCCTTGTTCATGATGTATCTAAGTACCTCTGAAAATATTCCCGACCTGTTTTACTGTGCCAATAATTTATAATAAATTCTACAAATATTACCATAATCCATCCGCTATAGAGCAAAAAGTATAAAATCAGATAAAAATTAAGAAGATTTGTTACCATAAAACAACTATATCACCTTGTTCATGATGTACCTAAATACCTCTGAAAATATTCCCAAACTGTTTTACTGTGCCAATAATTTATAATAAATTCTACAAATATTACCATAATCCATCCGCTATACAGCGAAAAGTATAAAATCAGATAAAAATCAAGAAGATTTGTTACCATAAAACAACTATATCACCTTGTTCATGATGTACCTAAGTACCTCTGAAAATATTCCCGACCAGTTTTACTGTGCCAATAATTTATAATAAATTCTACAAATATTACCATAATCCATCCGCTATAGAGCAAAAAGTATAAAATCAGATAAAAATTAAGAAGATTTGTTACCATAAAACAACTATATCACCTTGTTCATGATGTACCTAAATACCTCTGAAAATATTCCCAAACTGTTTTACTGTGCCAATAATTTATAATAAATTCTACAAATATTACCATAATCCATCCGCTATACAGCGAAAAGTATAAAATCAGATAAAAATTAAGAAGATTTGTTACCATAAAACAACTATATCACCTTGTTCATGATGTACCTAAGTACCTCTGAAAATATTCCCGACCAGTTTTACTGTGCCAATAATTTATAATAAATTCTACAAATATTACCATAATCCATCCGCTATAGAGCAAAAAGTATAAAATCAGATAAAAATTAAGAAGATTTGTTACCATAAAACAACTATATCACCTTGTTCATGATGTACCTAAATACCTCTGAAAATATTCCCAAACTGTTTTACTGTGCCAATAATTTATAATAAATTCTACAAATATTACCATAATCCATCCGCTATACAGCGAAAAGTATAAAATCAGATAAAAATCAAGAAGATTTGTTACCATAAAACAACTATATCCCCTTGTTCATGATGTATCTAAGTACCTCTAAAAATATTCCCGACCTGTTTTACTGTGCCAATAATTTATAATAAATTCTACAAATATTACCATAATCCATCCGCTATACAGCGAAAAGTATAAAATCAGATAAAAATTAAGAAGATTTGTTACCATAAAACAACTATATCACCTTGTTCATGATGTACCTAAGTACCTCTGAAAATATTCCCGACCAGTTTTACTGTGCCAATAATTTATAATAAATTCTACAAATATTACCATAATCCATCCGCTATAGAGCAAAAAGTATAAAATCAGATAAAAATTAAGATTTGTTACCATAAAACAACTATATCCCCTTGTTCATGATGTATCTAAGTACCTCTGAAAATATTCCCGACCTGTTTTACTGTGCCAATAATTTATAATAAATTCTACAAATATTACCATAATCCATCCGCTATAGAGCAAAAAATATAAAATCAGATAAAAATTAAGAAGATTTGTTACCATAAAACAACTATATCCCCTTGTTCATGATGTATCTAAGTACCTCTGAAAATATTCCCGACCTGTTTTACTGTGCCAATAATTTATAATAAATTCTACAAATATTACCATAATCCATCCGCTATAGAGCAAAAAGTATAAAATCAGATAAAAATTAAGAAGATTTGTTACCATAAAACAACTATATCACCTTGTTCATGATGTACCTAAATACCTCTGAAAATATTCCCAAACTGTTTTACTGTGCCAATAATTTATAATAAATTCTACAAATATTACCATAATCCATCCGCTATACAGCGAAAAGTATAAAATCAGATAAAAATCAAGAAGATTTGTTACCATAAAACAACTATATCACCTTGTTCATGATGTACCTAAGTACCTCTGAAAATATTCCCGACCAGTTTTACTGTGCCAATAATTTATAATAAATTCTACAAATATTACCATAATCCATCCGCTATAGAGCAAAAAGTATAAAATCAGATAAAAATTAAGAAGATTTGTTACCATAAAACAACTATATCACCTTGTTCATGATGTACCTAAATACCTCTGAAAATATTCCCAAACTGTTTTACTGTGCCAATAATTTATAATAAATTCTACAAATATTACCATAATCCATCCGCTATACAGCGAAAAGTATAAAATCAGATAAAAATTAAGAAGATTTGTTACCATAAAACAACTATATCACCTTGTTCATGATGTACCTAAGTACCTCTGAAAATATTCCCGACCAGTTTTACTGTGCCAATAATTTATAATAAATTCTACAAATATTACCATAATCCATCCGCTATAGAGCAAAAAGTATAAAATCAGATAAAAATTAAGAAGATTTGTTACCATTAAACAACTATATCCCCTTGTTCATGATGTATCTAAGTACCTCTGAAAATATTCCCGACCTGTTTTACTGTGCCAATAATTTATAATAAATTATACAAATATTACCATAATCCATTCGCTATAGAGCAAAAAGTATAAAATCAGATAAAAATTAAGATTTGTTACCATAAAACAACTATATCACCTTGTTCATGATGTACCTAAATACCCCTGAAAATATTCCCAAACTGTTATACTGTGCCAATAATTTATAATAAATTCTACAAATATTACCATAATCCATCCGCTATAGAGCAAAAAGTATAAAATCAGATAAAAATTAAGATTTGTTACCATAAAACAACTATATCACCTTGTTCATGATGTACCTAAGTACCTCTGAAAATATTCCCAAATTGTTTTACTGTGCCAATAATTTATAATAAATTCTACAAATATTACCATAATCCATCCGCTATACAGCGAAAAGTATAAAATCAGATAAAAATTAAGAAGATTTGTTACCATAAAACAACTATATCCCCTTGTTGATGATGTACCTATGTACCTCTAAAAATATTCCCAAACTGTTTTACTGTGCCAATAATTTATAATAAATTCTACAAATATTACCATAATCCATCCGCTATACAGCGAAAAGTATAAAATCAGATAAAAATCAAGTAGATTTGTTACCATAAAACAACTATATCCCCTTGTTCATGATGTATCTAAGTACCTCTAAAAATATTCCCGACCTGTTTAACTGTGCCAATAATTTGTAATAAATTCTACAAATATTACCATAATCCATCCGCTATAGAGCAAAAAGTATAAAATCAGATAAAAATTAAGAAGATTTGTTACCATAAAACAACTATATCACCTTGTTCATGATGTACCTAAGTACCTCTAAAAATATTCCCGACCTGTTTTACTGTGCCAATAATTTATAATAAATTCGACAAATATTACCATAATCCATCCGCTATACAGCGAAAAGTATAAAATCAGATAAAAATCAAGAAGATTTGTTACCATAAAACAACTATATCCCCTTGTTCATGATGTATCTAAGTACCTCTAAAAATATTCCCGACCTGTTTTACTGTGCCAATAATTTATAATAAATTCTACAAATATTACCATAATCCATCCGCTATAGAGCAAAAAGTATAAAATCAGATAAAAATTAAGAAGATTTGTTACCATAAAACAACTATATCACCTTGTTCATGATGTACCTAAGTACCTCTGAAAATATTCCCAAATTTTTTTACTGTGCCAATAATTTATAATAAATTCTACAAATATTACCATAATCCATCCGCTATACAGCAAAAAGTATAAAATCAGATAAAGATTACGAAGATTTGTTACCATAAAACAACTATATCACCTTGTTCATGATGTACCTAAATACCTCTGAAAATATTCCCAAACTGTTTTACTGTGCCAATAATTTATAATAAATTCTACAAATATTACCATAATCCATCCGCTATACAGCGAAAAGTATAAAATCAGATAAAAATCAAGAAGATTTGTTACCATAAAACAACTATATCACCTTGTTCATGATGTACATAAGTACCTCTGAAAATATTCCCGACCAGTTTTACTGTGCCAATAATTTATAATAAATTCTACAAATATTACCATAATCCATCCGCTATAGAGCAAAAAGTATAAAATCAGATAAAAATTAAGAAGATTTGTTACCATAAAACAACTATATCCCCTTGTTCATGATGTATCTAAGTACCTCTGAAAATATTCCCGACCTGTTTTACTGTGCCAATAATTTATAATAAATTCTACAAATATTACCATAATCCATCCGCTATACAGCGAAAAGTATAAAATCAGATAAAAATTACGAAGATTTGTTACCATAAAACAACTATATCACCTTGTTCATGATGTACCTAAATACCTCTGAAAATATTCCCAAACTGTTTTACTGTGCCAATAATTTATAATACATTCTACAAATATTACCATAATCCATCCGCTATACAGCGAAAAGTATAAAATCAGATAAAAATCAAGAAGATTTGTTACCATAAAACAACTATATCCCCTTGTTCATGATGTATCTAAGTACCTCTAAAAATATTCCCGACCTGTTTTACTGTGCCAATAATTTATAATAAATTCTACAAATATTACCATAATCCATCCGCTATAGAGCAAAAAGTATAAAATCAGATAAAAATTAAGAAGATTTGTTACCATAAAACAACTATATCCCCTTGTTCATGATGTATCTAAGTATCTCTGAAAATATTCCCGACCTGTTTTACTGTGCCAATAATTTATAATAAATTCTACAAATATTACCATAATCCATCCGCTATAGAGCAAAAAGTATAAAATCAGATAAAAATTAAGAAGATTTGTTACCATAAAACAACTATATCCCCTTGTTCATGATGTACCTAAGTACCTCTAAAAATATTCCCGACCTGTTTTACTGTGCCAATAATTTATAATAAATTCTACAAATATTACCATAATCCATTCGCTATAGAGCAAAAAGTATAAAATCAGATAAAAATTAAGATTTGTTACCATAAAACAACTATATCACCTTGTTCATGATGTACTTAAGTACCTCTGAAAATATTCCCAAACTGTTTTACTGTGCCAATAATTTATAATAAATTCTACAAATATTACCATAATCCATCCGCTATAGAGCAAAAAGTATAAAATCAGATAAAAATTAAGAAGATTTGTTACCATAAAACAACTATATCCCCTTGTTCATGATGTATCTAAGTACCTCTGAAAATATTCCCGACCTGTTTTACTGTGCCAATAATTTATAATAAATTCTACAAATATTACCATAATCCATCCGCTATAGAGCAAAAAGTATAAAAACAGATAAAAATCAAGAAGATTTGTTACCATAAAACAACTATATCCCCTTGTTCATGATGTACCTAAGTACCTCTAAAAATATTCCCGACCTGTTTTACTGTGCCAATAATTTATAATAAATTCTACAAATATTACCATAATCCATCCGCTATACAGCGAAAAGTATAAAATCAGATAAAAATTACGAAGATTTGTTACCATAAAACAACTATATCACCTTGTTCATGATGTACCTAAGTACCTCTGAAAATATTCCCGACCAGTTTTACTGTGCCAATAATTTATAATAAATTCTACAAATATTACCATAATCCATCCGCTATAGAGCAAAAAGTATAAAATCAGATAAAAATTAAGATTTGTTACCATAAAACAACTATATCACCTTGTTCATGATGTACCTAAATACCTCTGAAAATATTCCCAAACTGTTTTACTGTGCCAATAATTTATAATAAATTCCATAAATATTACCATAAACCATTCGCTATACAGCAAAAAGTGTAAAATCAGATAAAAATTAGGAAGATTTGTTACCATAAAACAAGTATATACCCTTGTTCAGAATGTAACTAAGTATCTCTGAAAATATTCCCAAACTGTTTTACTGTGCCAATAATTTATAATAAATTCTACAAATATTACCATAATCCATCCGCTATAGAGCAAAAAGTATAAAATCAGATAAAAATTAAGAAGATTTGTTACCATAAAACAACTATATCCCCTTGTTCATGATGTATCTAAGTACCTCTGAAAATATTCCCGACCTGTTTTACTGTGCCAATAATTTATAATAAATTCTACAAATATTACCATAATCCATCCGCTATAGAGCAAAAAGTATAAAAACAGATAAAAATCAAGAAGATTTGTTACCATAAAACAACTATATCCCCTTGTTCATGATGTACCTAAGTACCTCTAAAAATATTCCCGACCTGTTTTACTGTGCCAATAATTTATAATAAATTCTACAAATATTACCATAATCCATCCGCTATACAGCGAAAAGTATAAAATCAGATAAAAATTACGAAGATTTGTTACCATAAAACAACTATATCACCTTGTTCATGATGTACCTAAGTACCTCTGAAAATATTCCCGACCAGTTTTACTGTGCCAATAATTTATAATAAATTCTACAAATATTACCATAATCCATCCGCTATAGAGCAAAAAGTATAAAATCAGATAAAAATTAAGATTTGTTACCATAAAACAACTATATCACCTTGTTCATGATGTACCTAAATACCTCTGAAAATATTCCCAAACTGTTTTACTGTGCCAATAATTTATAATAAATTCCATAAATATTACCATAAACCATTCGCTATACAGCAAAAAGTGTAAAATCAGATAAAAATTAGGAAGATTTGTTACCATAAAACAAGTATATACCCTTGTTCAGAATGTAACTAAGTATCTCTGAAAATATTCCCAAACTGTTTTACTTTGCCAATAATTTATAATAAATTCTACAAATATTACCATAATCCATCCGCTATAGAGCAAAAAGTATAAAATCAGATAAAAATTAAGAAGATTTGTTACCATAAAACAACTATATCCCCTTGTTCATGATGTATCTAAGTACCTCTGAAAATATTCCCGACCTGTTTTACTGTGCCAATAATTTATAATAAATTCTACAAATATTACCATAATCCATCCGCTATAGAGCACAGTATAAAATCAGATAAAAATTAAGAAGATTTGTTACCATAAAACAACTATATCCCCTTGTTCATGATGTATCTAAGTACCTCTGAAAATATTCCCGACCTGTTTTACTGTGCCAATAATTTATAATAAATTCTACAAATATTACCATAATCCATCCGCTATACAGCGAAAAGTATAAAATCAGATAAAAATCAAGAAGATTTGTTACCATAAAACAACTATATCCCCTTGTTCATGATGTATCTAAGTACCTCTAAAAATATTCCCGACCTGTTTTACTGTGCCAATAATTTATAATAAATTCTACAAATATTACCATAATCCATCCGCTATACAGCGAAAAGTATAAAATCAGATAAAAATTAAGAAGATTTGTTACCATAAAACAACTATATCACCTTGTTCATGATGTACCTAAGTACCTCTGAAAATATTCCCGACCAGTTTTACTGTGCCAATAATTTATAATAAATTCTACAAATATTACCATAATCCATCCGCTATAGAGCAAAAAGTATAAAATCAGATAAAAATTAAGATTTGTTACCATAAAACAACTATATCCCCTTGTTCATGATGTATCTAAGTACCTCTGAAAATATTCCCGACCTGTTTTACTGTGCCAATAATTTATAATAAATTCTACAAATATTACCATAATCCATCCGCTATAGAGCAAAAAATATAAAATCAGATAAAAATTAAGAAGATTTGTTACCATAAAACAACTATATCCCCTTGTTCATGATGTATCTAAGTACCTCTGAAAATATTCCCGACCTGTTTTACTGTGCCAATAATTTATAATAAATTCTACAAATATTACCATAATCCATCCGCTATAGAGCAAAAAGTATAAAATCAGATAAAAATTAAGAAGATTTGTTACCATAAAACAACTATATCACCTTGTTCATGATGTACCTAAATACCTCTGAAAATATTCCCAAACTGTTTTACTGTGCCAATAATTTATAATAAATTCTACAAATATTACCATAATCCATCCGCTATACAGCGAAAAGTATAAAATCAGATAAAAATCAAGAAGATTTGTTACCATAAAACAACTATATCACCTTGTTCATGATGTACCTAAGTACCTCTGAAAATATTCCCGACCAGTTTTACTGTGCCAATAATTTATAATAAATTCTACAAATATTACCATAATCCATCCGCTATAGAGCAAAAAGTATAAAATCAGATAAAAATTAAGAAGATTTGTTACCATAAAACAACTATATCACCTTGTTCATGATGTACCTAAATACCTCTGAAAATATTCCCAAACTGTTTTACTGTGCCAATAATTTATAATAAATTCTACAAATATTACCATAATCCATCCGCTATACAGCGAAAAGTATAACATCAGATAAAAATTAAGAAGATTTGTTACCATAAAACAACTATATCACCTTGTTCATGATGTACCTAAGTACCTCTGAAAATATTCCCGACCAGTTTTACTGTGCCAATAATTTATAATAAATTCTACAAATATTACCATAATCCATCCGCTATAGAGCAAAAAGTATAAAATCAGATAAAAATTAAGAAGATTTGTTACCATAAAACAACTATATCACCTTGTTCATGATGTACCTAAATACCTCTGAAAATATTCCCAAACTGTTTTACTGTGCCAATAATTTATAATAAATTCTACAAATATTACCATAATCCATCCGCTATACAGCGAAAAGTATAAAATCAGATAAAAATCAAGAAGATTTGTTACCATAAAACAACTATATCCCCTTGTTCATGATGTATCTAAGTACCTCTAAAAATATTCCCGACCTGTTTTACTGTGCCAATAATTTATAATAAATTCTACAAATATTACCATAATCCATCCGCTATACAGCGAAAAGTATAAAATCAGATAAAAATTAAGAAGATTTGTTACCATAAAACAACTATATCACCTTGTTCATGATGTACCTAAGTACCTCTGAAAATATTCCCGACCAGTTTTACTGTGCCAATAATTTATAATAAATTCTACAAATATTACCATAATCCATCCGCTATAGAGCAAAAAGTATAAAATCAGATAAAAATTAAGATTTGTTACCATAAAACAACTATATCCCCTTGTTCATGATGTATCTAAGTACCTCTGAAAATATTCCCGACCTGTTTTACTGTGCCAATAATTTATAATAAATTCTACAAATATTACCATAATCCATCCGCTATAGAGCAAAAAATATAAAATCAGATAAAAATTAAGAAGATTTGTTACCATAAAACAACTATATCCCCTTGTTCATGATGTATCTAAGTACCTCTGAAAATATTCCCGACCTGTTTTACTGTGCCAATAATTTATAATAAATTCTACAAATATTACCATAATCCATCCGCTATAGAGCAAAAAGTATAAAATCAGATAAAAATTAAGAAGATTTGTTACCATAAAACAACTATATCACCTTGTTCATGATGTACCTAAATACCTCTGAAAATATTCCCAAACTGTTTTACTGTGCCAATAATTTATAATAAATTCTACAAATATTACCATAATCCATCCGCTATACAGCGAAAAGTATAAAATCAGATAAAAATCAAGAAGATTTGTTACCATAAAACAACTATATCACCTTGTTCATGATGTACCTAAGTACCTCTGAAAATATTCCCGACCAGTTTTACTGTGCCAATAATTTATAATAAATTCTACAAATATTACCATAATCCATCCGCTATAGAGCAAAAAGTATAAAATCAGATAAAAATTAAGAAGATTTGTTACCATAAAACAACTATATCACCTTGTTCATGATGTACCTAAATACCTCTGAAAATATTCCCAAACTGTTTTACTGTGCCAATAATTTATAATAAATTCTACAAATATTACCATAATCCATCCGCTATACAGCGAAAAGTATAAAATCAGATAAAAATTAAGAAGATTTGTTACCATAAAACAACTATATCACCTTGTTCATGATGTACCTAAGTACCTCTGAAAATATTCCCGACCAGTTTTACTGTGCCAATAATTTATAATAAATTCTACAAATAT
Source organism: Nannobrachium achirus (assembly GCF_963921795.1). Classification (NCBI taxonomy): domain Eukaryota; kingdom Metazoa; phylum Chordata; class Actinopteri; order Myctophiformes; family Myctophidae; genus Nannobrachium; species Nannobrachium achirus. The sequence continues at coordinate 67,841,995 of NC_137818.1, read as the reverse complement.
TACCATAATCCATCCGCTATAGAGCAAAAAGTATAAAATCAGATAAAAATTAAGAAGATTTGTTACCATTAAACAACTATATCCCCTTGTTCATGATGTATCTAAGTACCTCTGAAAATATTCCCGACCTGTTTTACTGTGCCAATAATTTATAATAAATTATACAAATATTACCATAATCCATCCGCTATAGAGCAAAAAGTATAAAATCAGATAAAAATTAAGATTTGTTACCATAAAACAACTATATCACCTTGTTCATGATGTACCTAAATACCCCTGAAAATATTCCCAAACTGTTATACTGTGCCAATAATTTATAATAAATTCTACAAATATTACCATAATCCATCCGCTATAGAGCAAAAAGTATAAAATCAGATAAAAATTAAGAAGATTTGTTAGCATAAAACAACTATATCCCCTTGTTCATGATGTATCTAAGTACCTCTGAAAATATTCCCGACCTGTTTTACTGTGCCAATAATTTATAATAAATTCTACAAATATTACCATAATCCATCCGCTATACAGCGAAAAGTATAAAATCAGATAAAAATCAAGAAGATTTGTTACCATAAAACAACTATATCCCCTTGTTCATGATGTATCTAAGTACCTCTAAAAATATTCCCGACCTGTTTTACTGTGCCAATAATTTATAATAAATTCTACAAATATTACCATAATCCATCCGCTATACAGCGAAAAGTATAAAATCAGATAAAAATTAAGAAGATTTGTTACCATAAAACAACTATATCACCTTGTTCATGATGTACCTAAGTACCTCTGAAAATATTCCCGACCAGTTTTACTGTGCCAATAATTTATAATAAATTCTACAAATATTACCATAATCCATCCGCTATAGAGCAAAAAGTATAAAATCAGATAAAAATTAAGAAGATTTGTTACCATAAAACAACTATATCCCCTTGTTCATGATGTATCTAAGTACCTCTGAAAATATTCCCGACCTGTTTTACTGTGCCAATAATTTATAATAAATTCTACAAATATTACCATAATCCATCCGCTATAGAGCAAAAAGTATAAAATCAGATAAAAATTAAGAAGATTTGTTACCATAAAACAACTATATCCCCTTGTTCATGATGTATCTAAGTACCTCTGAAAATATTCCCGACCTGTTTTACTGTGCCAATAATTTATAATAAATTCTACAAATATTACCATAATCCATCCGCTATAGAGCAAAAAGTATAAAATCAGATAAAAATTAAGAAGATTTGTTACCATAAAACAACTATATCCCCTTGTTCATGATGTATCTAAGTACCTCTGAAAATATTCCCGACCTGTTTTACTGTGCCAATAATTTATAATAAATTCTACAAATATTACCATAATCCATCCGCTATACAGCGAAAGTATAAAATCAGATAAAAATTATGAAGATTTGTTACCATAAAACAACTATATCACCTTGTTCATGATGTACCTAAGTACCTCTGAAAATATTCCCGACCAGTTTTACTGTGCCAATAATTTATAATAAATTCTACAAATATTACCATAATCCATCCGCTATAGAGCAAAAAGTATAAAAACAGATAAAAATCAAGAAGATTTGTTACCATAAAACAACTATATCCCCTTGTTCATGATGTATCTAAGTACCTCTAAAAATATTCCCGACCTGTTTTACTGTGCCAATAATTTATAATAAATTCTACAAATATTACCATAATCTATCCGCTATACAGCGAAAAGTATAAAATCAGATAAAAATTAAGAAGATTTGTTACCATAAAACAACTATATCACCTTGTTCATGATGTACCTAAGTACCTCTGAAAATATTCCCGACCAGTTTTACTGTGCCAATAATTTATAATAAATTCTACAAATATTACCATAATCCATCCGCTATAGAGCAAAAAGTATAAAATCAGATAAAAATTAAGATTTGTTACCATAAAACAACTATATCCCCTTGTTCATGATGTATCTAAGTACCTCTGAAAATATTCCCGACCTGTTTTACTGTGCCAATAATTTATAATAAATTCTACAAATATTACCATAATCCATCCGCTATAGAGCAAAAAATATAAAATCAGATAAAAATTAAGAAGATTTGTTACCATAAAACAACTATATCCCCTTGTTCATGATGTATCTAAGTACCTCTGAAAATATTCCCGACCTGTTTTACTGTGCCAATAATTTATAATAAATTCTACAAATATTACCATAATCCATCCGCTATAGAGCAAAAAGTATAAAATCAGATAAAAATTAAGAAGATTTGTTACCATAAAACAACTATATCACCTTGTTCATGATGTACCTAAATACCTCTGAAAATATTCCCAAACTGTTTTACTGTGCCAATAATTTATAATAAATTCTACAAATATTACCATAATCCATCCGCTATACAGCGAAAAGTATAAAATCAGATAAAAATCAAGAAGATTTGTTACCATAAAACAACTATATCACCTTGTTCATGATGTACCTAAGTACCTCTGAAAATATTCCCGACCAGTTTTACTGTGCCAATAATTTATAATAAATTCTACAAATATTACCATAATCCATCCGCTATAGAGCAAAAAGTATAAAATCAGATAAAAATTAAGAAGATTTGTTACCATAAAACAACTATATCACCTTGTTCATGATGTACCTAAATACCTCTGAAAATATTCCCAAACTGTTTTACTGTGCCAATAATTTATAATAAATTCTACAAATATTACCATAATCCATCCGCTATACAGCGAAAAGTATAAAATCAGATAAAAATTAAGAAGATTTGTTACCATAAAACAACTATATCACCTTGTTCATGATGTACCTAAGTACCTCTGAAAATATTCCCGACCAGTTTTACTGTGCCAATAATTTATAATAAATTCTACAAATATTACCATAATCCATCCGCTATAGAGCAAAAAGTATAAAATCAGATAAAAATTAAGAAGATTTGTTACCATTAAACAACTATATCCCCTTGTTCATGATGTATCTAAGTACCTCTGAAAATATTCCCGACCTGTTTTACTGTGCCAATAATTTATAATAAATTATACAAATATTACCATAATCCATCCGCTATAGAGCAAAAAGTATAAAATCAGATAAAAATTAAGATTTGTTACCATAAAACAACTATATCACCTTGTTCATGATGTACCTAAATACCCCTGAAAATATTCCCAAACTGTTATACTGTGCCAATAATTTATAATAAATTCTACAAATATTACCATAATCCATCCGCTATAGAGCAAAAAGTATAAAATCAGATAAAAATTAAGAAGATTTGTTAGCATAAAACAACTATATCCCCTTGTTCATGATGTATCTAAGTACCTCTGAAAATATTCCCGACCTGTTTTACTGTGCCAATAATTTATAATAAATTCTACAAATATTACCATAATCCATCCGCTATACAGCGAAAAGTATAAAATCAGATAAAAATCAAGAAGATTTGTTACCATAAAACAACTATATCCCCTTGTTCATGATGTATCTAAGTACCTCTAAAAATATTCCCGACCTGTTTTACTGTGCCAATAATTTATAATAAATTCTACAAATATTACCATAATCCATCCGCTATACAGCGAAAAGTATAAAATCAGATAAAAATTAAGAAGATTTGTTACCATAAAACAACTATATCACCTTGTTCATGATGTACCTAAGTACCTCTGAAAATATTCCCGACCAGTTTTACTGTGCCAATAATTTATAATAAATTCTACAAATATTACCATAATCCATCCGCTATAGAGCAAAAAGTATAAAATCAGATAAAAATTAAGAAGATTTGTTACCATAAAACAACTATATCCCCTTGTTCATGATGTATCTAAGTACCTCTGAAAATATTCCCGACCTGTTTTACTGTGCCAATAATTTATAATAAATTCTACAAATATTACCATAATCCATCCGCTATAGAGCAAAAAGTATAAAATCAGATAAAAATTAAGAAGATTTGTTACCATAAAACAACTATATCCCCTTGTTCATGATGTATCTAAGTACCTCTGAAAATATTCCCGACCTGTTTTACTGTGCCAATAATTTATAATAAATTCTACAAATATTACCATAATCCATCCGCTATAGAGCAAAAAGTATAAAATCAGATAAAAATTAAGAAGATTTGTTACCATAAAACAACTATATCCCCTTGTTCATGATGTATCTAAGTACCTCTGAAAATATTCCCGACCTGTTTTACTGTGCCAATAATTTATAATAAATTCTACAAATATTACCATAATCCATCCGCTATACAGCGAAAGTATAAAATCAGATAAAAATTATGAAGATTTGTTACCATAAAACAACTATATCACCTTGTTCATGATGTACCTAAGTACCTCTGAAAATATTCCCGACCAGTTTTACTGTGCCAATAATTTATAATAAATTCTACAAATATTACCATAATCCATCCGCTATAGAGCAAAAAGTATAAAAACAGATAAAAATCAAGAAGATTTGTTACCATAAAACAACTATATCCCCTTGTTCATGATGTACCTAAGTACCTCTAAAAATATTCCCGACCTGTTTTACTGTGCCAATAATTTATAATAAATTCTACAAATATTACCATAATCCATCCGCTATACAGCGAAAAGTATAAAATCAGATAAAAATTACGAAGATTTGTTACCATAAAACAACTATATCACCTTGTTCATGATGTACCTAAGTACCTCTGAAAATATTCCCGACCAGTTTTACTGTTCCAATAATTTATAATAAATTCTACAAATATTACCATAATCCATCCGCTATAGAGCAAAAAGTATAAAATCAGATAAAAATTAAGATTTGTTACCATAAAACAACTATATCACCTTGTTCATGATGTACCTAAATACCTCTGAAAATATTCCCAAACTGTTTTACTGTGCCAATAATTTATAATAAATTCCATAAATATTACCATAAACCATTCGCTATACAGCAAAAAGTGTAAAATCAGATAAAAATTAGGAAGATTTGTTACCATAAAACAAGTATATACCCTTGTTCAGAATGTAACTAAGTATCTCTGAAAATATTCCCAAACTGTTTTACTTTGCCAATAATTTATAATAAATTCTACAAATATTACCATAATCCATCCGCTATAGAGCAAAAAGTATAAAATCAGATAAAAATTAAGAAGTTTTGTTACCATAAAACAACTATATCCCCTTGTTCATGATGTATCTAAGTACCTCTGAAAATATTCCCGACCTGTTTTACTGTGCCAATAATTTATAATAAATTCTACAAATATTACCATAATCCATCCGCTATAGAGCAAAAAGTATAAAATCAGATAAAAATTAAGATTTGTTACCATAAAACAACTATATCACCTTGTTCATGATGTACCTAAATACCCCTGAAAATATTCCCAAACTGTTTTACTGTGCCAATAATTTATAATAAATTCTACAAATATTACCATAATCCATCCGCTATAGAGCAAAAAGTATAAAATCAGATAAAAATTAAGAAGATTTGTTACCATAAAACAACTATATCCCCTTGTTCATGATGTATCTAAGTACCTCTGAAAATATTCCCGACCTGTTTTACTGTGCCAATAATTTATAATAAATTCTACAAATATTACCATAATCCATCCGCTATACAGCAAAAAGTATAAAATCAGATAAAAATCAAGAAGATTTGTTACCATAAAACAACTATATCCCCTTGTTCATGATGTATCTAAGTACCTCTAAAAATATTCCCGACCTGTTTTACTGTGCCAATAATTTATAATAAATTCTACAAATATTACCATAATCCATCCGCTATACAGCGAAAAGTATAAAATCTGATAAAAATTAAGAAGATTTGTTACCATAAAACAACTATATCCCCTTGTTCATGATGTATCTAAGTACCTCTGAAAATATTCCCGACCTGTTTTACTATGCCAATAATTCATAATAAATTCTACAAATATTACCATAATCCATCCGCTATAGAGCAAAAAGTATAAAATCAGATAAAAATTAAGAAGATTTGTTACCATAAAACAACTATATCCCCTTGTTCATGATGTATCTAAGTACCTCTGAAAATATTCCCGACCTGTTTTACTGTGCCAATAATTTATAATAAATTCTACAAATATTACCATAATCCATCCGCTATAGAGCAAAAAGTATAAAATCAGATAAAAATTAAGAAGATTTGTTACCATAAAACAACTATATCACCTTGTTCATGATGTACCTAAATACCTCTGAAAATATTCCCAAACTGTTTTACTGTGCCAATAATTTATAATAAATTCTACAAATATTACCATAATCCATCCGCTATACAGCGAAAAGTATAAAATCAGATAAAAATCAAGAAGATTTGTTACCATAAAACAACTATATCACCTTGTTCATGATGTACCTAAGTACCTCTGAAAATATTCCCGACCAGTTTTACTGTGCCAATAATTTATAATAAATTCTACAAATATTACCATAATCCATCCGCTATAGAGCAAAAAGTATAAAATCAGATAAAAATTAAGAAGATTTGTTACCATAAAACAACTATATCACCTTGTTCATGATGTACCTAAATACCTCTGAAAATATTCCCAAACTGTTTTACTGTGCCAATAATTTATAATAAATTCTACAAATATTACCATAATCCATCCGCTATACAGCGAAACGTATAAAATCAGATAAAAATTAAGAAGATTTGTTACCATAAAACAACTATATCACCTTGTTCATGATGTACCTAAGTACCTCTGAAAATATTCCCGACCAGTTTTACTTTGCCAATAATGTATAATAAATTCTACAAATATTACCATAATCCATCCGCTATAGAGCAAAAAGTATAAAATCAGATAAAAATTAAGAAGATTTGTTACCATAAAACAACTATATCCCCTTGTTCATGATGTATCTAAGTACCTCTGAAAATATTCCCGACCTGTTTTACTGTGCCAATAATTTATAATAAATTATACAAATATTACCATAATCCATCCGCTATAGAGCAAAAAGTATAAAATCAGATAAAAATTAAGATTTGTTACCATAAAACAACTATATCACCTTGTTCATGATGTACCTAAATACCCCTGAAAATATTCCCAAACTGTTATACTGTGCCAATAATTTATAATAAATTCTACAAATATTACCATAATCCATCCGCTATAGAGCAAAAAGTATAAAATCAGATAAAAATTAAGAAGATTTGTTAGCATAAAACAACTATATCCCCTTGTTCATGATGTATCTAAGTACCTCTGAAAATATTCCCGACCTGTTTTACTGTGCCAATAATTTATAATAAATTCTACAAATATTACCATAATCCATCCGCTATACAGCGAAAAGTATAAAATCAGATAAAAATCAAGAAGATTTGTTACCATAAAACAACTATATCCCCTTGTTCATGATGTATCTAAGTACCTCTAAAAATATTCCCGACCTGTTTTACTGTGCCAATAATTTATAATAAATTCTACAAATATTACCATAATCCATCCGCTATACAGCGAAAAGTATAAAATCAGATAAAAATTAAGAAGATTTGTTACCATAAAACAACTATATCACCTTGTTCATGATGTACCTAAGTACCTCTGAAAATATTCCCGACCAGTTTTACTGTGCCAATAATTTATAATAAATTCTACAAATATTACCATAATCCATCCGCTATAGAGCAAAAAGTATAAAATCAGATAAAAATTAAGAAGATTTGTTACCATAAAACAACTATATCCCCTTGTTCATGATGTATCTAAGTACCTCTGAAAATATTCCCGACCTGTTTTACTGTGCCAATAATTTATAATAAATTCTACAAATATTACCATAATCCATCCGCTATAGAGCAAAAAGTATAAAATCAGATAAAAATTAAGAAGATTTGTTACCATAAAACAACTATATCCCCTTGTTCATGATGTATCTAAGTACCTCTGAAAATATTCCCGACCTGTTTTACTGTGCCAATAATTTATAATAAATTCTACAAATATTACCATAATCCATCCGCTATAGAGCAAAAAGTATAAAATCAGATAAAAATTAAGAAGATTTGTTACCATAAAACAACTATATCCCCTTGTTCATGATGTATCTAAGTACCTCTGAAAATATTCCCGACCTGTTTTACTGTGCCAATAATTTATAATAAATTCTACAAATATTACCATAATCCATCCGCTATACAGCGAAAGTATAAAATCAGATAAAAATTATGAAGATTTGTTACCATAAAACAACTATATCACCTTGTTCATGATGTACCTAAGTACCTCTGAAAATATTCCCGACCAGTTTTACTGTGCCAATAATTTATAATAAATTCTACAAATATTACCATAATCCATCCGCTATAGAGCAAAAAGTATAAAAACAGATAAAAATCAAGAAGATTTGTTACCATAAAACAACTATATCCCCTTGTTCATGATGTATCTAAGTACCTCTAAAAATATTCCCGACCTGTTTTACTGTGCCAATAATTTATAATAAATTCTACAAATATTACCATAATCTATCCGCTATACAGCGAAAAGTATAAAATCAGATAAAAATTAAGAAGATTTGTTACCATAAAACAACTATATCACCTTGTTCATGATGTACCTAAGTACCTCTGAAAATATTCCCGACCAGTTTTACTGTGCCAATAATTTATAATAAATTCTACAAATATTACCATAATCCATCCGCTATAGAGCAAAAAGTATAAAATCAGATAAAAATTAAGATTTGTTACCATAAAACAACTATATCCCCTTGTTCATGATGTATCTAAGTACCTCTGAAAATATTCCCGACCTGTTTTACTGTGCCAATAATTTATAATAAATTCTACAAATATTACCATAATCCATCCGCTATAGAGCAAAAAATATAAAATCAGATAAAAATTAAGAAGATTTGTTACCATAAAACAACTATATCCCCTTGTTCATGATGTATCTAAGTACCTCTGAAAATATTCCCGACCTGTTTTACTGTGCCAATAATTTATAATAAATTCTACAAATATTACCATAATCCATCCGCTATAGAGCAAAAAGTATAAAATCAGATAAAAATTAAGAAGATTTGTTACCATAAAACAACTATATCACCTTGTTCATGATGTACCTAAATACCTCTGAAAATATTCCCAAACTGTTTTACTGTGCCAATAATTTATAATAAATTCTACAAATATTACCATAATCCATCCGCTATACAGCGAAAAGTATAAAATCAGATAAAAATCAAGAAGATTTGTTACCATAAAACAACTATATCACCTTGTTCATGATGTACCTAAGTACCTCTGAAAATATTCCCGACCAGTTTTACTGTGCCAATAATTTATAATAAATTCTACAAATATTACCATAATCCATCCGCTATAGAGCAAAAAGTATAAAATCAGATAAAAATTAAGAAGATTTGTTACCATAAAACAACTATATCACCTTGTTCATGATGTACCTAAATACCTCTGAAAATATTCCCAAACTGTTTTACTGTGCCAATAATTTATAATAAATTCTACAAATATTACCATAATCCATCCGCTATACAGCGAAAAGTATAAAATCAGATAAAAATTAAGAAGATTTGTTACCATAAAACAACTATATCACCTTGTTCATGATGTACCTAAGTACCTCTGAAAATATTCCCGACCAGTTTTACTGTGCCAATAATTTATAATAAATTCTACAAATATTACCATAATCCATCCGCTATAGAGCAAAAAGTATAAAATCAGATAAAAATTAAGAAGATTTGTTACCATTAAACAACTATATCCCCTTGTTCATGATGTATCTAAGTACCTCTGAAAATATTCCCGACCTGTTTTACTGTGCCAATAATTTATAATAAATTATACAAATATTACCATAATCCATCCGCTATAGAGCAAAAAGTATAAAATCAGATAAAAATTAAGATTTGTTACCATAAAACAACTATATCACCTTGTTCATGATGTACCTAAATACCCCTGAAAATATTCCCAAACTGTTATACTGTGCCAATAATTTATAATAAATTCTACAAATATTACCATAATCCATCCGCTATAGAGCAAAAAGTATAAAATCAGATAAAAATTAAGAAGATTTGTTAGCATAAAACAACTATATCCCCTTGTTCATGATGTATCTAAGTACCTCTGAAAATATTCCCGACCTGTTTTACTGTGCCAATAATTTATAATAAATTCTACAAATATTACCATAATCCATCCGCTATACAGCGAAAAGTATAAAATCAGATAAAAATCAAGAAGATTTGTTACCATAAAACAACTATATCCCCTTGTTCATGATGTATCTAAGTACCTCTAAAAATATTCCCGACCTGTTTTACTGTGCCAATAATTTATAATAAATTCTACAAATATTACCATAATCCATCCGCTATACAGCGAAAAGTATAAAATCAGATAAAAATTAAGAAGATTTGTTACCATAAAACAACTATATCACCTTGTTCATGATGTACCTAAGTACCTCTGAAAATATTCCCGACCAGTTTTACTGTGCCAATAATTTATAATAAATTCTACAAATATTACCATAATCCATCCGCTATAGAGCAAAAAGTATAAAATCAGATAAAAATTAAGAAGATTTGTTACCATAAAACAACTATATCCCCTTGTTCATGATGTATCTAAGTACCTCTGAAAATATTCCCGACCTGTTTTACTGTGCCAATAATTTATAATAAATTCTACAAATATTACCATAATCCATCCGCTATAGAGCAAAAAGTATAAAATCAGATAAAAATTAAGAAGATTTGTTACCATAAAACAACTATATCCCCTTGTTCATGATGTATCTAAGTACCTCTGAAAATATTCCCGACCTGTTTTACTGTGCCAATAATTTATAATAAATTCTACAAATATTACCATAATCCATCCGCTATAGAGCAAAAAGTATAAAATCAGATAAAAATTAAGAAGATTTGTTACCATAAAACAACTATATCCCCTTGTTCATGATGTATCTAAGTACCTCTGAAAATATTCCCGACCTGTTTTACTGTGCCAATAATTTATAATAAATTCTACAAATATTACCATAATCCATCCGCTATACAGCGAAAGTATAAAATCAGATAAAAATTATGAAGATTTGTTACCATAAAACAACTATATCACCTTGTTCATGATGTACCTAAGTACCTCTGAAAATATTCCCGACCAGTTTTACTGTGCCAATAATTTATAATAAATTCTACAAATATTACCATAATCCATCCGCTATAGAGCAAAAAGTATAAAAACAGATAAAAATCAAGAAGATTTGTTACCATAAAACAACTATATCCCCTTGTTCATGATGTACCTAAGTACCTCTAAAAATATTCCCGACCTGTTTTACTGTGCCAATAATTTATAATAAATTCTACAAATATTACCATAATCCATCCGCTATACAGCGAAAAGTATAAAATCAGATAAAAATTACGAAGATTTGTTACCATAAAACAACTATATCACCTTGTTCATGATGTACCTAAGTACCTCTGAAAATATTCCCGACCAGTTTTACTGTTCCAATAATTTATAATAAATTCTACAAATATTACCATAATCCATCCGCTATAGAGCAAAAAGTATAAAATCAGATAAAAATTAAGATTTGTTACCATAAAACAACTATATCACCTTGTTCATGATGTACCTAAATACCTCTGAAAATATTCCCAAACTGTTTTACTGTGCCAATAATTTATAATAAATTCCATAAATATTACCATAAACCATTCGCTATACAGCAAAAAGTGTAAAATCAGATAAAAATTAGGAAGATTTGTTACCATAAAACAAGTATATACCCTTGTTCAGAATGTAACTAAGTATCTCTGAAAATATTCCCAAACTGTTTTACTTTGCCAATAATTTATAATAAATTCTACAAATATTACCATAATCCATCCGCTATAGAGCAAAAAGTATAAAATCAGATAAAAATTAAGAAGTTTTGTTACCATAAAACAACTATATCCCCTTGTTCATGATGTATCTAAGTACCTCTGAAAATATTCCCGACCTGTTTTACTGTGCCAATAATTTATAATAAATTCTACAAATATTACCATAATCCATCCGCTATAGAGCAAAAAGTATAAAATCAGATAAAAATTAAGATTTGTTACCATAAAACAACTATATCACCTTGTTCATGATGTACCTAAATACCCCTGAAAATATTCCCAAACTGTTTTACTGTGCCAATAATTTATAATAAATTCTACAAATATTACCATAATCCATCCGCTATAGAGCAAAAAGTATAAAATCAGATAAAAATTAAGAAGATTTGTTACCATAAAACAACTATATCCCCTTGTTCATGATGTATCTAAGTACCTCTGAAAATATTCCCGACCTGTTTTACTGTGCCAATAATTTATAATAAATTCTACAAATATTACCATAATCCATCCGCTATACAGCAAAAAGTATAAAATCAGATAAAAATCAAGAAGATTTGTTACCATAAAACAACTATATCCCCTTGTTCATGATGTATCTAAGTACCTCTAAAAATATTCCCGACCTGTTTTACTGTGCCAATAATTTATAATAAATTCTACAAATATTACCATAATCCATCCGCTATACAGCGAAAAGTATAAAATCTGATAAAAATTAAGAAGATTTGTTACCATAAAACAACTATATCCCCTTGTTCATGATGTATCTAAGTACCTCTGAAAATATTCCCGACCTGTTTTACTATGCCAATAATTCATAATAAATTCTACAAATATTACCATAATCCATCCGCTATAGAGCAAAAAGTATAAAATCAGATAAAAATTAAGAAGATTTGTTACCATAAAACAACTATATCCCCTTGTTCATGATGTATCTAAGTACCTCTGAAAATATTCCCGACCTGTTTTACTGTGCCAATAATTTATAATAAATTCTACAAATATTACCATAATCCATCCGCTATAGAGCAAAAAGTATAAAATCAGATAAAAATTAAGAAGATTTGTTACCATAAAACAACTATATCACCTTGTTCATGATGTACCTAAATACCTCTGAAAATATTCCCAAACTGTTTTACTGTGCCAATAATTTATAATAAATTCTACAAATATTACCATAATCCATCCGCTATACAGCGAAAAGTATAAAATCAGATAAAAATCAAGAAGATTTGTTACCATAAAACAACTATATCACCTTGTTCATGATGTACCTAAGTACCTCTGAAAATATTCCCGACCAGTTTTACTGTGCCAATAATTTATAATAAATTCTACAAATATTACCATAATCCATCCGCTATAGAGCAAAAAGTATAAAATCAGATAAAAATTAAGAAGATTTGTTACCATAAAACAACTATATCACCTTGTTCATGATGTACCTAAATACCTCTGAAAATATTCCCAAACTGTTTTACTGTGCCAATAATTTATAATAAATTCTACAAATATTACCATAATCCATCCGCTATACAGCGAAACGTATAAAATCAGATAAAAATTAAGAAGATTTGTTACCATAAAACAACTATATCACCTTGTTCATGATGTACCTAAGTACCTCTGAAAATATTCCCGACCAGTTTTACTTTGCCAATAATGTATAATAAATTCTACAAATATTACCATAATCCATCCGCTATAGAGCAAAAAGTATAAAATCAGATAAAAATTAAGAAGATTTGTTACCATAAAACAACTATATCCCCTTGTTCATGATGTATCTAAGTACCTCTGAAAATATTCCCGACCTGTTTTACTGTGCCAATAATTTATAATAAATTCTACAAATATTACCATAATCCATCCGCTATAGAGCAAAAAGTATAAAATCAGATAAAAATTAAGATTTGTTACCATAAAACAACTATATCACCTTGTTCATGATGTACCTAAATACCCCTGAAAATATTCCCAAACTGTTTTACTGTGCCAATAATTTATAATAAATTCTACAAATATTACCATAATCCATCCGCTATAGAGCAAAAAGTATAAAATCAGATAAAAATTAAGAAGATTTGTTACCATAAAACAACTATATCCCCTTGTTCATGATGTATCTAAGTACCTCTGAAAATATTCCCGACCTGTTTTACTGTGCCAATAATTTATAATAAATTCTACAAATATTACCATAATCCATCCGCTATACAGCAAAAAGTATAAAATCAGATAAAAATCAAGAAGATTTGTTACCATAAAACAACTATATCCCCTTGTTCATGATGTATCTAAGTACCTCTAAAAATATTCCCGACCTGTTTTACTGTGCCAATAATTTATAATAAATTCTACAAATATTACCATAATCCATCCGCTATACAGCGAAAAGTATAAAATCTGATAAAAATTAAGAAGATTTGTAACCATAAAACAACTATATCACCTTGTTCATGATGTACCTAAGTACCTCTGAAAATATTCCCGACCAGTTTTACTGTGCCAATAATTTATAATAAATTCTACAAATATTACCATAATCCATCCGCTATAGAGCAAAAAGTATAAAATCAGATAAAAATTAAGAAGATTTGTTACCATAAAACAACTATATCCCCTTGTTCATGATGTATCTAAGTACCTCTGAAAATATTCCCGACCTGTTTTACTATGCCAATAATTCATAATAAATTCTACAAATATTACCATAATCCATCCGCTATAGAGCAAAAAGTATAAAATCAGATAAAAATTAAGAAGATTTGTTACCATAAAACAACTATATCCCCTTGTTCATGATGTATCTAAGTACCTCTGAAAATATTCCCGACCTGTTTTACTGTGCCAATAATTTATAATAAATTCTACAAATATTACCATAATCCATCCGCTATAGAGCAAAAAGTATAAAATCAGATAAAAATTAAGAAGATTTGTTACCATAAAACAACTATATCACCTTGTTCATGATGTACCTAAATACCTCTGAAAATATTCCCAAACTGTTTTACTGTGCCAATAATTTATAATAAATTCTACAAATATTACCATAATCCATCCGCTATACAGCGAAAAGTATAAAATCAGATAAAAATCAAGAAGATTTGTTACCATAAAACAACTATATCACCTTGTTCATGATGTACCTAAGTACCTCTGAAAATATTCCCGACCAGTTTTACTGTGCCAATAATTTATAATAAATTCTACAAATATTACCATAATCCATCCGCTATAGAGCAAAAAGTATAAAATCAGATAAAAATTAAGAAGATTTGTTACCATAAAACAACTATATCCCCTTGTTCATGATGTACCTAAATACCTCTGAAAATATTCCCAAACTGTTTTACTGTGCCAATAATTTATAATAAATTCTACAAATATTACCATAATCCATCCGCTATACAGCGAAACGTATAAAATCAGATAAAAATTAAGAAGATTTGTTACCATAAAACAACTATATCACCTTGTTCATGATGTACCTAAGTACCTCTGAAAATATTCCCGACCAGTTTTACTGTGCCAATAATGTATAATAAATTCTACAAATATTACCATAATCCATCCGCTATAGAGCAAAAAGTATAAAATCAGATAAAAATTAAGAAGATTTGTTACCATAAAACAACTATATCCCCTTGTTCATGATGTATCTAAGTACCTCTGAAAATATTCCCGACCTGTTTTACTGTGCCAATAATTTATAATAAATTCTACAAATATTACCATAATCCATCCGCTATAGAGCAAAAAGTATAAAATCAGATAAAAATTAAGATTTGTTACCATAAAACAACTATATCACCTTGTTCATGATGTACCTAAATACCCCTGAAAATATTCCCAAACTGTTTTACTGTGCCAATAATTTATAATAAATTCTACAAATATTACCATAATCCATCCGCTATAGAGCAAAAAGTATAAAATCAGATAAAAATTAAGAAGATTTGTTAGCATAAAACAACTATATCCCCTTGTTCATGATGTATCTAAGTACCTCTGAAAATATTCCCGACCTGTTTTACTGTGCCAATAATTTATAATAAATTCTACAAATATTACCATAATCCATCCGCTATACAGCGAAAAGTATAAAATCAGATAAAAATCAAGAAGATTTGTTACCATAAAACAACTATATCCCCTTGTTCATGATGTATCTAAGTACCTCTAAAAATATTCCCGACCTGTTTTACTGTGCCAATAATTTATAATAAATTCTACAAATATTACCATAATCCATCCGCTATACAGCGAAAAGTATAAAATCAGATAAAAATTAAGAAGATTTGTTACCATAAAACAACTATATCACCTTGTTCATGATGTACCTAAGTACCTCTGAAAATATTCCCGACCAGTTTTACTGTGCCAATAATTTATAATAAATTCTACAAATATTACCATAATCCATCCGCTATAGAGCAAAAAGTATAAAATCAGATAAAAATTAAGAAGATTTGTTACCATAAAACAACTATATCCCCTTGTTCATGATGTATCTAAGTACCTCTGAAAATATTCCCGACCTGTTTTACTGTGCCAATAATTTATAATAAATTCTACAAATATTACCATAATCCATCCGCTATAGAGCAAAAAGTATAAAATCAGATAAAAATTAAGAAGATTTGTTACCATAAAACAACTATATC
This sequence comes from Nannobrachium achirus, assembly GCF_963921795.1. Taxonomy (NCBI): domain Eukaryota; kingdom Metazoa; phylum Chordata; class Actinopteri; order Myctophiformes; family Myctophidae; genus Nannobrachium; species Nannobrachium achirus. The sequence continues at coordinate 67,825,365 of NC_137818.1, read as the reverse complement.
CCCTTGTTCATGATGTATCTAAGTACCTCTGAAAATATTCCCGACCTGTTTTACTGTGCCAATAATTTATAATAAATTCTACAAATATTACCATAATCCATCCGCTATAGAGCAAAAAGTATAAAATCAGATAAAAATTAAGAAGATTTGTTACCATAAAACAACTATATCCCCTTGTTCATGATGTATCTAAGTACCTCTGAAAATATTCCCGACCTGTTTTACTGTGCCAATAATTTATAATAAATTCTACAAATATTACCATAATCCATCCGCTATACAGCGAAAAGTATAAAATCAGATAAAAATTATGAAGATTTGTTACCATAAAACAACTATATCACCTTGTTCATGATGTACCTAAGTACCTCTGAAAATATTCCCGACCAGTTTTACTGTGCCAATAATTTATAATAAATTCTACAAATATTACCATAATCCATCCGCTATAGAGCAAAAAGTATAAAAACAGATAAAAATCAAGAAGATTTGTTACCATAAAACAACTATATCCCCTTGTTCATGATGTACCTAAGTACCTCTAAAAATATTCCCGACCTGTTTTACTGTGCCAATAATTTATAATAAATTCTACAAATATTACCATAATCCATCCGCTATACAGCGAAAAGTATAAAATCAGATAAAAATTACGAAGATTTGTTACCATAAAACAACTATATCACCTTGTTCATGATGTACCTAAGTACCTCTGAAAATATTCCCGACCAGTTTTACTGTTCCAATAATTTATAATAAATTCTACAAATATTACCATAATCCATCCGCTATAGAGCAAAAAGTATAAAATCAGATAAAAATTAAGAAGATTTGTTACCATAAAACAACTATATCACCTTGTTCATGATGTACCTAAATACCTCTGAAAATATTCCCAAACTGTTTTACTGTGCCAATAATTTATAATAAATTCCATAAATATTACCATAAACCATCCGCTATACAGCAAAAAGTGTAAAATCAGATAAAAATTAGGAAGATTTGTTACCATAAAACAAGTATATACCCTTGTTCAGAATGTAACTAAGTATCTCTGAAAATATTCCCGACCAGTTTTACCGTGCCAATAATTTATAATAAATTCTACAAATATTACCATAATCCATCCGCTATAGAGCAAAAAGTATAAAATCAGATAAAAATTAAGAAGATTTGTTACCATAAAACAACTATATCACCTTGTTCATGATGTACCTAAATACCTCTGAAAATATTCCCAAACTGTTTTACTGTGCCAATAATTTATAATAAATTCTACAAATATTACCATAATCCATCCGCTATACAGCGAAACGTATAAAATCAGATAAAAAATAAGAAGATTTGTTACCATAAAACAACTATATCACCTTGTTCATGATGTACCTAAGTACCTCTGAAAAATTCCCGACCAGTTTTACTGTGCCAATAATTTATAATAAATTCTACAAATATTACCATAATCCATCCGCTATAGAGCAAAAAGTATAAAATCAGATAAAAATTAAGAAGATTTGTTACCATAAAACAACTATATCCCCTTGTTCATGATGTATCTAAGTACCTCTGAAAATATTCCCGACCTGTTTTACTGTGCCAATAATTTATAATAAATTCTACAAATATTACCATAATCCATCCGCTATAGAGCAAAAAGTATAAAATCAGATAAAAATTAAGATTTGTTACCATAAAACAACTATATCAACTTGTTCATGATGTACCTAAATACCCCTGAAAATATTCCCAAACTGTTTTACTGTGCCAATAATTTATAATAAATTCTACAAATATTACCATAATCCATCCGCTATAGAGCAAAAAGTATAAAATCAGATAAAAATTAAGAAGATTTGTTACCATAAAACAACTATATCCCCTTGTTCATGATGTATCTAAGTACCTCTGAAAATATTCCCGACCTGTTTTACTGTGCCAATAATTTATAATAAATTCTACAAATATTACCATAATCCATCCGCTATACAGCGAAAAGTATAAAATCAGATAAAAATCAAGATTTGTTACCATAAAACAACTATATCCCCTTGTTCATGATGTATCTAAGTACCTCTAAAAATATTCCCGACATGTTTTACTGTGCCAATAATTTATAATAAATTCTACAAATATTACCATAATCCATCCGCTATACAGCGAAAAGTATAAAATCAGATAAAAATTAAGAAGATTTGTTACCATAAAACAACTATATCACCTTGTTCATGATGTACCTAAGTACCTCTGAAAATATTCCCGACCAGTTTTACTGTGCCAATAATTTATAATAAATTCTACAAATATTACCATAATCCATCCGCTATAGAGCAAAAAGTATAAAATCAGATAAAAATTAAGAAGATTTGTTACCATAAAACAACTATATCCCCTTGTTCATGATGTATCTAAGTACCTCTGAAAATATTCCCGACCTGTTTTACTGTGCCAATAATTTATAATAAATTCTACAAATATTACCATAATCCATCCGCTATAGAGCAAAAAGTATAAAATCAGATAAAAATTAAGAAGATTTGTTACCATAAAACAACTATATCCCCTTGTTCATGATGTATCTAAGTACCTCTGAAAATATTCCCGACCTGTTTTACTGTGCCAATAATTTATAATAAATTCTACAAATATTACCATAATCCATCCGCTATAGAGCAAAAAGTATAAAATCAGATAAAAATTAAGAAGATTTGTTACCATAAAACAACTATATCACCTTGTTCATGATGTACCTAAATACCTCTGAAAATATTCCCAAACTGTTTTACTGTGCCAATAATTTATAATAAATTCTACAAATATTACCATAATCCATCCGCTATACAGCGAAAAGTATAAAATCAGATAAAAATCAAGAAGATTTGTTACCATAAAACAACTATATCACCTTGTTCATGATGTACCTAAGTACCTCTGAAAATATTCCCGACCAGTTTTACTGTGCCAATAATTTATAATAAATTCTACAAATATTACCATAATCCATCCGCTATAGAGCAAAAAGTATAAAATCAGATAAAAATTAAGAAGATTTGTTACCATAAAACAACTATATCCCCTTGTTGATGATGTACCTATGTACCTCTAAAAATATTCCCGACCTGTTTTACAGTGCCAATAATTTATAATAAATTCTACAAATATTACCATAATCCATCCGCTATACAGCGAAAAGTATAAAATCAGATAAAAATCAAGAAGATTTGTTACCATAAAACAACTATATCCCCTTGTTCATGATGTATCTAAGTACCTCTAAAAATATTCCCGACCTGTTTTACTGTGCCAATAATTTATAATAAATTCTACAAATATTACCATAATCCATCCGCTATAGAGCAAAAAGTATAAAATCAGATAAAAATTAAGATTTGTTACCATAAAACAACTATATCACCTTGTTCATGATGTACCTAAATACCCCTGAAAATATTCCCAACCAGTTTTACTGTGCCAATAATTTATAATAAATTCTACAAATATTACCATAATCCATCCGCTATAGAGCAAAAAGTATAAAATCAGATAAAAATTAAGAAGATTTGTTACCATAAAACAACTATATCCCCTTGTTCATGATGTATCTAAGTACCTCTGAAAATATTCCCGACCTGTTTTACTGTGCCAATAATTTATAATAAATTCTACAAATATTACCATAATCCATCCGCTATACAGCGAAAAGTATAAAATCAGATAAAAATCAAGAAGATTTGTTACCATAAAACAACTATATCCCCTTGTCCATGATGTATCTAAGTACCTCTAAAAATATTCCCGACCTGTTTTACTGTGCCAATAATTTATAATAAATTCTACAAATATTACCATAATCCATTCGCTATAGAGCAAAAAGTATAAAATCAGATAACAAATTAAGATTTGTTACCATAAAACAACTATATCACCTTCTTCATGATGTACCTAAGTACCTCTGAAAATATTCCCGACCTGTTTTACTGTGCCAATAATTTATAATAAATTCTACAAATATTACCATAATCCATCCGCTATAGAGCAAAAAGTATAAAATCAGATAAAAATTAAGAAGATTTGTTACCATAAAACAACTATATCCCCTTGTTCATGATGTATCTAAGTACCTCTGAAAATATTCCCGACCTGTTTTACTGTGCCAATAATTTATAATAAATTCTACAAATATTACCATAATCCATCCGCTATAGAGCAAAAAGTATAAAAACAGATAAAAATCAAGAAGATTTGTTACCATAAAACAACTATATCCCCTTGTTCATGATGTACCTAAGTACCTCTAAAAATATTCCCGACCTGTTTTACTGTGCCAATAATTTATAATAAATTCTACAAATATTACCATAATCCATCCGCTATACAGCGAAAAGTATAAAATCAGATAAAAATCAAGAAGATTTGTTACCATAAAACAACTATATCCCCTTGTTCATGATGTATCTAAGTACCTCTGAAAATATTCCCGACCTGTTTTACTGTGCCAATAATTTATAATAAATTCTACAAATATTACCATAATCCATCCGCTATAGAGCAAAAAGTATAAAATCAGATAAAAATTAAGAAGATTTGTTACCATAAAACAACTATATCCCCTTGTTCATGATGTATCTAAGTACCTCTGAAAATATTCCCGACCTGTTTTACTGTGCCAATAATTTATAATAAATTCTACAAATATTACCATAATCCATCCGCTATAGAGCAAAAAGTATAAAATCAGATAAAAATTAAGAAGATTTGTTACCATAAAACAACTATATCACCTTGTTCATGATGTACCTAAATACCTCTGAAAATATTCCCAAACTGTTTTACTGTGCCAATAATTTATAATAAATTCTACAAATATTACCATAATCCATCCGCTATACAGCGAAAAGTATAAAATCAGATAAAAATCAAGAAGATTTGTTACCATAAAACAACTATATCACCTTGTTCATGATGTACCTAAGTACCTCTGAAAATATTCCCGACCAGTTTTACTGTGCCAATAATTTATAATAAATTCTACAAATATTACCATAATCCATCCGCTATAGAGCAAAAAGTATAAAATCAGATAAAAATTAAGAAGATTTGTTACCATAAAACAACTATATCCCCTTGTTGATGATGTACCTATGTACCTCTAAAAATATTCCCGACCTGTTTTACAGTGCCAATAATTTATAATAAATTCTACAAATATTACCATAATCCATCCGCTATACAGCGAAAAGTATAAAATCAGATAAAAATCAAGAAGATTTGTTACCATAAAACAACTATATCCCCTTGTTCATGATGTATCTAAGTACCTCTAAAAATATTCCCGACCTGTTTTACTGTGCCAATAATTTATAATAAATTCTACAAATATTACCATAATCCATCCGCTATAGAGCAAAAAGTATAAAATCAGATAAAAATTAAGATTTGTTACCATAAAACAACTATATCACCTTGTTCATGATGTACCTAAATACCCCTGAAAATATTCCCAACCAGTTTTACTGTGCCAATAATTTATAATAAATTCTACAAATATTACCATAATCCATCCGCTATAGAGCAAAAAGTATAAAATCAGATAAAAATTAAGAAGATTTGTTACCATAAAACAACTATATCCCCTTGTTCATGATGTATCTAAGTACCTCTGAAAATATTCCCGACCTGTTTTACTGTGCCAATAATTTATAATAAATTCTACAAATATTACCATAATCCATCCGCTATACAGCGAAAAGTATAAAATCAGATAAAAATCAAGAAGATTTGTTACCATAAAACAACTATATCCCCTTGTCCATGATGTATCTAAGTACCTCTAAAAATATTCCCGACCTGTTTTACTGTGCCAATAATTTATAATAAATTCTACAAATATTACCATAATCCATTCGCTATAGAGCAAAAAGTATAAAATCAGATAAAAATTAAGATTTGTTACCATAAAACAACTATATCACCTTCTTCATGATGTACCTAAGTACCTCTGAAAATATTCCCGACCTGTTTTACTGTGCCAATAATTTATAATAAATTCTACAAATATTACCATAATCCATCCGCTATAGAGCAAAAAGTATAAAATCAGATAAAAATTAAGAAGATTTGTTACCATAAAACAACTATATCCCCTTGTTCATGATGTATCTAAGTACCTCTGAAAATATTCCCGACCTGTTTTACTGTGCCAATAATTTATAATAAATTCTACAAATATTACCATAATCCATCCGCTATAGAGCAAAAAGTATAAAAACAGATAAAAATCAAGAAGATTTGTTACCATAAAACAACTATATCCCCTTGTTCATGATGTATCTAAGTACCTCTGAAAATATTCCCGACCTGTTTTACTGTGCCAATAATTTATAATAAATTCTACAAATATTACCATAATCCATCCGCTATAGAGCAAAAAGTATAAAATCAGATAAAAATTAAGAAGATTTGTTACCATAAAACAACTATATCCCCTTGTTCATGATGTATCTAAGTACCTCTGAAAATATTCCCGACCTGTTTTACTGTGCCAATAATTTATAATAAATTCTACAAATATTACCATAATCCATCCGCTATAGAGCAAAAAGTATAAAATCAGATAAAAATTAAGAAGATTTGTTACCATAAAACAACTATATCCCCTTGTTCATGATGTATCTAAGTACCTCTGAAAATATTCCCGACCTGTTTTACTGTGCCAATAATTTATAATAAATTCTACAAATATTACCATAATCCATCCGCTATAGAGCAAAAAGTATAAAAACAGATAAAAATCAAGAAGATTTGTTACCATAAAACAACTATATCCCCTTGTTCATGATGTATCTAAGTACCTCTGAAAATATTCCCGACCTGTTTTACTGTGCCAATAATTTATAATAAATTCTACAAATATTACCATAATCCATCCGCTATAGAGCAAAAAGTATAAAATCAGATAAAAATTAAGAAGATTTGTTACCATAAAACAACTATATCCCCTTGTTCATGATGTATCTAAGTACCTCTGAAAATATTCCCGACCTGTTTTACTGTGCCAATAATTTATAATAAATTCTACAAATATTACCATAATCCATTCGCTATACAGCAAATAGTATAAAATCAGATAAAAATTAAGGTTTGTTACCATAAAACAACTATATCACCTTGTTCATGATGTACCTAAGTACCTCTAAAAATATTCCCAACCTGTTTTACTGTGCCAATAATTTATAATAAATTCGACAAATAATACCATCCATTCGCTATACAGCAAATAGTATAAAATCAGATAAAAATTAAGAAGTTTGTTACCATAAAACAACTATGTCACCTTGTTCATGATGTACCTAAGTACCCCTGAAAATATTTTTCTTATGTGAGGGGGCTCCCTGGTGCCTCAGCGTGCCCACCGAAAAGAAAAAAGGAAAAACGGAAAAATTGGAACGGGAAAAAAACAGTGTAGCACCGCCTCGGACACCCGGAGAGTGCGCTCTCCCTGACAGCCACCTACTCGGCCGTGGACTTCCTGGCGATGGGTTTTGGGGCTGGGGGGTTGTCGGTAGGGGGTTGGGAATCGGAGATCGGGATGATTTTGCTCGGTGGAGTCTTGGGGCGGTCGACGGCACCCACGCGTTTCGGTGGGGGGGAGTCTTAGGTCTCAGCATCGGTCCGGGTTCGAAGCGGGAGGTTGGGGATTGGGGACTGTAACGGTCCGGCTTGGCGGCGTCGTTGGGCGAACGGCGCCACCCACGCGTTTTGTTAAGGGTGAGTTTGATCCCCGTCGTCGGTTCAGGTTTGAAGTGGGAGGGGGGGATTTAGGGAACTGGGACGGTACGGCTCGGCGGCGCCGTGGGGAAAGCGACGGCGCTCGCGCGTTTCCGGAGTCGTGGCCTCAGCGTCGGTCCGGCTTCGAGGTGTCGTTTGTGTTGTTTGGGCCGTCGGTTCGGTTGCTGCAGGATCGGGCTTTGTTTTTCTAATGTGAGGAGGCTCCCTGGTGCCTCAGCGTGCCCACCGAAAAGAAAAAAGGAAAAACGGAAAGATTGGAAAGGGAAAAAACAGTGTAGCACCGCCTCGGACACCCGGAGAGTGCGCTCTCACTGACAGCAACCTACTCGGCCGTGGACTTCGGAGATCGGGATGATCTTGCTCGGCGGTGTCTCGGGGCGGGCGGCGACACCCACGCGTTTTGGTAGGGGGGAGTTTTGGGTCTGGGCGTCGGTCCGGGTTCGAAGTGGGAGGTTGGGGGTCGGGGGACTGGAACGATCCGCCTGGGCGGCGCCGTGGGGCGAACGACGCCGCCCACGCGTTTGGTTAGGGGGGAGTTTGCGCCCCGGCTTCGGTCCGGGTTGGAAGTCGGAGGGGGGGATTCGGGACCGGAACGGTACGGCTCGGCGACTTCGTGGGGAGAGCGCCGGCACCCGCGCGTTTTTCCGGAGTCGTGGCCTCGGCGTCGGTCCGGTTTGGAGGTGCGGGGTCGGTTGTTGGGGGATGGGGGTGGCCCGGCTAGGCGGTGTCGCGGGCCGGGTGAGGGCACCCGCGCGTTTTTCGGTTTCGGGCGGCGCCGTCGTCCCGTGGTCCCGGCGGCGGTCTCGGAGCGGCAGGCGTGTTCCGGCGTGCGTGCGGGATCGGGAGTTCGAGACGCGGGTGGGCGGCGCCGACGCGTTTTCGGGGTTTGTGTCTCGGCGTCGGTCCCGGTTCGGGGTGGGGTATCGGGGGGTCGGGGGTTGGGATGAACCCACTCGGCGGCGCCGTGGGGCGAACGGCGGCCCCCACGCGTTTTGGGAGTTTATGTCCCGGCGTCGTTCCGGGTTCCAGGTCGAGGGGGGACTTGGGGGGAAGGGGGAGGGGGTGAGGGGAGAATGAGGCCACTCAGCAGCGGCGCGCCACAGCGGACTGTGCCGCCGGCAGTTTTCCGCTAGTAGCATCATCGTGGCCTGTGGGGAAAGGGGAAGTGGAAGTGGAGGGGGGGGGGGGGGGGCTATTTACAGGTAGGTCCGGTCCGTTTTTAAAGGGGCGTTTTTTATTTTTTTATATATTTTTTTTATTTTTTTATTTTTTTATATATTTTTTTTATTTTTTTATTTTTTTATATATTTTTTTTATTTTTGTTTTTTGGGGGAGGGGGTTTTTTTTTGGGGGGGGTTTTTTGTGTTTAGTCTAACTGGACCCGGGATTGGGAGGGCTCGTCTCTGCGTTGAGCCGGGAGCTCCAAAGCAGTGTTGTTTTTGGCGGGCATTTTAGATTTAGTCTTAGTCTTAGTCTTTTTGACAAAATGCTTATTAGTTTTAGTCAGATTTTAGTCATTTATATCCTTGATAGTTTCAGTCTAGTTTTAGTCGACTAGAACTCAAAAGGTTTTAGTCAAGTTTTAGTCGACGAACCCACACAAAGGTTTTAGTCCAGTTTTAGTCAATAGTTTTAGTCAAAAAGAAAAATGTGTCTTTAAATAAATACATTAAGTATTTAATAGACATTGGAAATAATCAAAGTTGACAGGTGCAATTGAATTCATGATTCAAGCAATATGTACCGGTATATGGGCTAATAACAAGTGTATATTACACCTGCCCCATCCTATTTATATGCACAGTTCACACAGGAGGCAATATCATAATAATATAATATAAGAATACAGTATGCATCTTTTTTGGTATGGTATCACTGAACTGGCCACTTGCACTTTCACACTACAGAGTACACACACACACACACACACACACACACACACACACACACACACACACACACACACACACGGTACTGAGAACCGTCCCCGAGTTCCAAGGATTTACAAGTGACGTCACGGTCATACGCATCGTCGGCGGCCGCTAACCGGAAACAAACAACCACTACATCACTAACGTAGCCTTTGGGAATAATAGCTCCGCATACAGCGACCTCCACATCCATGATCCAGCGAAAACAAAGTTTGCATCAACAGTTTGCAACAAACAATCCAATTAATTTACGTTTGCTTAAAAGCCAACATTAGCCTGAAGCTTAGCACCAGATGTTTATAGAAAACGTTGCGATAGTATTAGTAGGAAAGCGACCACGGATGGGACCAGTTGTCAACTTGTCATAAGCAAATCGACTCAAGGCAAAGGAGTAAGGACTATCATTTTGTTAAAAAGGACCGTCAGCTTACCGGATTGGAATTGCAGCCGCTCCGTCGTAAGTAAGCCTGCATTATTTCCTGGATTGTAAAATATATCCATA